>NC_089141.1:22715845-23047262 GCF_009819655.1 Sylvia atricapilla | reverse complement strand
CAGATGTGTCTCTGAGGCCACTTTGTAAGTTTTTACTGGGTTTGGGGAAACATTGTGTTAAGAAATCAGTAAGACATGTTATAGCTTAAATTATCAATGCAAAAGGAAGTGTTGAATAGAGGATAGGTTTTGCAAGACTGGAAAGCATCTAATGGACTGTAGGATTTGGTCAGGCAGCGACATCGATCATCATCCCAAAAGTTAGCAGGGTTGCTCCAGGCACAGGCAATTGGCCATTTGTCTCTCTCACTTGGTATGGAAATGGGGACAACTGAAAAAACCCCTGTTCCTAGTGTGGTGGACAGGGTGCTGCCAAGGAAAGGCTGATGAGTGACTGATACTCTGACAACTACACCATGGTACTGTCTGGGATGGTCACAGTTGTGTGGCTCAGTGGGAGTGGGTGGCAGGGGCAGGAGAGGAAAACATGGACCTTGTGTGGTGACTGAGCAAATCCTGCAGACCCCCACTGTTGCGTTTCCCCACATAGACAAAGGCAAGCTAACTACCTCTCTCTCACATCAGAGGAGTTTGGGCTCTGAAAGGCTGTGTCTCCATGGCACAGGGTCAGAGGAGGAGCCAGGCACTGCTGCCTCCCTTCCCTGCCAGCCAGCGTGCAGACAGGGCAGCCCTACCTGAACAGCTGCCCCACAAATCTACTTTCCCTATAGCCTGAAGGTAGAAGAAGACAGATTCTAAATATAAGGTCTGCCATATGATCACCTGCGAGGTAGGATCTTTGGCCTGTAGGGAAATGGGAGTAGGTCCTAAATTTTCTGCCAATCGTCATCTCCCCCTTCTGCCAGAGTTTGCAGTGAACACTTCTAGAAGGTGCTGATTTTTTAAGATGGTAGTTTTGGCATGCTGGGTTACATTTCACAATGATTCTTGTACTGTGGCTGTACCCACCTTTGCATGCCACATTGCAATAACCTTCTTTGCAGATATGCAAGAGCAGGTGGGTGGCAAGTTGTGAGGCAGCCACTAACAACTAAAATATCTCACCAATAAAATATCCCTTAGCTTGTCATTCCTCATAGATCACTGCCCCATATGTGTGCTGAGTGTGGAATGGGCTTTCTGTGCACTACTGTAGGATAGGGTTATTAAAGGCCTTAATAAATACACATGCAAGGTGAATTGTGGAGTGGGAGGAGGAAGAGGGTGAATTAAGGTTCCCCTAACAGGCTTAGGTCTAAGTGTTTGCTAACAAGTAGTGCTTAACTTGGCAACACTAATAACACTCTTTTATGGTAGGTTTATATATGAGCAAGAGGGAAGATGAATCACATTGCAGAAATAAAGTCAAGCACTCAAGGATGTTGAGAATTGGCTTGGCTGGTTAAGGAAATAAAGGGCCCTTCAATCAGGGAGCAGAGAGCTAATTGTCTCATTAGCTTATCTGCCTGGGTTGTATTCCCCCGAGGACAGGGTGGGAGATGGAAAGGAGACAAATGAAATGAACGAAGCAGTCCTTTGGGAGGAGGATTTTCTCTCAGAGCAAGGGCTAGTGGCTGCACTGCAGCATGCCTGGCTGCAATGGCTCCAGGACTTGGCTGCTTTAAAAGGTGAAGCTTGGAAGGTGGTGGGAAATACCCTGGAAAAAAAAAAAAAAAGAGCTGGGGAGGGGTGAAGGAGCATGACTGGGGAGAACTCTTCTCTCTGCTTCAAGCTCCCCTGCCCCACTCTTTCCTCGTGTGGTTTTAGCACCTTAACATCACAGTGCTGTGGTTTTCATATTGAGAAGTATTTAGCAGACTTGTGAGACCAAGCTAAAAGTAATACCTCTGGAATAATCCCAGAACCTCTTGGCGGAGCCACTGGGGATCAACTTGCACTGTCATATAGCATCCTGGGAACAATAGTACCCATGAGATATTTCCATAATTCAATATATAGCTTTGGGACTTACCATTCCCGTTGTGCTCGATCCTGCAAGGTGTTCTAACGCTACTTTAATACCAGGGAGCAATGCAACACAAGGGACCTTTCCATCAATTTTAAAGTAAGACCTTTGTACCAGCAAGTTTATATTCCGCAAGGCATATCTTCTGGCTTCTTTTCATGTCTACAAATCTACTTGCATGCTTTTAGTGACTTGTTCCTTTTCTTTTTCCTTTCCCTTTTTTCCCCTTTGGAAAGGGAGCATTTCTAGGGTTGCTTCAGAGCTTCTAGAGAAGGTGTTGGATGCTGAATCACAAGATTTATTCTGCCACTAGAACTAGCAGCAGTGTCTTTTGGAATAGCTACTCTTGTGAAACTTCCTTGCAAATGCTCTGTTAAAACTGGAGGGAAATGAATTTCAAGGGCTGTGCTGTTCTGCCTACAAGCCCCGGGGCTTTGGGAAGAGGAGTTATCAGGAGGTGCATTCTAATAAAGACCTTCACCCAGCTTGGGAGGTTTGTTGAATACCAGCCTGCTGAGATTAAGCTTGCTCCTGAGATAACATGGCATTAGTCCTGGTGGGTATAATCTTATAAACTTATAGGAAAATACAGAAATAAAAGGAACTCTTGTAGATACCAATAGCTGTGAGTCAGGCTTTCTATGAGTCAATGGATGCTGACTGCTGAGATAATTCTCCGACCTACACATTGCTGTGGAACCTGGAACTGCATCCAAGCTTCTTGGTATTATCCAGCACAATCATTAAACAGCCCAAGATCATCCTGAAATGAATGAAGATGTGGCTTCCTAAACCCTGGACTTAGTGATGTCTTTTAGTATTGCATTGCTGAGGTATCATTGGGAGGAGGATTGTCTTCAAAACATGACTTGATTACAAAAAGAAAACTCCTTTGAAAGAATTTATACTATTTCTGATTTGAAATAATTTCCTGGTTTGGCTTTTAAATAGCTAAGAAACCAAACTATTTCCCTTGATAAAACCTGATAAACTGCTTGTTTGGTGCGAAATTTAGTGTTCTATTATGGGTGCAAGGTATGAGGTGCAGATCCATTCAAATCTGAGGCTGCTCACAGCAGGAACCCATTTGCTGTCTAATTCCAATGATTTCCTCAAATCTGTTAAAAGCTTCCAGCCTTTTAAGAGCTGGTTGCAAAAAATCCATCCAGAGATGGGACAGTGCTTAAAATAGAGACCACGGTCTCAAAGAAAAAATCCTTTAGGACAAAGGCTTCTTGAGAGGTTTTCTCAGAGATGTCATCCTCAGTCATTTTGCTTACTGTTTATGAAAATTATGTTTTGAAAACTGGGGTGCCCATCCTGTGGTTGTCCCTGGAATAGAAGAGATGTCCACAAAGGAAGCTAGTGAGCAATAGCTGCTTTGCCTTCTCTTCCCATGCTGACAGCCTCTCAGAGGGATACATACCTGTTTCTCTCCCATCTGCCATTTTCACTGTTTTCTCCCTGCTCATGTAGGTGTCTGTTTCTGTCTCTCTAAATCCCTTTGCCTTTTCCAAAGAGGAAAATGTCATGATAACAGGGTGTGTGGGGGTAATGCAGGCTTTTGGAGTCTGCTACCATATTGGGCTGTCATCCAGCCCACCACTGATCTCAGAGGGAATGAATTCACCATCTGTAGAGAGTCCGTGTCTCACTGCAGCCATCTGTTAAGCTCCTCAGCCCACTTGCACTCTGAACAATGGCAGTGCCTTTCGGAAAACCTGTAGGAGATAATCCCTCCCTCCTTTGGGTGACAGTGCACTCCTCTGAAGCTGAGTGTCTGTGGTTCTGCCAGAAACACAGCTTTTATTGGCAGAAAAAAGTATTTATGCTCCCAATCTGAGCATCATAAAGCGCATGAAGAGCTGAGCATGGATACCTTGAGGTTCCTGAGTCTCAGGGACTGCTTACTTTCTCATCATCTTGGGAATGAGGAAGAACTTGTAACCTGCTCAACTTACCATGGTTCTTCTCGACCTTCCGTTTCAGCAGGATGAAACAACAAGAATATCACCAACATCAGCAAAGGTCCTGCTCTCCTTCACTTAGAGAAGACTCCACAGATGAAATCTTGGCAGCACCATGCTGTTGACTTCAAAGTGAAGCTGACGCACAGGCCCTGCCTACTCTGTTATTCTGGTCCATGCTTCAATAGGAATAATTTATCAATCAATCTCTTCATTCCTGCAAGCACTCCTATTTACCTCTCTTGTTGTAAACTGCCAGCCAGCAGGGTGTAAGTACTCAGTGATCTCCAACGTCACAGAGGCAATCTAGGTATTGCTCTTATTAAAAGCTTATGAAACTAGGCTATTTTTTCAGAGGGTCTTCATTAAGGGATGACTTAATTCAGGCATATCTTTTCAGATTCATTACTGCACTGGCCGGTCATCTGCTTCACCTTCATGGAGCTAAATAAGAAAGCTGCTCTAACTGGTGGTGGCTTCTCTCCAAAGGCCAGGACTTCATCTGGACCTGACACCAGAAAGCTGAAACAGCTTCAGAGACAGGGCTGCCTAATTCCCCTACTCCCACGTGTCTTCTTGGCTTACCTCAGTTGCCTCCGAAGAGCTGCTGCTGCTTCTAAAACCACGTGATCCCTGGTTTTGCAGGGTGTTCCCAGATTTGCTAGGTAATTCCTGTCTTCCTCCACCCACACACACATTACTTGCCAGACTCTGAAGGAAAGAAGGAAAACTTCTCAAATAACATTTAAGAGAGAAACTTGCCTTTATTTCACTAGAACAGGGATCTGCTCTTTTTGTCATTGTCCCACCACCTCTGTCCTTTGGTGGAGTCCATGTGGGAAGAACCTCTCTTTTTTATCATCTCAACTGCTGCTACCTAACCTTTGCAATCTTCATATCAGCCCCAGGGCAGCTGTCTTTCCAAATTCTGGTTTGGGAAATGAAGTCCTCACAGAAGATAACAGAGGGGGAAAGACTGAGATATGAACTGAAACAGGGAAGGAAAAACTGTTGCCAGCCAGGGATAAGGGCTTTTCTTGCAGAGGGGAGGGTGCCCTGATAGAGATGTCTTCTGCCACTGAATGCTACTGTAAACAGGGAAGTTTACAGTCAAAATGTTCTGTCGAAGAGCTGTCAGGGAGTCAGACAAATATTTAAAGAAGCAGATTTCCTCCTGAGGGTGAAGAAACACTGCTCAGCACTTGACAGTGCAGCTTGGTAGCTCCCAGCCCTGGGGACAAGTATGCCTGTCGACCCTGTATCCAAAGGTCAGTGAGAGAGGGAAAGGAGGTGAAAACAAGGAAAACAGCCAAATAATTCCTGCATCCAAGCAATCATGCATGGACAAGTGTGCTATAGCTATGGTGGGTCATCGTAGAAATAGATCCTTCTCTCTCCAGTCTTCCTGGGGATCTGTGGGTGTGCATGTAGGGGATCACCCTCTCTGCCAGCCACCCTCTGCGGGGAGGCGAAGCTACATGCAGAGCTGAAGCCAGAGGGCTATAGCACATGCATCATTTCCTTGGGAAGTACTCAAAGATGTTCCCATCGATTTACATGCAGATTTTTCCCAAGCCAGACACTGAAACTAGATCATACACATGAACGTGCACTCTGAAGGGGCCTCCTGCTGTGGAGGAAGGAACTTTGTGTAAACAAATGGGCAACATCTAATATCTCCAAATGAAATGAATTTTTAAACTTACCTGAGCAAGTAGGACAGAACCATTGGTCTCAATAGACCTGCCAGGTAAGTAAATTGCCCTGTATTTGATAAACAGCTCATGCACCCTAAGGAGCTGGAATCCAGGTCAAAGCTACACCTATGCCCCTGGCTCAGAGATGCTGGTCTAACTCTTGTCCACTCTCGACACCGGAGTGTGACCCAACCAACCAGCTATCCAGAGAAGTGAGGAAAAGATGCCTACATGCTCTGTGTGGTAAATGTAATGGATAAATTCATGTATATAATATTGTATCAAAAGTTTGGTCTATTAGAAGCTATTCAAGGGTGTCCCCAAGAGTCCAAGGCCTACTGTGCAAGCTGTTGTGAAAACCACAACATTTGCAACAGAAATAACATGGCTGGACTGGAGATGGCCCATTCATCAGGGATGGGCCTCCACTTAACAGCTCCTCGACATCTGATGTCAATCTTGATAGGGGATCAGGAGGATGATCAAATCTGCAAGCCAAAGGAGAAATTCGGGAAGACTAACAATGTCTTTTCATACTTAGGGAACCCCTTTCAGGACCTCGCTTGGAAATAAAGAGATACATGAATATTTTGACCCTCAATGGACTTAGCCTCAGGACAAATAAACTGTATAAAAACTGTCTACCGAGACCCAGTGGTGTGTGGCTGAGGTTGGATGGTACCTTTGTTACTGTCACTCTGCCCACCCAGCATTCGATCGATGTTGTCAAATTTTATTGTGGCTTTTCAATTTGATTTTGGAAAAATTGCTAAATAAATTCTTTTTATTTTGAATTGGCTTCTAATCGTTTATAACACTCTGCAAATGCCTTTCTGCACAAAATTTCTCTTTCACCAGATATTTACTTGAACCTCACACTTTCCCCAGCCCTTGCGAGAGAAACACAGTTGTGAGTCTGGGCTCTCTCCTCTGTAAGCATCACGGGAAATTTAAACACTGTCCCCTTTGGCTATGCTGTCTGTGGAGATTAGTAATCTTCTCCCTTCCCTGCCTCTCCCCCTTGTGAGAGCCTGGTGCTCCAGCTCCTTCCAGGCCACTGACCTAGTTCTCCCCATCCCCAGGGATGGGCTATGCATCCAGGTCCATCCCATGCCAAAGGCTGGGCCAGCGCAGGGGCAGGAGGGATGCTGCCCGTGGATTGGTAACCCAGGCAGCAGCAGCAGCAACAGCAGCAGCACAGTGCACACAGATTGAAAGTGGATTTGAATATGGGCTCTTGAAAAATATGAGATAGCGCACAATATGTTTTCCTCGGTGCTGTAATGTATTTCAAACAGCTCACTTCCATCTCCTGCACTTTAATTAGCATGAAAATTGGCCAGTTCCGCAATCCCTTTAAATACGTTCGGTGTGTTACCAAATATATTTCCATGGCAGTTACATACAGGGAGGCCAAGGCCTGGGGGTGGGATACAAAACACTCCCCATTTTGATCTAACTCATTACTAACCTGTTTTGTGGCCTCTGAGAAAGCAGGCTGGATCCAAGTTCAGTTTTTGGTGGGAAAATGTCACCGGAGAAAACCTAAATATAATGAACAGTACCTTTGGCTGCTGGGCTGAGGGGCTGCAGTAAGGAGGCAGGGAAAAAAACGGAACTGTTCCCATCCTGCTCTCTCCCTAACCCGAGGGAAGACCATGGAAGTAGCTGTCAGGATGCTCTTTGGTCCTGGGGACAGGTTCCTCCGTGATCCCCCAGCTATCACTCCAGCCAACAGGAATATCTCTAGAATGTATCTATCTGCTGGAATCACGAGGAGAGACTTCTGCAGGAATGAATTGCTCATCAAATGTATTCTTGGGTTTTGTTAGGTAGCAAAAAGCAGCGTACCTTGTCTAACCCAGGACTCAGACTGTCTCCAGGATTACAATTTCCAGTGTCTCTAAAATGGCTGGTAGGTGGCTCACACACATTTTCACTCTATAAACTGTGCCCCCGATGTTGCTGGCTTCCCCAGTGTGGGAGCTACAACGTGAACTGGGGTTCCCGGGTTAGCCCCACAAATGCAGCTGTGCTGACACAACTGAGAGGAGCAGCTCAGGGCTGGGAGGTCGGGGAGGTATGGCAGCCATCACAGCAGCTGGGGCATGCTGCACCTAAATATTTTGTGATGGCAGTCATTCAATCATATGATTTGTAGCTGGGTTCCCCTTTCTTTGTGGTACACCACTTCTGCCTGTGGATAAAAGCCAGTAGTGCCCATGTCCTTTCAAACTTGCTCTTGGGTCCAGTTTGCAGTCACTCTCCATCTCTGGGCTGACCTTTTCCCCTTCCATGCACTCCAGAAAACCTTAGGCTAGCAATTTTTACCACCAGGCCCTATTTCCCTCCTCCCTCAACCCATGGTGTTGCACAGGAGGCCAGGGTTGCCTCGCCCCAGCTCATGAGAGGCTGAGAGGGTTCCCTGGACCCCACAAGGACTGGGGAGAACACTTGGGTGGGTGTGCTGTGGGCACTGTCCCCTCAGTGTCACACGCTGAGGAATACGGACCGAAAAGAGGAGGATGGACTTTATTCTGCCTGCTAGAAATTGTTCTCCCCAATCTCCTCCTGGCACTGCCGAGGAGGAGAGAAAGAGATGGGGAAGGGGAAAGGAAGAGAGGTCTCAGGAGACCTCCTGAAGCTCCTGGCCTATGTCCCAGGTCAGGCACGAATTTCCAGTGGGCTATGAAGATTTCCCAGCAATTTCCTCCTGTGTTTTCCCAACGCTTTCAGAGGTCAAGGATGACGGAATTTATGTTTTGTTGGGATGGTGGGAGAAGACAGAATTTTGGGAGCCTTGAGGAGGAGCTGCAACTCCCTTGTAGCATCACTATATGCAAATGCAGGTAATTTCATGGAAATGTATGTAATTTTATGCAGATTTAAAAGCTATTGACTTTCTGTCACAAGATGTTGGCAGCTATGGTATTTGTTTGAGTCTTTTTCTTTCCCTTTTGAGCCTTTTTTTTTCCTTTTGGAACTTAAAAGAATTAAATATTCATAGAAACATTTCTATGAGTCACAGGGAGATAGTACATCAAGCTGGAAAGTTCAGATGTGTATCCAAACTTTCTCAAAGTGCTTTGGGATAGGAAGTGGGATCTGAGAGCGGGCAGTTTTCAGATGCAGGCTGCAGGAAAGCCTTTTTCACCAGAACTTAAATTTGGGCTTATGGTGACCCAGCAACTTTTCTAAGAATAAATATGGCTTGTTCTTGTTTAGTCAGAATGAATCAGAGAAAATTTAAGTGGAAGAGCAAAGGAGAGCTCCAGCTTTTAGCACAGAAGCAAGTCACAGGCAGTGCTTTGCTGGTGCATTCTGCAGCTTTCTTTATATTGCCTGCAGCTGGAGGTGCTTTCTTTCAAGACTCAGGACAGTGGATAAAAGATCAGAAAGGATTTGATCACCCAGGAACAAAACGGGTGTCAAAGCAGAGACTGCATTCCTTTTTTATTTTATCCCTCAGGTATTTGCAGGGGTATGTTCCCTTCTCTGGAAACTGTTGGATAAAGACCTGAACTTCTAAATGAGTATTTTAAGATAGTGGCTTTGTGCAGCTTTAGATGACTTGTAAAACTGTGTCAGTTGCTTGTTGGACCACTGCTCACCCTGTGGCAGAGAGCTGGACTAGATGGTTCCCTACTTGCACAGCATTCTCCAAGAAATCACAGGAATATCGGGGAGTCACTCTCTTCCTTGGGTGGAAAGGCCAGAATTTTATGGTCTTACAGGCTTGATGCAAAAGTCATGTATTTTTAAGAGGTGGTTTGAAAATGGGTAACATAAATTTTCTGAAATAGCAGTAATAGAAAGGAGGCCTTTGCAGCTGGCTGAATTGATATGAGTTAATTTGTTCCCATCTGAATGTTTGTTTTTAATGATGCTGGAGATATTATTCTGTTTTAAGACTAAAGTATTAAGCATGGCTAGAACTCTTGCCTGTATTAGTGTTTATCTGCTAACTAAACCTAATGAAATGTAAATCATGTACAGCCAGACCTTAATAAAGCCTGGGCTCACTATATCCTTCTCCCCTTGGTTAGAGAATTGTGTATTGTCTGGCATAAACCTTGAGTTTAAATAACAGGAAAGATTTTGTTTCTTTTTTAAACATCTTGATTCAAGAGGTGTCTAACCACACACTCTGTAACATTTGTCCTCTTCTGACTTTCTAGCTGGTGAGACTTTTTAACAAGCTAAGGAATTTGCATCCAGTAGTGGATTGACCTTGGCGGGATGCCAGGAACCCACCAACACTACTCTATTGCTTTCCTGCACAACTGGAAAGAAAAAGGGAAAGAAAATATTGCGAAAAGTCCATGAATTGAGATAAGGACCAGGAGAAATCACTCACCAACTACCATCATGGGCAAAACAGACCGAGGTTGAAGTTATTAATCTAATTTATTGCTAACAAAATCAGAGCAGCTTAATGAGAAGTAAAACAAAGAGTCGAAGACACCTTTCCCTCCACCCTTCCTAAGCTCCATCTCCTCCCTCGCAGTGGCACAAGAACACAGGGAATGGGGGTTTTGGACAGTTCACGATATACTCAAGGAGAGGGCTCCTTGCCCTGCTCCACCATGGGGTCCCACAGGAGACACCTCCATGACCTTCTTGATGTAAGTTCCTCCCACAGGCAACAGTTCTCCATGAACTGCTCCAACCTGGATCACTTTTCCACAGGGTGAGTCCGTCAGGAAACAGCCTGCTCCAGTGTGGGTCCCCCACAAGTCCTGCCAGCAAACCTGCTCCAGCACGAGCTCCTCTGTCCATGGGTCCTGCTCCAGCATGGGCATCCCACTGGGTCACAGCCCATCTCAGGTATCCACCTGCAGGTGAATCTTTGGGCTTCCACTGAGCTCCATGGGCTGCAGGGGCACAGCTGCTTCACCATGGTCTGCACCACGGGGTGCAGGGGAATCCCAGCTCCAGCACTTGGAGCTCCTCCTCCTCTCCCTCTGCACCAGCCTTGGTGTCTGCAGGGCTGATTCTGCTCCCCTCTCCTCTGAGTGCAATTACAACTGCACAAAACCTTTGTTTTCCTTCTTAAAGATGTTATGACAGAGGCATTACCAGCATCTCTGGTGGGCTCAGTGGTGGGTCTGACATTGGCTCTGCTGGACATGGGGAAAGCTTCTGGCAGCTTCTCACAGAAGCCACCCCTGTAGCCCCTCTGCTACCAAAACCTGGCCACACACACCCAATACACCCCTGGGTCTGAAATTGAGACCTGCTGATGGTTGAGGTAGAGAGGCCTGTGGTGAATGGTGTCCTGGAAGGTGTAAACTGCTAAGTTTGGACTGAGGGTTTTGCCTTATATTTCAAACATCCCAAGCCTTAAGTGGCTCAGCCTCTACTTTTGGATGGAGGAAATTCCTTGCTGTTTAACTTTACAATAGATAGAAAATGTTCTAGCCATGAAAAACTTACTTTTTATAAAAGCTGCAGTGTTTTATTTTTTATGTCTCCTTGCCATGGAAGTTGCCACAGAATTGACCTCCTGTCTCTGAATTGTTCTTTGTCTCAGTTACACTTTTAAAAATATGTTTTCTGCCATTAAAAAAAAAAAAAAAAAAAAAAAAAAAAAAAAAAAAAGCACCTAGAAACAGTATTGGAATATCAGTTGAAAATATCAGTTGAAAACTCTCTGCTCTAGTATTTGCCAGTATACAGCATCAGAAACATTAGCTCTGAATGATATGGGTCTCATCACTGCCCTAATAAATGGCCAATTCTGAAATGTGCTGATATCATCTTCAACAACAACTTCACTTCTGATATTTTTTTTTGTGTGTAAATGTCATTAAATCCTCTCTCTTCTGCTTGAGGCTAGCTGCAGCAGCCCATTTCCATCTGTGGAAACTCCTCACTTCCTCCCATCCTGTCACACAATTCAAGAAATCAAATAAATCTAGTGCCATATTGAAAATGTGAGGGCTATGTGTATCTATTATCTAGCCAGGCTATTGTAGTGCACCCTATATGTCCCAAAGGTTTTATGTGGTGTTTTCATATGTGTGCTTAATAATCAGAACCTCCCACACACTAAATTTATTTGAAGGCAATTGTCATCCCCTTGAAAAAACTTTTTTTTCCCCTCCTCAAAACGTTTATAGTTGTCATAATTCTATATATGCAGCAGCAGTCCCATCTTCCTGATACAAGTCAAATTCCAGACCTCTTTCCAGAGCTCCACTTTGGACACAGAATATCTTTCAGGAGCAGAAAAGCCTTTACACCTGTATGGCTGGTCATTGATTGGGCTAGGCAAGCACAGAATACATCTGCAAGAGACAGGATCCCCCACAGTGCAGAGCCCAGGTGGGGGAATGGAGAAATGTCTGTGTGAAAGTGACTCAGAAGACACCATCAAAAGGGAAGGTAACAGCCAAAATAGAACCCGCACGCTCTGTGATAAAGGCTGCTGAAAGCAGAAGTGTCAGGGGTTTTGGTTGGGTTTTTTTTACCGCTGTTCCTCTTGTCTGTACTTGAATACATGTTAGTGAATGTGGGTTATTTGTTTTAAAGTCTCTTTCTTCCTTATCAAAGGCTGTCTTCCGACTTCACTCTGTGTTTTGCTGGAAAGATGCATTTAGTAATGTAAATGTGATTCTTCCCTGTGGCAGCTGCAAAGAATGGCACAATTCTGTCTGTGCTTGCATGAGTAGCACATATTTGCACAGAAAGAGAGCAGTTGATGGATGGGAGGGATGGCTCAGGGATTTTTACTGTGTTGTGCCCCATCCTTTCAGCTCTAGGATATCAATCTGCACCCAGCCCTGGATGAGTTCCAGTGTCCGACTACAGGAGCAGGGCAGGACAGCCCAAAGCTGGCAGAAGTAGCTGGGCAGAACATAAGAATTTCATTGGCCTACTGAGCCTTCACAAGCCTGCAAATGTTTCTCTTTCCTAAGTGTTGGTATGAAGTTAAATGCAATGCAAAATTCCTCCCTTGCATGTAGCTCCTTGGCCTGCAATGAGCTACTGGAATTTAAATGATGGACCCTGCTTATCAATCAATTTTTGAAGCCTTATCTGTTTGTTCTTTGCAGTGATTCTTTAAAAAACAGACTTGTTCTGTCTCACAGGTCTGGAGAAGACTCTGTCCGTGCCCATCTCTTGGCACCCTCCAGTTTATCCCATACCTTGAGTGCTTCCAGCACAGCATCCTGCAACCTCAGCATGGGTTTTTTTTGCTGGGATAAGCTGATTTCACTTCAGGGGTCTGGGGAGCAGGATGGGCTTTTCTTTTTGTTGTGCCATGAGGATGCACAGTCTCAAATATGTGGTCCTGCTGTAGCGTTGTGAGACTCTCTGTGGAGCCACATTAAGTGGGGACTGTAGGCACTATGAAAGATATAGGAAACCCTGTAAGAACCAGAGATTAAAGGGGTTAAAATTCCCCAGTGCAATGTCTCTGCTTCTCTTTCCCGAGGGAAATCAAAGCCTGTGGGGTTTTTTCAAGGCCTACACCTGACTATAAGAATTACGGGGGTTTTGTTTTCCCTCCAGTGGGGGACTGGAAACCATAGTATGAACCTATGATTAATCACAACAAACCAGCAGCTCATGGCTAGAATACTAACTATGGAATACACAAGCAATGCTTTTGTGATCAATCTGCAAGGGTGGTTTTTTAAAGGGGGAAAAAAAAAATCCCTGCCAAAAATGTGTTGAGTATTTTCAAATAATGAGTACATTTGAGGAAATTTTGATTTTGCTCAGGGACCATCTGCGAGCAGAGAAAGGGACTAAATTCTTTCAGCAAATTACTGGCTGCAAATTATTTTCTCAGCACTAGTTATGAATGTTGTAACTGCACAGCTGAAAATGTATTATTAAGCTGAGAACTGGGGGTTTAGGGACCACAGATTGTGAATTCTTTTCTTTTAGGTGTTTTTTTGAGTGTCCCATGGCATAAGAGACACCTTCAGCTGGAAACATCACGAGGTTCAAAAGGAGCACCACATTCTAAAATACTCCAATATGATGGACAAGGATAAGTTTTAGAGCATATTCATGTGGGAACATCTGCAGATGTGTGAGGGTTGGGGGTTGGACACAAAAATGAACTATGTGAGCTCCTGACGTAGAAAGATATTGTAAATAAAATCTGCTTATTGGATTTGAAGTAGGAAAATGTGATGTTTGGGGGCTCAGTTGGTTGCTCAGTGCTGAGACTGCCATGGAGAGGAAAGCCCTCGGATGGCACTTCAGGCTGGCCTGAAGTTACGGAGTGAAGTGGAAGTTTCCTTGCTGGCTCCTTCATTTCTCCAGGGTGGGGAAGTGAGATTCATGGTGGAATTTCAAACTGGTCCACGGCCCATTAGAGTGCTGGAAGTCACTCCCAGCTTGGACACAGTTGCATCTCACAGGTGGGTGGGTGGCTGCTCCAGCCCTGTGCCTGGCCTTGTGCCGACCATGGTTCCCAGAGGCACGATTTAGTCAAATAAAACCTGTGACTATCTGCTCTCAGGATTCAGTTTTTTGAAATATGGGCTTGACATGGAACTGAAATTAAATCCCTAATTCTTGAAAAATGTTTTCTATTAAAGAATATTCTGGGGAAATGATTTTGTGTGTGTATTTAACACTTGATTCAATATGTATTTTATTTTGATGAAAATGAAGTGTCTTTCATTTAAACTGTTTCTTCTTCTGTTATATAATGTGCCAGAGAATACATTTTCTAGAATTATCTAATGAAAACTAATCTCCTGAAGGAAAACTGGAGATATTTTCCCCTACTCCTCGCTTCCCCCAAGAAATTCTGGCAAATTTGACCTAATTTCATGTCACTTTTTTATTTCAGAGAAACAGCAAGGCCTGCTGTATAAAGGCCTGTAATCACCACTTGCTCACTTTACTGTAACAAAAAAAAAGAAAAAAAAAAGAAAAAAATCAGATTGCATGATGTGAAATAATCCTATTATATTTCAGTTAATTGAATCCAGGAATACTTTAATCAAGCTGGGTGTAGACCAAAATGCCTGCTTGAAGACCTCAGAGATGTTCAGATCTCAGCACAAATTTTGCAGATTAGTTTGAGCTTTGGAACACCACTTCCAAGTCTTGAAGCTTTGGCTGAGGCCTGATAGGTAGGGGAGTAGAGGCAAAATTATCTCACCTGTCTCATGTGCCATTCCTATGCCTTCTTCTGTTGTAAATGGTCTTTTTAACATCAGGGGTAAGAGCCTGGGCTTGCCATAAGGGATCAGAGTCATCAGTCATTCCCTAACCATAACAGGTTAGAACTGGGTTTTGTCCTCATTTGAAGTGCTAGTTGGTTGCAGACTGAAATACTGAAATGTAACCCAAAATCCAAAATTAAGACTAATTTGGAGTCCTCTGCAGGTGATTGGGAGAATTACCAGAGACATTCCAAAGATTGCTAGTTTAGCGTGAGATGCAAGAATTGAGGGTTATATTAAAAAGGCACTCAGCAAGGTTGTACAAGAAGTTTTCTATTTGAACTCCTTGTATTTACTGCCTATCATCCACACGCTCCCCAAAATATGATCCAAAAGACCGAAATACCCTTCTTTTCTCTTTTTTCTTTCTTTTCTCTTTTCTCTTTGACTCCTCTCTTTCATGCTCCCTCTTTTTCTTCCTTTCTTCCTCTTCTTCCTTGATTTCTTGCAGAAATGGACCACTGAATTTCTTTCTTTCCCACACAGGATGTCAAGTGCTGAGAGGCTTCTGATCCATGAAAGACTTCATGGGAGGAGGTCATTTACTGATTCAAGAGGCTTATATAAAGATAATGTTGATACTAATATTAGTCTATCTGCAGCTTTGAAGGGATGAATATCCCTTCTGGGACCTTACTTCCATGCTGAAAAGTGACTTCACTCCTGTGAAACAATGTGGATCCTCCAAAAATAGTGAGGAAGTGGAAGAGACAGAAACTGAAGCAATCAAGTGAAAAGATGTGAATTCTGGGAAGAGTAGGAAGAGAGAGGACAAAGAAATGAGAATGGTTAGGGAGACCTAGGGGCTTGGGAAGCAAGTGGGAAAGGGGGGAAAAAGTAATGGGAAAGATCAAAAAAGAAAGGGGAAATGGTGACAGCACATGGGCACGGGAAATTAATGTAGTGGAGGAAGAGAAAGCAAAGGGATGTGTGTATGTGTGGAGGGAGAGATTGAAGGAGGCAGTAACAGAAAGAAGTGAAGTTGTCTAACACACAGAGATGGGAAGTGACATGTTTGTGTGAATTCAGGGGGTGCTCAGCCCAGCTGCACTCTGGTTTCTACCTTTGATCAGATGCATGGCAGGCTGGTGTCAGATCAGAAAGCAAATGAGATGATAAAGCAGCTGAAGCTGCAGTGAGTTCAACAGCAGCAGACTGGCAGGGGGTGGGAGGGAGGAACTGTTGAACAAGGTGAATGCTCCCTGTGCTTTAATTCACAGAGCCTGGCAGGGAATGCAGCTGCCTTCTCTGCAGAGAGGTTGCAAATGGCCAGAGCAAGAAGCTGCACTGCACTGGTCACATAAAGGACCTGCCTTGATGTGCTGGTACCCCTGTCAGCAGCACTCCTGCCAACTGCGAGCCTGGTTGAAGCACCAGAGAGGGTTAGTGGGCTGACAGAGTGATTAAAAATATCGATGTCTGCCTTAGCTCTGATTGCCTTCCAGTTTTGGGGTTTGCTGTGGCTAGCAGAAATGCAGGAAACTCTGAGGAGCTTTCCTGTGGCTGGCATTTCTGGCTTAGGGATAAAGGGACAGAAAAGGGAGGCTTTGCTCAGGGGAGAAGCAGTGACTATCTCGGTGACCACCTCGGGATGTCACTGGGGTTGGCACTATACTGGGAAAACGCTGCTGCCTTAGAGGAGGAGGGAGTGGGAATGATTGGTCTGTGAGTGGAAACTCAGGACTGAAGGGGAACGGAAAAGGATCACAAGCAGGCAGCTTGATTTGGGCACACACTGATTGCATTACCATTTTCTGCAACTGCTAGTGAAGTGTCCAAGCAGAAGGCTTGGAGGCAGGGCCCAGGTCTGGGATAGAGTCAGCAGAGCTAAGAGGAATTGCATGGAGATGGAGGTGATGTTTTCTGCAAGGTGTAGCCGGGGTGTTTATTGATCCTGAGGACTCAAACATGTGTGAGGTGCCTGGAGGTATTTCCATCATGGTCCACACAAACCCCTTCCCTCCAGTGCTCATCGACTCTGCCTTCTCTGCCCAGTGCCCTTGGATGATCTACATTAAGGCAATCCCTGGGAATTTAAGCCCTGTTGCAATGACACTCACAAGGACCTACTCACAACCGGTTTGGGGATGCATGGCTGTGAAAAGAAGATGCTAGAATTACAACTACTTGTTCCACCAGGAAAACTCTTTTCTGCTTCCATTAAGGGGGGTGGGGGGCAGGCACCTGTCCTGGCATTGTTATTGATGGGCCAGACAGATGTTCCGGGAGCAGGTAGTTCCATATCTCTGCCTCGTATTTTCCAGCTGATAAAATGGAGTTTGTATTTCCTATCTTTGCTCCTCTGCAGACCCTTACATTGCTTCATTTTTCTGGTCACAGATTATATTCCAGGCAAGCCGTGTCCTGATTCAGGAATCCAAGTACTCTAAACACTTTCTGGCACAGATGCTGGGCTTTTGACAGCTCCATCATACCATTCCCAGAATGAGGATTTCTACAGTGATGTTCTGGGGGTGGAGGTTGAAAGAAGTTTAGGATATCACAGAACTAATTAAATGCAAACTAGGCTGCCTGCAGAAAGCTGTGCGTGCTGGTTGCTATGTTTCTGGCAGGAACAGACTGGGAGAAGGGGGGTTGAGGGAGGGCTGTTTGGTTTTTTTTTTTCTGTTTAAAATGAAGATGCCGACAAAGTTCTGGTTAGTCACCAGCCTTTGAAAGGTAGATGAGATGTGAATTCTTGCAGCCACAGGAAAAAAAAAAAAAAGTGAGAAGAGAAGGTAGAGTTAGAATGGGTCCGTGTATGGGTATATTAAATCAGAAAGCGGAGAGGGGTTTGTTTTTATTTTCATACATATCTCTGCATTTACATATGGTTTGACTTCTAGATCATGCCCAGATATTATGGAGGTTTTGTGTTCTCCTTTTCCAATGACATCCTTGTAAACTACCTTGAAATAGGAATCTTCAGAGCACTTGAGGCGTGACAGAAACCTACACTGTGCCCATGTCAGCTCTCCAAAAGCAGTGAAGTTCACAAAGGCCAGCAGGACTGGATTTCCCTTTCTAAGGGGGAAACTAAAAGAATTAAATGAGTGTGCAAACACACATGCATCCAGGCTCACTAGACTTGTCTGTATTTTGTTAATTCTTCTGTGGGTAATCAGAGGACATATTAAGCACAGCTTTCAGCTGCTTCACCTGAGCAACACTTGGGGTGATAATTAAGGACCTGCCTGCGAGAGCAAAGAGAAAGGCAGAAGAAAGAAGGAAGGGAATAAATAAGCTAATTGGGATCACTTCAAGAGCGAAGTTGGCTTTGAAGATCACCCACTGAAGGTATTCAACTTGCTGGAATGAATGCATTACTCTAACATCCATGTGGAAATCAATACTGAACTACCTTGGGCTGCTTTCATGTAAACCCTTAGGAAAAGAGGACAGATCAGTTCAGAGCATGGGGCTTCAGTGATGCCATGCCATGCTTTAGACATCATCCTGGATCTTGGCACAAGCTGGCCAGTGGCAGAGGTAAGGCAGAACAACAGCCATCAGAGGTAACATGGGATAGGGAAGGATTTGTGGGCACCTCTCAGTCAAGTATTACAGTCAGAAAATCCAATCAAGCCCAGGACAAGTTAGAGCTGGATCAGATGGTTTGAGATCGATGAGATTGGCAGTTCTAAACGTGGGGCACATGGTGCCAGGTGTGCTGAATAAGGATGGCCAGCATGATTCAGAGACAATGTGCCACCTGTCACAAGCAAGGGCTGTCCAGCCAGCTGGCACCCTGTGCCATGCCATCCCGGTGCACATGTGTTAGAGGGTGAGCACTTTATCCTGGTGGTGAGGCAGGATGGCTTGCCAGCAGGCAGGGCTGCCCAAAAGCTGCTCCAAGTGCAAGCAGGGTGTGCTGGCGCACTGCAACTGACCTCACAGTGCCGAGGAGATGCAAGCACTGACACATGGCAGGGGCAGTTTGGCAGTCCAGAACTTGACCCACGATGAGTTTTTCTGCCTCCCCTTGCTCCTTCTGCCACATAGCTGGCACTACCTGAGTTCCCAGGACACAGTAACAGGTCCTCTCTTCCCCCTCCATCCCTGACTACATCCCTGTGCTGACAATATGAGCAATGGCAGTGTCCCAGCAGGGAACTGGGAGCCCAGAAGACAGAAATAACAGGGTGGTTTAAACTCATCCTTGGCATATCCAAATGGTTGAGGGCAGAGGCACAGCTGCAAAGGGCTTCTGGACATGTGGAGAAAATGTTACACTGGCACATGGCGTTACAGGGGGTGGGAGAATTTCAGAAGAGCCCAGTGTCTCCTGCCCTCCCCAAAGTCCCCAGCACAGAAGGAAGGTAGTAAAACTCTGTTGCTCACTCCCTTGGGAAGGCTGCACCCACTGCATAGCTTGGAGCCAGCCCCTTCCTCCTGAAACCTCTTCCCCTTAATGACAGCACAGTGCTCTAATGAACGACAGTTTCGGTGACAGCACAAAATAAATGGGGAACACTCTCAATCTGAAGTTTGTATTGAATTAAATATTACAGCATTGATTGGGTTATTCATTTAGCATCTCACTCAATAAACATCTCTTGCAGTGCATGTTTCTCCATTTATCTTACCTTGTCGTGGAACCTGTGCTTACCCACCACACTTGGCACTGCTGCCTGGCTGAGGCAGGGAGGAGGGAAATGGCCCAGGAAAGCTTAGTTCAGCATTTCTTCCAAAGAGCCAGGGCTCTGCTTGTGAGTCACAAAATAAACCAGAGCTCTGGCCTGCGGAGAAGAGGCGCGTGCTTCTCTCAGGGCTGGCTAAAGTCAGCACAGGTTTCTTGGGTCTGTGCTCAGCTGTGACTCCAGCTCAAAACTCAGGACAAGGGAGACATTGGGAGGGCAAACAACAAGGAGAGCTAGTGCAGTGCTGAGGGCTTATCTGTAACCTGTGCACACGTTTCTCTAGGGGCTCTTATTTTAATGCCCCAGCTAAGTCATTTTTGTGGCTAAAAGAATGCAAAATCTAGTCTGGTCCTGTTACTTAATCAGCAATATTACAAGAGGACCAGAGCCATTTTAAACTTCACTCCTTAGAAAACACTTGCGAAGCTAGAAAGCCCCATAAAAATGTCAATGCAAATGCAAATGCTCAGTGATTTGGGTGTAGGCAGTGAATCCACTCTCCTAGGCACAGAATGGACACAGCCTGTAAAATGCTTGGCAGGCTTTTGGGCTCCATAAGTAATCCAGGAGCCATTCTGGGAGATGGAATGCAATTACTGGGACTAGTTGATACCAATTTATTTAGTAAATGTGCTCTATTCTGCTCAAGATCTGACTGCGGCTGCCCAAATTTGTTTGTTGTTTGTATTTGTTCATTGAATTATTTGTGCAGGTAAATTATAGCCTATTAATCACGTTTATTATGACAGTGCCTAGGAATTGACCAAGAATGCACCCCCTCTGACTGCTTTCTGGGTAGTGTGCAAAGACAAAATAATAGGCAATCCCCGGCCTCATTTATGTTTGAATTGAGTGCTTTCATTATTTGCTATTTGTCAGTTGTTGGCCGTTCAAGTTGTTTAGCATCCTTTCTTTTCCTAAACCTGGTAACATAAGCTCTTCAAGTAAGAATTAAACGTTTCAAACAAATCACTAGAGCTTTGTTTTTCTTGGAAGGTAGGTGGTGGGTTGGGACAGTGGAGGTGAGAACACTTGCAAGGAAGAGAGAAAGAACAGTTGGACCCCAATTTTTCCTCGTAGCTGCTTGCCTTGCTGGCTGGGGGAGTGGGAGAACTGTATGCAGTAATGACCTTGTGTTCCTTCTTCTCCCATTAGGCTGCTTTGTTACATGTACCTTTATAAGAATAATCCAGTGCACTGTAGCTTTAGCTTCTTATTTGTTTGTTTAAATAAAGCTGGTGTCACAGATTGCCCCTTTAAGCTGTGACGCTCTGCTCTCCAGTCACTGATCTCACTCCTCGGCAGTCCAGGTTTTCTGGAATGCTCTTTGTTGCAAAAGCCAGGGCTGCTCCATGAGTCTGAAAGATGTGCCTTTCCCAGCCATAAGATGTGTTCCTATAGCATCTGAAGTCTCATAAAGCCACTCCTTTGTCTGTCATCTTCCCTGCTTCCAACACAGGTTGCCACTGAGTCTTTTCCTGAAGTCTGTTCTCTGAAATGGCCTTCCAACTTTCCATCATATTAGACTCTTTGCCTTCTCTATTATTCATCACTTCTCCTTGTTTTCATCCTTTTTCATGCCTAGTCCCTTCAATTCTCAGCACCTTTTAAACATGGGCATACAAATCTGTGCCCTGGTCTTGATTAAAAGCTTGGGTGGTTGTGGTGTGGGTGGTGTT
Source organism: Sylvia atricapilla (assembly GCF_009819655.1). NCBI lineage: Eukaryota > Metazoa > Chordata > Aves > Passeriformes > Sylviidae > Sylvia > Sylvia atricapilla. The sequence goes on along the minus strand of NC_089141.1, from coordinate 23,026,176 downwards.
TTTTTTTTTTTTTTTTTTTTTTTTTTTTTTTTTTTTTTTTTTTTTTTTTTTTTTGTTGTTGTTGCTGTTGTTGTTTTTTTTTTTGTTGTTGTTGTTGTTGTGTGGTTTTTTTTTTCTTGTTTGGTTTTGTTTTGTTTTGTTTTTTGGTGGGTTTTTGGTGGTGGTTTTTCTGTTGATTTTTTTTTTTTAGGTTTTTTTTTTGGAGTTTGGTTTGGTGTGTGTGTGTGGTTTTTTGCTTTTTTGTTTGCTTGTTTGTTTGTTTTGGTTTTGGTTTGGTTTTTTGTTTGGCTTTTTTTTCCCCAGTGGGTAATTTAATCTCTAATTACCTCTTGTTCAGATGAAAATTCTTGAACTGGAATGTTCATGAATGTCACAGAAGACCAAAAATGTTAAACCAAACTCGTGTCTAGTGAGGCCCTGTTCACCACAGTTTTTCACTCAACGCTGACCTCAAGCAAGATTTTGTGTGACAATAAAGGAAAAAAAAAAGAGAAACTTCTCTGTTTAAAATTTTAAACTGTATTTCTACTTTCCACTTTAAAAACCACACTTGAAATATTTTTCTTCAACCTTTCCAACCAGGAACTTAATATGGTGTTGTAGTGGCAAGTGCAGTCCTTCAGATCTTCATATTAGAACTCACTTCTAAACAAAACTCTCTCCCAGAGGAGAATGGAGTAAAGCTCAAACCCCGCAAGACCCTGCAGCAGCTCCCAAGGCATAAAACTGCTTTTTTTTTTTTTTTTTTTGCTTCATTTCCTTCTTAAGTTTTAGTTAGTGAAAAATCACAGGGCTCTGTTGAAGGAAAACAAACAATCTCAGTGGGTGTTTTGTGACCCAGCTGTTATTAAGATCTTTGACAACCTCTTGTATTCAACACTATAACTCTACTGTGTATAGAGGCCAGTTCCCTAAAGCTTGTATTGTCCTTAGGACTTATCCTTCTTTTCCTCTCCTTTTCTCTGACATGCAGCTGACCACAAGGAAGCTTTCCTTGACAGTTTGCTCATGCTCATGCTTCTCTCCCATGCCTCTGAGCCCCCCAGTTTCCTTTCCAGATAAACAGTGATCCTCAGGGAAAGCAGAGAGTGGGATCTGAGAAGAGCAGAGGGAGCATTAGTCCCAGAGGATGCCATGATCAGCTGAGTTCTCAGTTTGAAGAGCTGGGTTTTATTCCCTGGTGGATTTGAAATAGCTGTAGGTGTGGAAGCTTGACTATAATGCATTGTGGTTTAAATCCTTTTGTATTCACAAACCAGGAGTCACCGTAGCTACCTGGCACAATGAAATGTGCACGCTGAAATGAGTAAGTGCTCTTTGTCTGGGGAGGGAATAGAAGCATTTCAAATCATCCCTTTGAAGAATGGTTCTTCCTGGTGCTTATTTGATTTTGTTATACATATACAAAGTGTTCAAGCTAAATGCCTTTGCCAGCTCAATTACTACAGTTTACTTACCAGGGCTCTGTTAAATGCTTTCAAGCACAAGTCCCTTCTGTACCATTAAAGACACTTTCCATTTCTGTGATACTGTATTAAGCTTCACACTTCCACTCCCTAGTGGTCTTTGGCTTGTAACTAGATCCTAATACATCCTATTACACAAACCAAAGTGATCAGGCAGGGCTGTGGTGCAGAAGGACTTTGAGAATCCGCTGTTCAAAACTTCTTGAAGCAGTTCATTTGGTGCCACTCTTCATTTCCCAAATTTTCCCCGAAGTCAGACGTAAGCCTGGCTACTTTACCTGACACCGTATTTTTCACTTGTCTGCTGCATCTCAGTTAACATGGTGGCTAGGATGGGGAGAAACACAGCACAGTCTCCTCTTAGGAGACTCTCTGACCCAGTTACTGTGCGAGCTTTTGATCCTGCAGTCCTGGGTAATACCACAGGCAGTGAAGTGGACGATGGACTGTAGTTGTAAGGGAATATTAACAGAAGGAGAAAAGGGGGAATTCCAAATTCTTCTGCTAAGTCTGTGACAGAGCCCTCCCGTAACATCCGTGACCAGCTCTCCCCTGTGTGAAGAAGAATGAAGCTATATCTCTCACTTTCCAACAAATCTCTGTTGTAGTTCCCCTGGTGCCTCAAGACCAACTTTTCCACTGGTTGATCTCCCAGAGAGTTAGCTGTTTGCAAACATGCTGCTACCCACATGTTTACTCACAATCCTCCCCAAGGCACATGCACATGTCCCACAGGTGCTCCTTGGTTTAGGTAAAAAAAAAAAAAAAAAAAAAAATCAGATGGAAATTCATGCAGATGAAGTCACTAGTCACTGCACTGTGTCTAATAAAGATTCACTGGCAGGAACTGGGCTGCAATATGACGTTAATGACTAACCACAGTGAAGGGAAAACAATAGACATAGTACAGGTAAATTACTTAGTCTGTGCTCCCTAAAATACAGTTTTCCTGTGTGGGGACACTCCACATTTTCTAAAGCGTGGGTCACCTCCTATTTGAGAAGTTGCCTTACAGATGCCTCCCTTCCATTCAGCACCACAGGGGATGTGTTTCTTCTCATTGGCAATGTAATAATACCCCTGTGACAGCTCTAGTGATCACTTGCAGAAGGAAGTCATATGCTGAGGGTATTTGTGTATTGTTAACATCTTTAAATGTGATTTAGCAGCTGGAAACAAGGAAGAGAAGCTGGAACCACAGGACCATCAGATCTGCATCGCCTGTGTTTAACATCTGTGAGCTCAGAAATGGAGGGAAGAAAGAGATTCTCAGTGTTAAACTGTGCCACAAGACAAGGGGCTGTGGTAGAACTGGGTGAAGTTTCCCTTTCTACATGCAACTGAATACTACCTGCCTGTGCAGAGGTATCCCCATGGCACCAAATAAATAAAATAATTTTTTAAAAAGAGTAAACAAGGTAATGTCTAGTTGGAAAGAGAAATATATCCTGTTTGTAATAAAGACTAGGTGCAATTTCCATGTAAGTTCCTCTGAAACAACCCCTGAGGCAAAGAGACTCTAACTGAAAAAAAACCCTCCAGACTACACCTCAGACAATATAAGGCAGATCACAGTCTCCTCTTAATGGAGGTCCAGGAACAAAATAGAAATCTTTCCTGAGAAGTCCTGGCAAAAAAGAAAAATTTGACCAGAAAATCATCCACTCTGTCTGCAGGCAAGCAGAAAAGGTTAACTCCTTGATGTGGAACTTGGGTCACCTTAATAATTTCCTCTGTTGTCTATGTCATCCTGTAAAATTGGAGTAATCCAGTGGATAGAGAAAGTTTTTAGGTGGCCTCCACTTGAAATTTCTGGCAGCAGTCTTGTGACCTCTGAGATCCCTCTGCCTGCATTAGGTGTGGCCAACCACAGTTATCCAGATGCCTTCAGGAGGGAGCAGACCAGCCCCCTCGCTTTGATGCAGCAAGTGAGGTACGAGCACCACGGAGAAGAACCACTCTGGAAGCTGCAGCCAACAGTCAGACACACCACACACTTCACAGGAGGGCTGGGAAGCCTGCAACACAGCAGGTTCAACCAGCATTTGGGATCTTTGTACCTGAATGGCAAATATGTCAGTCAACACAGTGGTAAGCTGCTGATACAGTGCAAACTCACACCGATAATCAGGACATGTTGGTGGGGAAAATGTTTCCGCAGGCTTTGCGCTGGAACAGGGATTGCCTATGCATGTTCTTTTAAAATTAAACCAGATCATTTGGTGTCCTGTTTTCTCATAACTGCCATGAGGCAGGATGTGCCCCTTATTGCAACCGTGAGAAACGTGCCTCCATGTGCCACTGTCTGGTTCAGCTCACATTTACACAACTGTGGTCACTGGTACTGTACAGATATGGTACTGAAAGGATGCAGGTGCATAACTTGAAACACTGCAGTATTATCCCCTATCTCTACTAACAGCGTTCTGGAAAACCGAAATCTGAGTGACAGGCAGGCAGCTTTTATTTTTCACTGGTACAGCAGCATAAAGCCATTTGTCATGGTAGGGAATCCCTGCTTCGGGTTTGCTGAGGCTTTCTGGCATTGCATTGGTGGAATAAGCCTACACAGGTGGGTACTGATCTCTAGCAGTTATACCGGTATAAATTACCCAGTCAGAGGCAAAATCTCACTTATTTATTCATGCTTCCTTCAAATTACACTCCCAATTTTCAACTGATCTTCCTGTTGGCTATTTGATATGCCCCAAGTTCTTGGTCTTTGAGCCCATTGTCAAGCATGAACACTGACAGAAAGGCATAAATTCACCCCCAACCACAGGGTTTACTCCCTGCAGTGGGAAGGCAGGTGGCAATGAAAAGGAGCTGAATTCCCAGGACAGAGACGAGCAAGGCAGGGAAGACAGCAGGTTCACACGAGGTCCTGCACCCCATCCCTTCCCTTGCATCCTGGGGACCATCAGTAAGGAGGCCGTTTAGCCAATACATATTTTCCTCTTTAGTACATAATAGTAACCTGAATAAAAGGTTTGAATTACAAAGCAGGCTCACCTAGCACATTCTCTGAGCAATGACTGCCATTTGTGTCAAGAAAATAAAGAAGGAGAGAGCGTGCTGGCACACATGGGCAGGAGTGACTGAGAGCAAGGCAGAGTGTCGATTGAGGTAGCAGGCTGGAAGTTAGAGGCATACCCTGCTGAAGCAAAATTAAGAAAAGCCACAACGACAAAGGAAATTTGCTTAAAAGAAAAAAACCCCAGATTGTTATTATTGGAAAGTCAAGTGCTCTGTTCTAGCAACAAAGCAATATTGTTCACCAAAGCCTAACAGGGGTTGCTTCTCTTCCCCATTCCTGCGGTTTCTCGCCTGCCTTGCCATTCCCCAAAGCCAGTGAACCACGGCCAGTGGAGGTGTGGGGTGCGTGAAAGCTGGGGGGTAGGATTGCTTTGGGGCTGAGGCAGTGAGCCTCCCTCTGTAACTATGAGGACCACATCCTTCTTTTCCAGCCACCGCTCCTCTTGCATCTCTCACTCACCTCCTTTCCTTGTTCCTCTGGTGCCCTTCCCTATCTCTCTCTCCATCTTTCCCTCCCTCCTTCCTATCTTCTCCTTCCTCACCCTATTTTATCCCTTTCTCTGCCACCTCCATCTCCTCTCCCTTTTCTTCTTTCCTGTCGCTTAGCTGTGCCTCTCCTTTCCCCACTTCCCTCTCCCCCTCTCTCTCCCTGGCTGCGCTGGGTTACTAATGTGCAGTAATGGTACGGCTGGAAAGTCATTTGTGCTCCCCTTCTCTTTATTTTTTTTTTCCTGCAGTATTATTAAAACTGTTCCATCACTGGCTGTAATGGGAGCGTCTGTATTTTCTCCCTCTCCCGTCTCCCTGACATGACATAATGCCTGCCCTCACCAAGACGCTATAACACCGAGGTAATTGAAACATAACTCACCGTAAATTACAGGCCGTTGTTCCAGGCAGGGGCCCGGCCATGCTTCCTGGAGCTCATTCCAACTGGAAGCTAAACAGTACTTGAAAAGGGATGCTTAAGCAAAGCAAAGCCATTTAAAGAGCAACACAAACACGGAGAGGGAGGGGAGCACGGGGCTCGGGCTCTCCTGGAGAGGTGGGGTCTCACCTGGGTGGCACCTGGTGGGGCTGAGCAGCCAGCAGGGCATTGTGGTGACTTCTCTGTGGTCTGTGTGTTCCAGACCAGGGAGAGATGTCCTTGCAGACATCAAATAAGCGTCTCTGTTAGCAGAGAGGTTGAGGACAGAGCATGCCATGTAAGTGACTTCTTGGCTAAAAAGCACATCAGGTAGGCCGTAGCTTTGATGGGATTCCTGCAGAATCAATGTTCTCTATTGCCCATTGCAGCTGTGGTAACCTGAGGCTCTCTCCATCCCTGTGGGATCTGAGTTCTTCTTGACAGTGGTGAAGCTGCAGCCTTTGGAAGGTCCAAATCAGTGTGGGCTGCAGGATCCAAAACACTGCAGAGGAGATCCCCCCTCCCATTCATAAACCAAGCAACACATGTCTGTGTTCAAAATGGAAAGCTTGCTGACCCTGAGACTTGAAAGACCTTGAACTCTGGGGACTTCATGGTTTTAGATTCAAGTCTCCCACTGGTCTCCAGAATAACCTCAGATAAGTCACTTCACTTTCCTCTGTGCCTCAGTTTCCCATTCTGCAACACAGGACAAAACACTCACTTCCTTTGTCAGGCAGTCAGTGACCTTGTGATGGGACAAGGGCAAATGGCTTTACACTGGAAGACAGTAAATTTAGATTAGATGTTAGGAAGCAATTCTTTACTCTGAGGGTGGTGAGACACTGGCACAAGTTGCCCAGAGAGGTTGTGGATGCCTCATTCCTGGAAGCGTTCAAGGCCAGGTTGGCTGGACCTTTGGGCAGCCTGGTCCCTGCCCCAGGTGGCACTGGGATGTAACTACATATCTTTAAAGTCCCCTCCAACCCAAACCCTTCTATGATTCTATGTCCCCATGATGTACCAAAAGCATATGACAATGAGGGAGGGGTGTTTACCCCACTGCTGCCAGGAGCATGAACTGCTAGGAAACATCATTCTGCAGTCAGAAGACACAATAATCAGGGCCCCAGTGTTTTGGGTTTGGCGTTTCTGCACCCATCAGCAAGTTTCTCTGGCATCCCTTGACTGAGCTGCCCCTTACCCTGTAGCATCACCCAGAGAGCCAGCTGATTTTGGGGTTGAATTCTGGGAAATTTTGAACAAAACACACAAACCCGAGAATGTGCAGTGATTTTTCTGTAGTAATGGAAGTGAGTATTTGGAAACTTTGAAAAGGTCAAGATTAGACAGAGCAGCCTATCTCTCTCAGGCACAAATTGGGGTCTGCCCAGGGCCTTTCCATCTATTGTCAGTGGACATTGTGGCCCAAATTTGTGCTTTGGTGTCATGTGGCTGGTGTCATAGGAATAACAGGGTCTTGTGAGAGACAGCCCTCAGTGCAGTGCTTCACAACATACAAAGGATTTTATTTTAGGGAATGAGATTTACTATTTGTCCAGGATGAAATGCCAAAACCTCAGGAAACTATGACCCTGTGACTGCTCTGGTTTTCCCTGGAGACCTTCACAGTCAAAACTATTACAGTCAGCAACCAACCAACTGCTTCCACTACCCTGGAAGAGCCCTTTTAAGGGCAGTCAGGGAGGGGTGCTCCTAGTGCGATGCCATGTGGTAGGGAGGTCCACCAAGTCTGTGTGCTCTGAGTGAGTCCTAGGCTTGGAAGGGATGGCTGCAGAGCCACAGGGGACAGGGGACACAGCTGCAGAAATAAAGCAATAAAGAAATAAAGCTTCTTTGCAGTGTTAAATGATGCATGTCTGAGGCAGTTCTGGTACCAGAGAGTGAACTTGCTCCTGAGGTCACAGGCTGCTTCACAGCTGCCCCTTGCTCCTGCCTGTGCTTCTGGGCTTTACAGCTCTAAGGGAGCAGGAGAAGTCAAGCAGGAGTTTGGGGCAAGAAGGTGTTGTGAGGTGTTTACCCCCTTGCCAGGGTTACACCCCTGAAGCAGGTCCATGCTGCATCCAGTTCCATCTTCATCAGCAGCTGCAGCAGCCGTGGTGTGGAGGGGCCATAGGTGTGTGGTCTCCCAGCCCTTGCTTTTCCTGATGCCTGCTTGGAGCTGATTGCTTTCCGTGAGGCCTGCCACATGCCCCTTGATAGCGTTTCCATCAACCCTCTTACCGTAGCTAAGGTTTCAGCAATCTCACCCCTCCTCTCTTTGACATTATTGGTTTATCTTTGTCCACTGGCAAAGTTCCCAAGCAATTCAACAATAACAGTTGTTTTTCTGTGGCTGAAAAAGTCATCTCTAGGACTGGCTGTTATTGATCATCTTACAGGAACCGGACATTTTCTTTTCCTTTCCCATTTTTTAAAATACATATTTTGAGTTTCAGTCAATTTTAGTGCTCATGAAAGTGAAAGACTGATGGTGTTGACTAGAGCTAAACTTAGCTCTTCATGGCTTCCCCTATGCACACATCTCTACTAATGCACCACATTACTCACTTGCATTAACTTCTGGCCCTCCCAGCCTGGGGCTTCCCTCATCATCTTGCCAGTGGCCCCTCCTGCCCTGCAGCCCACCTGTCTCCTCCAGCTCAGGCTTCCCACACCTCATTACTCTCCTGTGCAGTGCTGATCTGCCAGCTCCTGCTTAGGTGGAGCTATGGGGCTGGACAGGTCCCTGTGCTCCAGCTGGTGATGGTGGGACGTGCTGTCAGACTTCCAGAGCACGGTGAAAGCAGGGGCATTTCACTGCCCACAGTGACAGCACATCAGCTGGTCCTCTAAAGCAGTCACTCAGACTTTTCCATCCTCTTTTCCCTGCAGCCCTGGGGCTCTGTGAGGACAGATAGAAGAGCACACCCTGACATCCTGCCTTTCTTTCAGGCTGAGTCTGGATAAACCTGACAAAACTGGCATGGGACAACGGGGCAAGGTAGGACAGGTAAGGGGGATATGCTTTTCCCACTGCACTCTTCCAGTACCTCCAGAACTTATAATGCCAAAATCAGACTAGTCCTTACTCATCTCAGGAAGCTGTTTCCTGCTTTCTTAGCTTTTGCAGTTCTACTCTGAGGGAAGCCAATGCAAGCATATTGTGTCTGGGATGCCTCCTTTCCTTTTGCCCCATCATGGGGATAAATGGCCCATCAAACCTCTGGAAATCAGGCACTTACTCCCTCCAGAAAAAGTATTAGATTGTAACTAGCATTTCAAATCACCATTTCTAAACGAAATACCAAAAAGATATAACATGTAATTTCATTTTCAGACTATTGTTTGTTTTTTAAAGAAGAAAAAAGGTAAAAAAGTACAGGTTTATATTTTAGTGCATTTGGTGTGGGGAAAAAGAAAGGCATGAGAGGCTAAAAACAAAAATTGAGATTTTGATTTTGAAGTATTGATTTAAAATAGAGAGGAGGAATTAATTTTGAGTCAATTCAGAATTTCTGGTGAGAACATTCCCATTATTCCCTTGTCTTCTTTCTCCTTTCCTCTCCCCTCCTGCTGTAGTCTATCAGGTAAATTAGGTAAGAAAAAATAACAGCAAGCAAGGACACACATCAGTGATGCCAGAGTTTTCATTAAAATGTTTTAAGTTGGGACAATGGCTCTATTAATCATCCATCCTCCGTGGGAACGCAGAGCACACAAGCCTCTGCTGTAGTGAGCCTGAGAACAAAATGGCTGTTGTCTCAGCAAACCAGCAGAGACTCTACACTTTTAGTGCACAAAAACTCTCCCTTTGCTATCTGCACAAACAGCTGGATGTGTGCAGTAGCAGCAGTACCACCTTGCTCCCTCTCTGCTGTGCAGGGAGTTTTGCCACCTGTATCCCACCTAATGGCTCAGTAGGGACTGAGCTCCTGGCTACGGACTCCCACAGGGTCCCTGTTCCCCAGAAGCTCTGCCCCAGGATTCTGAAGCCAAGACACCATGCGTTTAATGTTTTTGCCATTCTGAACTTCAGCCTGGGTCCTGTCTGTCCTGGATCCCTGAGGACAGCTCTGAGCTGCTCGGTTAATTGGAAGTGGCTAAAGCCATGGAAGGCAGCTATAGAGGTAGAGGGGGCATTGTTGGGTTCAATTTGCAGTGAGTGTTGGAAATCTCTTGCTTAGTTTAACAGTCATTCACTATTAGGGTGAGGTGCTTGCCTGGGTACCTGTGGGAGATTTCTGAGATGTCCCAAGGGACTGTGGAAGTGATGGCAATTATCTTCATCTGTGCTGTGTTTTATTAAATAATGGTGAGAACCGTGAGAGCTGGGAAGGAGGAGAGGAGGTAAAGCTGAATGTGAGGTACAGCTGAGTGTGAGGACGTGGGAAAAAGGTGCATGTTAGAAAATAAAGGGGTAAGGAGCATGCTCACCTGGGCAGGTATATATTAGAGTGAATGATTAAAGGGAATGGAGAGGGAAGAATAATGAGAGTGCTGGCTTAGCCTGTGACAGAGGGTAATGATCAGGGAGGCTGGAGTTAAAATGAAAAAGAAGGTGGAGTATCAGTGGGATGGTGCTCACTCGTGTCCCTTTCGTGACACAGACAGTGAGGAAAAAGGCACCACGGAAAAGTGTGTGTGTGCACGTGGTGCATGTGTGTGTAACACGAGGGAGGAGGAGAGAAGGGAGGTGTGGTGCCAAGCCCATGACAATGGACTCAGGCAGGGGGAGGGAAGGGTCTGGAGCCGACAGAATGCGCCTGTGCTGGTGAGGCATTCCCCAGCCTTGGAGTCCAGAAAGGCAGCTGCATTCAGGTTTATGCTGATGACACATCTTTCCACTTGGGCAAATGGACGGATTCCCTCTCTAAATCACTCCAACGTGATTTTAATAGCAGGCAAAGGTGGCTTTTGGATAATAAATGGGTACTAAACCCTAAAGAGACACAGGCTGTGTCATACAGAACAGATGGTAAATTAAAAAGAATGGAAGCCCGTGGCTTCGCTTAGCTGTGCTCCAAGCTGGGGAACTCTCACTCTTATTATACCAAGTATTCAGTATTTACACTGCAAGGTTGCTTCTTTGCCTACCCTGACTTGGAAGATTGCAATTATGTATAATAACAGTGAGATCACACTGATTAGAGAGGTGGCAGGAATGGCAAGGCTGGATGATGGTGATGATAATCATCATTCTTATTAGCGATCATCAATAATTAATAATTGCATTGTTTATCCTTCATCAGTGGCAGAAAAGACACCCAGACATGCTAAAAGGTTTAAAAATCAGCTTGCTTTGTTTTGTTTACTGACAGAGGAAGTCTTTCTTTGCATTTGCTTTTTACTTGGCTGTAGGTCCCTGTTCACTTTCCAGAGGGTATTTCCGCCAGTGCTCGGTGTCCTTTGGCTTCAGCAGGGTGAAATCATGTGTTAAGGGCTAAGCACACACTTAAACACGATGCAGAGCAGTGACTGAAGGGAGCTTACCTTTGGAGTGGTGGGAGCAGCAGGGCCAGAAAATGTATTAATAGGCGGCGACAGACCAGAAGTGAAGCTGCAGGAGGAACCCTGTGTAGAATGCCACCGGGTGTGACACGGTCCTTTGAAGATGCTCCAGTGATTAAGATCCAGCTGTTACTGCCAGCTTTCCCCTGCCACCTCCCTGCTCACAGAGCAAGGCTGACCCCTCAGGAGTCAGCTGAGGTGCTGCAGGAGGGTGGGCAGGGACCCCTGCAGATGGGAGATGTACCCTGGTGGCAGACAGCCCCTCTGGAGGGGGACAGCATAGGAGCTAGTTGGCATGCTCTAGCTTTGACAGTAGTGCTGCAGAGAATGTACTGTGATCCTCAGAGTCAGTGAGATGAGTCCCTGTTGGTGAGTCAGATGTGTGGGACTTCTCGGGCTATTTCACAGCCATGGGAACTGGGATAACTGGGATGGTGTGGTAAAATCTGGCAAGGGATCCCAGCAAGAAAACATGGCAGTGCATGAGCACAAGAAATCATTGCTTTAAACACAAAAGCAACCAGTTAACGCAACACTGTTATTGCTTCTCTGTCTGATATACATGAGAGGGAGCAAATCCTAAAAGCAACTGAAGCCATAAAGGCAATCACTTACCAAGGCCGTAAGATATTGATCTTCCCCCATCTGAACTCTGTCAGGCCGGCATACTGGAAGATGTTTGTTCCTTTTAAACAGGTGTATGATGGGGAAAGAGTGAAGGCAGCACTATTAACCTAGAATGTTGCTTGAGACATCTAAGAAAAAAAAATTCCTTCATCTTCTGGGGCCTTGGTTCTGTTACAACCTTACTGGAAAGAAGCTTTAAAGAGTACTCCTGGCTCTGCTGAGTTCTTAGATTGAAATGAAAAGGAAGAAGATGAGTGCATTTGTGTTTTGATTGCAGTTCCACATAAAAGGCATATTAGGCTCAAACTTTACTATTGTGAAGGCTCTTAATCCCCACTAATTTACAGCAGTAGTCTCAAATTTGCAGATAAATCCCCCCATACAGTAAAACTATCAGAGAAACCTTTGACTAGTAAGAGGAGAAACTGTAAAAAATAATAACTTATGTTGAATGTCTTTTTAAAAACAATTATTTTTAATTCTCATCCCTCTCCATCTATGTGCTTCATTTTAACTTTGGTGACTGCACATTATGTATATGTTCATAAAATAAAATAATCTTCATAGAGGAAAAAATGCTTTTAATAATTTGAGAGAAAAAACTCCTAGAAGTTGAAGAAATCTCTGATGCTTAAAACAAGTTATTTTCTATCAGTAATCATGAAGACTACAGCTACTGGTAGAGGCCAGCTAAGACGAGATCCTCAGTGTATGGAGTCCATGCAAATGTGGAGAGCAGATGTTCCCTTCCCCCATAAGCTCATCATCCAAACAGGCAAGACATTCAGAGTGTGAAATGGATCAGTCACACACACTACACTGAAGTGGGAGATCCAGGCACACTTGCAGGAAAGTGAGCATCCGACTAACCTCTAATGGAACAGTACAGCCTTGTAGGATGATTGATGAAATTGTAATATAATTATGTTTGTTTATAATGTCACTACAACTACCATGACAAAAAGACCAGGCTCTTAAACAGTAAAACTGCCCCCCTCAAACCTGTAAGTGCTCTAATGAGTGGAAAAGAAAATATGGCAACAAACAGAAAAAAACCCAACCAAACAAAAACTAAACACATTGAAAGTAAGAATATTTGGAGTTTTTTTTAGCTATACCATGAGGAGATTAACAGAATCTCACCTGTACAAAATTAATTTGATTTCATGGTGTTTGATGTAATAATATTCTGCAATTTAGATTTACTAGTTTTCATGAACAAAGTAAAAACAAAATCATACTTTCACACCAAGAAACCATTCCAACAGATTTACTACTGATAGGAAACAATAGGTTCAGCAGTAGAAACAGATTCAGTGTATAGATGAGAGGACTCCAAAGAAAAGAGAAGGCACAAATATAAGAAAGTGGAATAAAGATCAAAACTAGAAAAGAAAAAGAAAAGTTATAGTCTTCAACTTTAATTTTTCCACAACTCCTGACTAAACTGGTAAGGTGTGTGGTTATACTGAAGTAGCCAGCAGCAAGAGAAGGGCAGAATAATACATGTGCCTCAGTGCACACTGAAGCACCTCGCCATAGCTTTCAATCCTATTTGTGTACCTCTAAAAATGGCCCGGTAGTGGTACAGATCCCTTTATCATCAACTTACTTTCAGAGATACTAGAGTGACTTTTCTTTACCTTTTGTGTTTCCCTTTGACATAGTCCATAAGCCATTAGCAGAGCTGAGGAAGTTGAAAGCCACTGCATTAGATAACTGTGCTTGAATAGAACCTTTCGAGGCTGGTTCTGCAAGGGAGTGACAAGTCCCAGCTTTAGCTGTGCACACGCTGCCCGTGAGGTGACATCCCAGGGCCCATGTGCACAGACAGACTGCCGTGCTGGGAGAGAGAGTTGTTAGTCAAAGCTGGGGAACGTGTCATAGGCAGCCAAGGAGGTTAAAGAGGCATGCCTTTAATGATTAAAAGTATTTTTGTGTTGTAACAGCATTTGCGCTTTTCTGAACTTTCCGAACATGTTTTTTATCCTGAGGCTGTTAAAAATATATCTGTCCTTTTAGGATTATGACAGAGGTGTACAGATAACTCCGTGAAGATTTTTTTTTTCTTTTTTTCAAATCTTCAACGCTGAGTGTCATTTCAAATTTCAGAAAATAAGTGTGGAAAACAGCCTGATGACAGTTTTGTGACATCCACTTCTCTACCTCCATGTGCCTTTTATCCAACAGGTAAACAAAACATTCACTTAAGGAAAACTGAAAAAACATGTGATGGCCATTTTCCCTCCATCCGTTTCTCAACCACCTACATTTATGTTTTGTGTACTACCTGGAATCTTGCCACCTTCTGCTCACTTCACATGGGTCTTAATCCCAGACTGCTTTCTCGTCCCTTGCTGCACGTGTGACCCCGTCAGCCAGGATGCCAGGGGGAGGGGATGGGAGTGCTGGTGGCATGATATGTAAGGAGGAAAAGGTAACTACATGAAGATGCAGGAGAATACGGCTGGGGGTTCTTCAAAGGGATGAGTGCTCAGTGCAGCACTCACTGCCCTGGGCCATGAACCCACTTAAGCTCTTAGATGGCCCCGTTGCTTTGGGGTGGAGAGGAGGTAGTGGTCCTGCACTGCAAAACAATCTTTTGACATTGCTTTGGGGAAAACATGAGACAGAAGTCAGTTGAATGAGGTTTGTATGTTGTATGTGAAACTTCATCTCACAAGCTCCATCTCCTCTCCTGCCTGTTTCCTGCAGAGTACTGAACCTTGAACACCAGCCTTATTTAAATAAGTGACCATTAGATTAAAAACAGCCTTGATTGGTGACAAAGGCATTTTCACACCAGCTACAGCAAGTTCAAGGCAACTGCTGCTCATGTTAAAGAGAACAGAGCTTTGCAGTGCTGTTCACGAGCACAGAAAGCACGCTGCCATCTGTGCTTAATTACATTTGTATGGGGTCTTGCTCTTCAAGTCATTTTGCAGAGTCCAGTACTATTGATTTCATAAAAGTTACATAAATCTGACTGCCATTGGTGTTATTAAATTTCACTAGCTGTTTCAATGGGGAACCTTGAAATTCTCTCTCTTCCTTGGTGCTGATGCTGGAATTTAGTTCTGTGGGGGTTTTTTGTGATACACCTCAGCAAGTAATTTTTAGGCTTGAGTTAGAGTGAAAGGCAATTAGGATAGAACAAACATAGATCCTATCAGCATATGCAGAAGAAAGAACTTAATCTCAGCAAAAAAAAAAATGGAATTTTGCCATCTGAAAGACAGAAGAGGTGCCCTAGCTTTCCTGAATTATGTTGGATATCTCAGCTGTATTGATCTGGACAGATGCTTGCCCTATACATGGAGCAGAAATCTAGTGGGTTTCTGTAGCAGTGTCAGCTGTGATAGGGAATTGTTGCAGATGTGGTGGTATGTGCAGGTTGGTCCACATCTACACGGTGTGCAGTGGATGGGACCTACAGCATTTGCATCTGCCAGTGTTTCCTCTGCCAGCATGCCTGGTCATTGGCTGCCCTAGTAGGTTAGTGATGTGCTTCTGCAGAGGAGATGAGAACAGGGGTGTGCGTAGTAGTAGTATTTTGCCTCTTTTTGGCAGGTTCATGGACAGTGGAAACCTGGCTGTCTTAAAATGCTCAGTGATCCTTTGGTCACACCAGATCTATTCAGCAGTTGTGACCTAGATGTCGAGTCTTGGCCTCCTGTCCCACCAACATTGTGCCATTCCATTGTCTTCTGCTGGTGTTTGTTCTTGCACATGCAGTGGCCATGTACTGATTCGTAGCAAGATAAATACTGGGGTATTTTCACTCTACTTCTGCTTTGAGGGCTTTGTCACTAATCCTGAATTGCCTTCTGAATCTTTTCCTTACAGCCTTGTCAGCTAAAACCCTCCAATTTTTTCATATGTGTTTGTTGCAGGCAAAACAGTCTCAGTTCAGGGAATTTTACTGAATTTGATTTATTTCCAATTAACATAAACTTTTACTTACTGATTTGGCTGATGGAAAACAAAGAAGACTCAGATAATTAAACACCAAGGGAAGCTTCTTTCTTTCCTGTTCCCCAGGCTCAGCTTCAGCCCATCATCTCTCTCCCACCATTTTCAATATGTTTTACACCCAGTCCCCTCCAGTACCATTGGTGAGGAGATGGGCAATACAGGGAGGCCCTTTTCTTCTTGCTGCTCCTGGTTTTTGCTCCTGTTTTCCCTGGTTCTTTCCTCTTACTAATACCCTTCTCCATCCTGGGTCAGCCACAGGCCGCTCTCTGTTCAGGAGTGTCCCTGCTCTAGTGTGGGTCCCCCAGAGACACAGTGCCCTCCCAAGGTTACCCTGCAAGGAGCCTTTATCTTCAAAATCTGTTCCAAGCCCTGCCCTGTTCCTGCTGCTGTATACCTTCCTGTGTCTCCTTTTGTGCATCCTCACCTCTCCTCCTCTTTCTCTGCTTCCCAATTCTCTCTTGTGTCTCCACGTGCCCCCTCCAGAGTCACCTGCCCCAGCAGTGCTGCCCTCCCTTAACACTACAGAATGGAGTAGCTTTTGAAAAGTAGCTTTTGTAGTTGGTGTAACAGGGATAGGATCTCTCTGACTGCCCATGGCCTTGGGGTTCCACCTATTATGGAGAGAGACAGGACAAACTGGGACCAGTATGGGACAGACTCTGGACCCTCCTGAACAGAGCAGCCTGTGTCCCCTCCACTGCTGCCAAAACCCAAGAGACTCCCCTTTTACAGGGGTGAGAGAAGAACCTGTGCTCAGGTGCAGCCAGGGCTTTGGGAGGAGAGAAAATTTTCCATTAGACTGTGTGAGGCTTAGGGAACACTCCCGAGAATGTCCATGGGCTGGGCTGTGGGGTGCCATGTCTCTGGCATCAGAGGGGTCACTGCTGGTTTCTGCACAGGGATGCCAGTGAGAGGGACTCACTGTCAGATTTCTAATGCACGTGACCCCTCCCTCCCCAAGGCACCTTCTCTTCCCCCATGTGCATCCTGGCCTTCCTGCATATGGGGGCATTCAGAAAGAGGGTTCAAAGGGAATTTCCACCTTGTAAAACATCTCATCCATTTACTTCTCCAAAAGAAGCCAAAGCTGCTGAGATTTCAGTACTGAAGTGGAAAGATTGTTGGATACGAAGTCAGCACAAGCTCAGGTATGCTCACAGCTCTGCCACTGGTGAACTGAATCTAGCACTTCAAAACGCTTTTTTTTTTTTTTTTTACTTATGGACCCCAGACTGTGCCTGTTATGGTGTATTTAGTCTGGAAGCTGTACAGAACACAGTCTGCCTCTCACCATGTGTGTGAGACACCGAGCACAACAGGAACCTGGTCCCTGCTGAAGCCTTGAGGCATGACAGTAACACAAATAATAAATAATAATACTGTTAGTGAAAGGACATACATATTTATATGAAAATGTATCAATGCAAAGCACCTTTGATTGACAGCAGTGCTCAGCACACTCACAGTGACAGGATTACATTATATCTGTAGCCATGGCTTTATACACAAAACGCAACCCATAAACTAAACTGGTGATGATGTCTGCCTACGGCAACCAGCATCCTCACTCTTGGCTCTCCCAGGGCGTCACACCAAGAGCTTCTTACCAACACATAGCCCCAAAGTCACCTGGTCAAAGGGAGGGGAAGGTAGAAGGAGAGTCAGGACAGGAGCTTTTCTCTCCTATGCATATGACCTCACAATGCAACCTTTGGGATGCTGTTAGGTTATTGACAGCCCAGTAAGAAATAACCCTTATTCTCCCCTCCTTTCTACCCCTCTCCTTGTCTTCTGTCCTCCTGTCCTAGGTCTGTGCAGCTATCAGGCAGACATCCAGACTCACAGGAAATGCAACATGGGCTATTTTCCCATGGGAACTGGCCTTGTGTGTGAACCTGTACTCTACCCATTTAAACGCTCTTGCTCTACCTGGGTACCCACTGGCTGAGGGCCAGGGACCTGGACACTGGGCAGAGGAAACTCTCAGGAGCACATACTGTGCTGACACATCTTCCATGCTGGCGGTAGCGTCACCCTGAGTCATCAGCATGGAGAGTGCCTGGAGCAGCTCTGCAGAAACACCGCCTTCAGACGCTGTAGAGGAAGTATTTTAACTCACCCACAGAACCGTAAATGCGACCGCACATCTCTTGATGGCAGCAGCAGAACTGTCATCACCCTTGATAAACAGACAGTGTGTCACTTGTTTCTCCCTCATTTCTCCCCCATAGGAATCTTCTGTGTAGCATGGGGATATGCCAGGTGAATTTGTAGCTTTTCCCCTCTCCAGGAAGTGTATGTACATGGTGGAGGAGGCAGTGTGTCCGTGCACAGACATCTCTGTGGCTCCTGTTGACTTGTAAAGGAGATTCACATGGGCAGAGGAGTGATCTGGCCCCAGATGCTTGAGAGAAGATGGCAAAGTAATTCTCCACTGCTGTTTCTATGTACTTCAAAAATACATTAGAAAAGAGATAAATGCATAACTGAAAGGTGCTGAATAATTTGGGAAAATGGGGTCATGCCCACCCACCCATTTGTAGAGCTTAGAGATCTGTATAAAGATGCAAATGAATACATCTGTTGTGTCATTAAATGCAACTGCAGCAACCTAGATGAAAGGGAAAGTGAGGGAGGGAGAAGAGGTAGAAGTGCTGACTGGTAATAGTGCCACAAAATTGTCTTCTGTGATGAGGATCTGCCAAGTGCAAAGCCCCAGGTTAGTGTTGTGGGTCCCAGTTCAGCACCCATTTCCCCCCCTCTCTGTTCCTCTGCTGCTTCTCACAGTCTCCTGAACTGGCATCAACAACAGTCCCTTGTGCTCTTCGTATGAAGGCTGTGGGAGCTGATGGATGTGGAGCCAGTGGTTTTATCCCCTCTTTAACCTCCCTGTGGAGTCTTCCTCACCTGGTGTTGTGTAGGGAGGGAAGAAGACAGGACAGAGGCACCTGTACCTCTAACAGACAGCAGCCCTCTGCTGCTGGAAGCACCTCTGCCTCTGGGAAGGGACAGGGAATGAGGTCAAGTGACAAGGTGTGTGCACAGGCTGCCGTGAGTAATTGAATGTGGGAGTGATCCTGACAGCATCTCTGGCCCCACTCGCTGCCCGGGCATGAGTCAGCTGTGATGCTGGCATCTGAGACGACACTTTAGAAATGTCACAGCCAGAAGGACCTGTTAGTGTGACACCCAGCATCAGGCTGCTGCTGGCGCCCAGACATGCTGGCTCAGCAATGGGAGAGAGAAGAAACTTTCCCCACTCCCTCAGTAGAACAGAGAGGACCCCCTGGCCACCCCTTTCCCCTCCTCAGGAGCCTCACCACATACCCCTGACAGAAAGCAGGGGTCTTCCCACCTCCAGGTGCTGCACACTCCCTCCATCCTGCTATTCCCTGGCTGACAGGAGGGGAAATGATTGCTCTCTACTGGACCCCCACTCCCACTCCTGCAGGTTGCTGGGCTCTTCTGTGGCAAGGCTTTGTACAGCCCTGTCGTTAGAATTCCTCCTCTCCCTCTTCTCCTCCTGAGGACTTCCACAAGGCTACTGCAGTGGGCACAAGCTCTGAGGCCCTTTCTCCTGTCTTGCTGGGGCTGGACCCCTTGTCACAAAGTTCAGATCTGGTATTTGATTTCTCCCCACTATTATGCTTGCCATCAGATTCCCCCATCTTGACCCTGCTTGTCTATATGTTTCCTCATGAACTTCAATCTTCTAATTAATGCTGGTTGTTTCCATTTTTTTTTTTTCCCACTGAACAGAGTACATAAATATTCTGAATTCCACACTGTCTCTCTTACTGTTCAGTCTTACTGAGTTTTTCTACTTGGTCACCCTCTGGAGTGATTGACTGTACCATGGTGGCCTCTGAGGCCTCTGATAAACTTCGCTGGAGGAGCTCCCAAATCTCACACATGCACAAATGAGTGTTTATATATACATATACATTATATGCTCTCTCCTAACACATTTTATATTTGACACTTGAGAAGTTTGCCTTTTCAAAGGGCCAAGTATATAAATATATATATTATTTCTTGACAGGATACTCCCCGTGCTCATTTCAGTGTAATCAAATCATGATCACCGGTCCCTGTAGCTGCTTCCAGGGACTGACAGCTCCTGCTGCAACAGGTTTGAATGAGCATTCAGTGAGTAAAACCTTTCATTAACTCTCTCATCCAGGTGATCAGTTGGACAGGCATGTGTGAGCCCTCTTGTGGGTGTGTACGTGTGTCCAGGTGCAGGGACGCTCACAAATGCAAAAGCAATGTTTTTTTCATAACATTTTTGTACCTGTTCATGCTGTTGGTATTTATCCAAAGGCTTATGCAGGTGCTGCATAAGCTTTTCCCAGTGACATTTCTCCACAGTTATTAACCAGTCATACACTAATCACCCTGTTAAACATGGATCATTGAATAGCTCCTCATGCTAATTTGCAGTCCAGGAGCTTATCATTCTTCTAAGTTATTTATAATTGTCCTCAGCGTTTCTCTCTCTTTATTTATGGTTCCCAGGCTTCATCTTATCAGTGCATATCAGAGTAATGTGCTCTTGAATACATTCAAGTCTGATTTTTTTGAACACTGATTTCCACATCTGTCTGTCCAGTCTGCACTCCTCATTGACTCGAGACCTTTCAGAGGCAACAAACAGCTTAGACCAGCATTCTTTCTTCTTCACCCCACCTAATTAGAACAACAGTAGACCTCAACCTGAATGTAATGTTTTCACAGTAGAAAATAACCCTCTCTATACTTCAGAAGCATTGGTGATGTTTCTGTTGACTGCCTTAAAACCTCTTGCAAATTTTGAAGTTGGAATCTTTCCATAATAACTGTATTTTTAATTTCCATATGCTACAGAGATGAACTGAATCATTATTAAATCATTAATGTAGTGGTGTGGCAAAGACCCCAGTAGTCGCCCTCTGAAAAGTTTTACTAGTAGACACAAAGATTAGTCTCTGCTCCGGAGAACTGAGTAACTGAAAAAAATCCAGTGGTGTCTTTAATGCAGAGCATCACCCCTATGACTTCACTCACTCCGGTTTTCCTCAAATGTTTGTAACTTACACTGTTTAAAATTCCAAGTAATGTGACTAATCCCTGCAGGCTTCAGCACTGACAATAACAGGAAATTTGTTCTCATCAATGGGAATTTCCATTTCCAGCTTGCCTGTTTCCCTGATGTCTAGGACCGCTGTATAAATAATAGGAAAATCTCTTTTCTTCACAACTTCAGCACAGCAGCTCAATTTGTTTGCAGCATGCTGAGCTTGAGTTCATATTGCATTTGCCTTCTTAGCACCTTCCCTCCATGACATCAGTCAAGCGGTCGCCTGGCTGCTCCAGCTTGTTTCTGACAGAGTGGAGTAGCTTGGAAATGGAGGCCATTCTGCTCCTACATGTCTGCAGATATATATAAAAGACTGAAGACAGCATTATGAAAACTCCAGCAACTCGACTACACGCTGCAGCCACTTATTTTACACTGACACCAGAACATTCTTTTTTCCTACTCACCAGCTGGTGAGAGTGTCAAGTGACAATGCCAGCAGATCACAGGAGGAGTCTCTGCCTTCAAGCACCAGGCTTCATTAGCATGAGGACAACTGCATCAACCCTGCTGCTGCTGGTCCTTGGAGGTGCTTATTCCTCAGACTACCCCTGTTCCTTGGTTCGTTCCTCAGTACCTGGAAGGGGGTGGGAGAAAGGGTGCACACAATCCTCTGAATTGTGTTTTCACACAACTAATCAGCAGTTTCTCACCGACTGCAAGAAAGGATCTGCCAAATCAGAGCACCTGGGAGTACCTTCCCGGGCAGTAACACTTTATGTGCCAAGGCGTAGCACAGACTGGCTAGCACTCCTCTTCCTCCTCCCTCACACACACAGCCAGTGTGCGGCTCTGGCTGTTTGTCATCTCTCATATTGACACAGAGCTGGGACAAACCAGCAGCATGGGAACTCCGTGGTCTTGTCAGCTAAGAAAGTTGATATTCTCTTTATAAGAGACCAACATAAACTAAAATTTGATGACCACTGGGAAAAAAAAAATAAAAAAAAAAAATTCTGTTTGTAATTCTGGACTGGTTGTGTGTGATTATCAGAGACCAATTCAATAAAGTCTCAATTTTAAAAGAGTACTTGGAAAATGGAATTTTTCTAATCATATCTCTAATTGCTTCTTGTTTATTGTCTCACAAAAGATGTAAATACAGGCAGCTTCCAGCAAGTGCTGAGGTACTCTGAAGTAGCCACCTCAACTTTGTAAAAAAATGGTTGCTGTAGAGCAAAATGATGACATAAAGCATTTCTCCAGGGCTGCCTGGCACTAATGACTTTAATACAGTGAGTTGAACAAACTTATGTGGCAGCAGTGACTGTGAAGGAGGACTTTTAACTTGCCTACAATAACTACCTTGCTAGGAGCTGAGTGTTTCAGTCAGAGTGATGAATAGGGAATAGGAGTCAGAGCTAGGCCAGCACTGAAAGTGGATCTGGATGGGGAAGGGTGCAGGACAGAACACCCTGAGAGAGCACCAGGGAGCATCTCTGGCAGCAGTGCAGTGATGTGGTGAAGTGCGCATTTAATTCCTAAAATTTGCAGCAGAAAGCTTGGCTACATGGGGAAGAATTTGCCAAATCGGGACTTGGAATGCAGAAGTGGTAGCATAAAGGTGCATGAATGAGTGCTCACATGGGCAACAGCTGTGGGGTGCTGGCAAAGGGCCCATGAGCTCCCATGAACCCATGGCAGATTCATTCCATCCAGGGGTGTAAGTATGAAATAGTGATGATGGTGTGGATCCTGACGTGATTTATACCACAGTTCTTCTGGAGCACTAGCAGACAGTGACATCAGAAGCAGCAGAGTTACGGTAAGCAGCACTTACAGAGTTGAAGGAGGGCTGAATGCACAAACCCTCCTGTTTTGTGACTCTTCATCCGTCCCAGGCTGATGCACCTGTAGGCCTCCTCCTGCAATCAGTCAGAACTGTTCACAAGACTGAGCTGTACTTCCAATTATATTTATAGGCCTATTAGTAAAACCGGTGATCTATTCACGGACAAGCCATGAGCACAAGAAGAGAGTCAAACACAGCCAATTACTTACTGCAAGAAGTAAACTGTTCCATCAGCAAAATTTCGTATTTCTGTTGTTCTCTGCTTTCTCTTAGATCGTTAATAAACATATTGAACATCCCTGGTCCCACTGCTGATCCCTGGAGCATCTTGCTATTAACCTCCTTTCACGGAGAGAATTGGGTGCTTATTTCTCTCCTTTGTTTCTTACCTCTTATCTAGGTTTTAATCCATGTCAGGACTTTGCCTCCCACCCTACAGGCAACAAATTTCTTTAATAGCCTCTTGTGAAAGACTTTATCAAAAGGCTTTTGAAAAGTTTAAATAAATTATATCCCCTCACCACCCCTTCTCCTCAGTCCAGTATTTCATTAACTCTTCCCCAGAATCCTAATAGGCTGGAGGAGTACAAGTCACACTTAGAGAAACTGGCAGGCAGGTTTATCTCTATCGCATTAGGCTCATCTAGAAGCTTTCTAACTCTATCTTTAACGATTTTTTTCTGTGTTTTCTCCTTGTTCTGAGGTAAGGAGCTCTGTTTTATAATTGGATCATCTTTAGCTTCTTTGTAAAACACAGTTTCAATAATCGCCCTCCATCCCAGCCCCTCGGTCCCACAGGCGTTTGCACAAAATGTTATTTGAATAAAGCAGTGCCTGCTTTGCTTAAGAGCTCAGCAACTCTAAACTCCCCTTCCTTGGTCATTCAAAGAAGCTAACCATCCACTTGGAAGTTTACAATTTTATCTGCCGTGAAATCTTTCATGCCTCTGACCCTTTTCAGCCTGGGAGAAACATCTAAAAGTTATTACCTCTACTCACCCTTCTCCTCATTTCCTCAGATGAAAAACCCCAGAGGAGAAAAATACATTGTTTTCCATGGTACTCATCCCACTTTAGCCACGGATGGTTCATCCTTCTGGCTAGCCAGGCAGTCCTAAATATAATATTGACGGCCCTTTTGCACTTGCCTGTCTTTGCAAAGCAGCAACTTTAAACCTTTCAAACCTTGCTTGAAGCAACTGATTGGCAGAGCTCTTCTAGTTCTACAGAGCACACACCTATAGAGGGATTTCCACCAGTGTGAGAAAAAAGATTGACATCCCCAAAGTATCTTCTTGTATGGTGAGGGGGGACTTAGTTTCCTCCCACAAAGACAACCCTCCTGCTGTAATGAGGTGCTTTCAGTTCTGCAGTGCAAGTGTTTCACCCAGCTCTCAGGCAGAGCAACGCGTGGCGGGGCTCGGTCTGTCATGAGAGAGGAAAATCAGGCCTGCAAAATGTCCATGTGGTGTCACCAACACGAAGGTCTGTGTGCTGACCCTGGCAGCTGCTGCACACCTGCCCAGCAGCAGTTTCACATAGTGGTCTGCAGCCTTCGGCCCAAAGGTCGCCTCCTGCAATGCATGACATGCACAGCTCTGCACGACGTTCAGGGACTGAGTTAAAGCCTGCAAGTTACAGCAGCCCCTCAGGCTCAGGAAAGATGAAGGTAGCTGAGCAAGGTAGCTATCTTGCAAAGGTAGCTGAGCATGCTGAGTCTGCCCATGTCTCACCAAACCAGGAGCCCTCTGTCCTTCTTGGAGTCTGCTACTGATCTGGCAATGGGGGACATTGACTCATGGTTCTTATCCTTGCTCATCTTGTTTCCATCCAAGTTTGTCTCTAAAAAGCTTCTTCCACAACACTGAAATGTGATGCAGTCTAAAAAAAAAAATTGACATTTTTGGAAAGTAGGCAACATTCGTCCTCCTCTTGGATTACACATGACTCTCTAGACACAGACCACTTATCCCTACTGTGTAATTTTCAGCTCTTCTATAGGACAAAAGCAGTACCTGAGGAAAAAGTTCAGAACAGAGATCAAGGAGCTTTGCAAGAGGTTTCTTCATGTCCCTACACTTATGGAGCTGCAGCACTGTCAGTCTGAGGAGGCTGATTTACCTGAATGGCTGAGGAAATTTTTTACTTACTCTAAATGGCAGGTGGTGACTCACCATACTTAGGTCCTGCAAGTTGTTATGAAGGCTGCCTTTGCAGGATGACTCCTGTGCTGTGGGAGGAACTGCTCCTTGCCCTGAGCTCTCCTCTGTAATCAGCTTTTGTCTTCTTATTTGGGAGAACTGCACCATTTTGCTCCCAGGGGGAAGTCAAATGCCCACAGAGTCTGAGCATGGGCTTGCCATGGTATGATTTGTTTAGCAAAGCCCATTATACCCTCCTTAATCTCCATTTTACATCTCCCTTGCTGCACTTTACGTTCTCCTATATTACTACAATTTGGGCTGCATTTCTGTATTTTAGAAAATTCCTCACTTAGAAAATTCCCTTTGTCCATGGTGTCACTTCTCAGCATTACTTCCCATCTGTGAGGAGGGTGTATATGCATTATATGGAAGCACTTCAGGGCTGTAGTGAGCGACCTCACATCATCTGTGTACATTTGTTTTAGAAATACAGCTGCAGTGTTTCTTCCTGCAGGCTCTGAGACCACTCCCAAACCAGAGTAGTTTGTTGGACCTCTAGAGAGCTCTTGCCCATCTAGTGAGGCTGGAGCATGACCTCCAGGCCTTGGGTGCTTGAGCACATCCATCACCACCATGCTGCCAGGCTTTCCTGCACCAGCTATCCCATAGGCTCTCTGTGAAGCTTTTTAGGGGAACAGCCACTATGGGCAGTGCTCACAAATTCCCTTTAGGTAGCTCTTCCATTATGATGCAAATCCTCAGTATTCAGGACTCAGAACCTGTGCTGCTCCTGTATTCTGTTATGCCTTGAAGTTTCACATATTTCCTGTTCCACATGAGTCATTAGGAAGAGTTATTGACAAACAGGAGCTGTTCAAAGGAGAGCAACTGAAATGATCAAGGGAGTGGAGGGATTGATTTAGAAAGCAAGATTAAAAGGATAAAGTCTGGAGAGATTGGTTAAACAGCAACTACTGTGAGCATGATAACCTACACATACTTAAAAAGTATTTCAGAAACAGGAAAACACTAGTAGCATGATACATGGGGAGACAAGTGAAAACAGGCAGGAATTGAGAGTAACCTGAATTTTCCCTTTGAGATTAGCTTTCAGACAATAGAAAAGGAAATGTTCTCTGTCACTACTCTAACCTGATGGCAGCATGAAAGAAACCCAATTGTTCTCAATAAACCCTAGGACAAAAAATACTAGCAAATGTAACATAAGGTGGGATGCCCAGGAATGGCACTGGGTTGGGGAATGCTCTCCTCCTAATGAGGAGGCCACTTTGGGAGAAACTGAGGGCCAAGGAGCTCTCGTTCCATAGCCCCACAAAACCCAGGGAATCTCCCCTTAGACAGCAGGTCTTGCTCCATACCTCCCCAGGAATCTGGTCTCCTCAGCTGGCAAGTGAAACAGCTTGTGGATGAGACCAAGACTTTCCCTGACAGGGCTGTGTGCACGGGTGAGGTTCCTGCAAGCCCCCCTCACCATCTGGTCCATGAGCTCTGATGTGCTACAGCCATTTTTCAGTTTTAGTCTTGACAACTTCTCATGCCAGAGTGTGCAGCTGAGCAAGCCTGACCAGATGCTTATCAAGTGTAAATCGGTGCAAATGTCTATTTATATCAGCTGAGGCTGTGCACCACTCTTTATAATGAACCGTGTGTCCATTGTGCAGTCATGGACTCAGAAATGAAGACTAAAGGGACTACTAGATCATCTGTTTTGACCTTCCAAGTATCACAAGCCATTAATTTTCACCCAGTTACCCCTGGATTGAACCCAATAATTTGTCATTGACTAAAGCGTAGTAGGTATTTAGCTAAGAAGAAACTCTTTGCATGAGGTCAGTTGTTGATCTCAAGACATTCAAACGTGACTAATCCCCTCCTTCATGTGGGAGTTTCTTGCTCTGGCTAATCACCTTTGCTCTTTCATTAAAAGCATAGCTTCCATTTTAACCTGCCTGGCTCCATTAGGTGTTATTTTCTACTGAGGTCCGAGTTTGCTCATGTTTAAGTCAGAAGGTCTGATAATTTGTGGTCATTATTGTGTTTGTTCAGAGTTATCCATCAAAAGTATTTTGAGGTGGGTTCGAAATAGTTTATTTTTGGGAGCCACACAAGAATATTTTATATTCTCCATAAAAATCACTCTATGTTAAAAGCCTGAGTATATTGCTTGACTACAAGATCAACTAATCAATCAACCTGTCTGTCTGATCACTCATAGTATCCCCCTCACCTCAGTATTTGAACACATCCCTGTCGTATTGGTAGGAACAGCAAAGTTCCTAATGGGTTTATACTGTGGAAAATTTGTTTTTGGGAGAGTAGTTGCTCCAGTCTCACATTTCCTTGAGTTTCTTCTCATGGTTGCTGCAGGAGACAGTATTCTGTGGGTACATGGACCTGTGATCTGGACCAGTACAGCTGCTCCTATAACCAGAACTATGCTTTAGAAAGAACATGGAACAGTTTTGCTTACTATCAGTTTTCTCCTTTCAGCTACTAAGGGACTTGGGGTGCAAACACGAGCCTGTGTTTTGAGTTCCATACTTCTAGTGGAAATGCTTTTTTTTAAGGGAGACAGCAAAGAGACCTGTAATAGCATATTTGAAATGTACTTTCTGCAAATAGTATGCAACACTGACTTAAAATTGCCATGTCTACAAACATCCCTGCCAGTAAACTGATTTGTGAGATTGTTCATGGAAACACAGCAAAAAAAGGGGAGTGAACTCAGCAGAAAAGCATGAATTAAAAATTTGAAAGAAGATTTGTGGGCTGTTCCTCAGCACCTGCTAACAGATTTAAGGCAGCTTAGCAAAGAGCTGACTTGGGGGTATGGTTTCACAAGCCCAGGCAGTGCTGTGCAAAGGTATCCTCACTTGCATAGGAATCTTTCACAGGGCTTATAGGAATCTCCCCGGGTGAGTTAATGGGCCAGACACCACACAAGACTCCTGACCACAACAGCTTTCTTGTTAGTTTGGGCAGTTCCAGAGATGCACCATCTGAGAATGACCTAAGCATTGGAAAATAGAAAATAAAGTAACAAGTTTTATGTCTTTTCATCCTCTTCCCTGTAAAAGAAAGAGATGGAGTAGTTCACAGAGTGATTTGTTTGTTTCGACTTCTGTGCATGAGCTTCTTGATGGAAGATTACGCTGGGGGACTGAGTTCTCTGTGGAGAGGGCAGGAATTACCCACAAGGGTTCTCACTGTTCCTGGGAGTAATATAATGATCCAAAGCCCTGGGAAATCCTGTCTCCAGCACAGACTCTATCCTCGAAGTCAACCATCTGCTTGTTCCTGTGCGTCAAAGTAACCATGGGGTTATGCAGAAAGGTGAATTTCTTCAGCAACTCGGACAAAACCTGTGGCAGGCATGGAGTATTGGGGCAGAGACCTTGAAGGTGACTCTGTCTTCACTGGTGGCCAGTACAAATGAAGGAGCAGCCGGGTGATGTTCTCTCAGTAATCGGTGTTGCTAGGGAGACCAGAGACTGTGTTTTCTCAGCTGGAGCTTTTCCAGGATGCCTGCGTTCTTCACTAGATATTAGCTGCAATAATCAGTCATGAATGCCTGGATCACTGTGCTGAGACCTGTGTCTGATAGGATAGGACACCATCTTCTGGCAGGTTGCAACTGGGAGTGTTTTAACGATATGGTTATCTGGGAATTCCATAGCAGCAGGGTGTCCAGAGGGACTTCAAAGCTACGTGTGGACTTAACAGTCAGGGCTGATGCCCCTCAGTGCCCCTCAAGGAAACACATGAGCGCTTTGAAGGATTTAATTTCTTTCTGCAAGCATCAATTTGGTTGCCACATTCCTGCTTTCTTCTGCCACAGCTCTTTCTTCAAATGTTCCTTTAAAGGAGTGTGCAGCACCTTGTAACAAATTATACAATTCCCTGTCTATGGAGGCTTTTCCCCACCAATAGCTGTACTTTTACTATAGCCCCAAACAGTCTGCAAGCTGTCTACTTCAGTTTGATTAATTAATCAGGGTTCTCTTCTTACCTGAATTTAAGCCTTCTTTCAATAGAATTTAAAAAAAAAAAAAAAAAAAAAAAAAAAAAAAAAAGAGAGAGTAAGAGAGAAAAGAAAAAGAAAACGCAGAATATTTATCCTGCAAAAAATTAACTGCAAAATGAAATTCCATGTAAAAACATGGATCTCAGACTGCAGGGGAAGATTAATAGAATTCAGGTAAACAAAAATGATCACATAAAAATATCTTTGCAGAATTATATGCTTCTCTAAAAAAACTTCCAAACCCATCAGTCACTAAAAGCATAGGAAATTCAAAGCGAGTGTGAAGATATGAGGATCTCTAATAACGGTAAATACAGAATTGCACGGTGAAGCAACCTTAAGTCTGACTCCAGCAACGATTTCAGAAAAATCAGACATTCTGAGACTAACCTTGTCCATCCATTACCCACAGTGTCATCAGATCAATGGCCACAAAACTAGAATGCTTTATTCTCCATCGCTCTGAGGTTGTGCTGACTCTGGCCCTTCTTTACAGCCATGCACTCTCTACAGAAAAACACATATTTCACAAATTCCTCACTAGACAAATAGCACATTGAAGCCATCACTCTGCACTTGTCATTCTGACTCTATTTACCCCAATTAAAAAAAGGACTGCAAAGCACAGGGCTGGCAGACATGAATCTCCTCAGCTCCGTTCCCTCCCTGTGCTTGCCACGCAAAGAAGGTTTTCATTGGAAAACCAGAGCCTGACTCCTTGGGCAGTGCTGGGCATGGTAGTGACCCTCATTGCCTGCCCCTTCCCCAGAACACAGAGCTGCATGGCAGCACAGATACTTACTCAGGTCCCCCACCAGACCCTGCCTCAGGTCCAGCAGTCCCACAGTGCTAAACATGTGCTGCTTTTCCGACTCCCTGCCCACCCAGGGAAACCCTGACTGGTGTTGTATTGTGCACTGCACTGCTGCCTGAGTTTTGCAGTGGAGAGGATGTTTAAAGGCACTGGTGCTGCTCTGAAACCTCTCTCTCTTACCACATCTCTATAAAGATCATGCAAGTGCCAGGGCAATAGCACTTTTACACATTTGCCATTTCTGGACCTAATATTTTGCTGTGCACCATTTATATTGATATTTTTAATGGCCTGAAATAACTACAGCTGCTCTCTCTCCTTTACAGGCACCACAACAGAAGGGAACAGAGGGGTTGAAGGCCAGAAGATGGAAACTTGGGCTTTGAGGCACTCAGAGGAGGCATTGGGGTCAGAGGAATCTGATGTCTCCTTCCAGGCAGCTCTGCAGGTGTCAGTGAGCAGCAAGAACAGAGAACCAAGTCTAGCACTGGATTTGACACACAACACTGTGGCTGGATCCAAAAGACACAAGACATTATTTCTTGGAGATCTCAAGAAAACAGAGCCAGAGTATCTGCTGACTTAAAGAAACCTTTGCCAAAGGAAGGCTGCCACACACTGCAAACACAAAAGCGTGAGCTTGCTGGGAGCAAGTTTTCATACTAGAAAACACTTTTCTAATATCACTCTTTTTGTGACTGACTCTGATGATGGCAGTGGTTGTTTTCTTCACAGTTCACAGAGAATGGCCATCAAAAAATAGCCAACTTTTGCTTCCTCTCTGATGAAAGTCTCCATAACCTTGGTGTGAATTTATAGCCTGTCCTTGCGTTTTGAGATGCCATATGTGTGAGAGAATAAGAGGGAGGTAGACATTTTGTTTCCAAAAATTATGCCACACTTAGCACTATTACAGCATGGTGGACAATCTATATCATTTAAAGTAGCAAGAACAGGTCTGGGGCAAAGGAAGACCTTGTGGTAGAGCACAAATATCTCTTGTCCTTGGGGACGAAGAAAAAAAAAAAAAACTAAAACCCACCCTCCACTAATTAATGTAATATAATCCATTCAAACAGGAAGAAAGTTCTGAATTGTTTTTTAATTATTTCCCATGAATAAATCTTCTTTGACAGGAAAGAATCAGCAGTACCCAGTGAAGGGCAACTATTTCATTGCAAGAGCCTATTCAGCCTGAGGGTGACATCCCAGCTGGGAGATTTATGGAGAAACTACTATCATATCTGAATTTTTGAGTCCCTTTACTTTGGTTGACCCTAATGATTTGGTGTCACCTTGTGGATTTTGCTAATCCTATCTACTCTTGCTCAGCAAATGATGTCTGAAAGAACCTGAAACACCTCTGCTTTTGCTATTCCTTTGGCTATTAACTGTTGCCAATATTATTAATTGTTAATTATTAATTATTATTAATATTTTTAATAGTAGTACTAGTGGTATTAAAATAGCAGCCCCTTAGAAGTTCCTGGACTAGAACCTCACTGAAAAAAGCACAAAACGAAAAAAAAACCCCAACAAATTTCTTGATCTGTAATGTTTAGGATTTATCTGCTGGCATCCTTTGGGTGAACAACCCATGGCAAAGTGTCTTAGCCTTCAGAGCCACTGACGTTGGGTTGCACCTCTGAGGTCCATTGCCTTTTTCCTGAAGGTCACATCCCCACGTGGGCAGTGTTTGCTGTGGGTTGCTGGGTGTGTTTGTGCTGGGGATGTGCCTCCTGCCCCTGGTCCTGCATCAGCACAGGCTGATGGCTCTGTGCCAGGCTGTGTCAGTGCCAGAAGGGTCTCCAGCCATTAGCCAAACTCAATTTTGTTACTGTCCTATTAAGAAAAGGCTGAGAGCCATGTGGAGACATCTGAGAAGCTAAATCTGGGCTGTGGTGGGAGGAATTAGGATAAGTTGAACACTGCTGCTCCAGGCAGTCAAGCAAGCTGTTTTGATTGTACCCAGGTCCTGAACCACAGAATACATGTTGTTTCTCATGCTCCTTGATACAGAAGGTCTGAACGCGTTCAAAGCTGCTTTAGTGGGTCCATGGGATGCATGTCCAAGTCGCAGATCCCTGCTGCATGGCAGGCCCAATGGAGCACTGCCTCTGTACTCTGCTGCTGCCATCAGTTCTGGGGTAACTCTTTTGTCCCTGCTCCAGCCACAGTGCAGCACATCGGTATGTGATTAGGTGACCAGACTGGTGGGATTTCTTAGAGACTAAAGGCATGATTTATATTTGGAGTGAAGGTTGAGCAGCTCTGGACTGGGCCCTTTGTCCTGCAGAGCTGTGGGCCTCCAGAGCCTGCAGACCGCAGTGAAAGTTGCTAGGAATTCACATTTCATAGTAAGGTGTCCAAGGGAATAATGGATTTCTAAACGTAAAACTGTAGTACTGACACTTTAGCCACCTTAAGATTAAGATAAATAAGGTTTGCTTGCATTCTTTGTATACTCTGTAATTGTAAACTATGTTGTGAATCTATAGAAGTCGCTGTCTGGAAACAATAAACGGGAGTTCGACATGATAGCCACATTGGTTGAGATTCTGTCCAGCCTCCTATTAATCAGAGTCTCTGCAACACCAGACCCTCAGTGTAGAATGAAAATGAATGAAAAGAATAAAAATGAAACCCAAAAAAGGATAAAAAAAAATAATCGTGACATGAAGGTAAGTGTCAAAGGGAAAATCATAGTAATCAGTAAGAATAAGAATAAAATTTAGTTCCTTTCATAATTTCCTGAAATTATCTCAACCAGTTATGTGCTGGCAATAACTTTCCTTGATGCTAACATTTCCAACTAGAAGCAGCTTAAAAAAAACATGTTTTTCCAAGAATCAAAATGCTGATACAAATGGTCAAGTTACTATGATTCTTTTTTAAAGTCTTGGCAAGTAAAACCAGGTCAATTATTATGATTACTTTTGCTATTAATCATGGTATTATTTACTACACCAAAACAATTGTGTCTTTTCTCTCCAAAGAAAGGGTTTATGATTTTTGTTTCTCAGCCCTTCTTTTAAAAAAATATTTTAAATTTTGCTTCCAAAGAGATGCAAATCCTCTAAAGAGGCTCTGATGTATCAGTTTGGGGCTTATTTTATGATGTTTTTGACAGACCCCTTAAAAGTAGCGCCTGGATTTTCCACTGAAAGTTCCTGGAATAAAACTCAAGAGGACTCCAGAAAGAGTCACCCTTGCCCATGTGCAAGCATGAATATTTTTGTGTTTTGTGTTGTGCTGAGCACAGTACTAAGGTGGTCCCAGTCTAGGGCTTTGAGGTGCTATCACAGAGACAGTGATGCACAAACAAGTAAAATAAGACAAGGAGGGAAAAGAAGCAGATAAAAGGGGGAGCACAAAGTAGCAGAAAAATGATTAATTAATGAAAAGATAAATAAGCAAGCTGTTCACCTCCTCTTTGAGGCCATTACAAAATGACATCATCATCAGTAGTTCAGTTTTTTAGGGAACTACAGTGAGGTCATTCTGTCTTCATGTTGACAATTAGGCAGTAGCTTGTGTATAAAAAAACCCCCTAGAATACAGAGAAAGCAAGGCACATAATTTAATTTCAACAGATGCATGTATAAGACTAAACCAAACCATCTGTCTAAATAATAAATAAACATAAGCAAGTCTGAAGCAAATAAACACGAGAAGGGGTCACTGCCTGTGTGAATAGGGTGTGTATCCCAGGGCACCAGCTAGGGAATGACACAATTCTTTGCAGAGTCATATTGCTGAGGCTGTGATGCCTGTGCAGGTAGCACTGGACAGATCCTTGTGGTATCTTTTCAAGTTCCTTTAACCAAGCAAAACTCTTTGATAGTAAGTGTGGTAGGACTTCTTCCTACTGTGCTAGCAGCAGCAGGAGCCCTTTAAGATTGCAAGGGGGGACATTTAGGCTTAACTTCATCAGGAAGTTAACTAGAAAGCGAGGGCCAAACCAATTCACCTAGCAGCCCTCAGGACTTTAATAGCCTGGTAAAGGCAGTTACTTGGCTTTCCTGGGTTTTGGTGTCTTTAGGAAAGGCTGTGTTGAACTGCAGGGGTGAGTAGGGGAGTGAGCTGGTGCCCCGTGCCTTTAGCGGTAGCACAGTGGCTGTTATGTTAAGGAGGTAGAAAGAGCAGCTCCTGGGTTGCAGTCATCTACAGAAATACGAAGGGTCTAGCTTGCAGCTAGACAGCTGTGTCAGATGCTTTCAGAAATGCTTACAGCCTGGATTCTAAAAATGACCTTAGGAAACAAATAAGAAAGATACAAACCCCCACGTTTTAGGTACGAGGCTTGTGGAGTGGAAGTAAGGCATTTCAGCTCTCAAGTGCTCCATGTGGACTAAATCAGGTGTTTCAGAAGAATAACAATCTTCATCTTTCTGCCAGTCTCAGTGGAGAAAGAAAGCAATCACCTGGGAATGGTAGTATGTGAGGTGGGAATCTCCCCTTGCTGATCTGTGTGAAGAAATCCTGAGTCTGGCTTGAATGGTGCTGTCTGCCTCCCTGCTCACAGGGGATGTGTATGTGTGCATTACACACACATTTGAGTACAGCAAAGGTCAGGAAATGTGCAGAGCCTGAGGTGGTGGGCACAGCCCTGTGTTACAGCTGGCTTTGGCAGGGAGGGAGGAATTCTCAGTGCCCCACAGACGTGCAGTGCGTCGCTGCTCTTAGAGCCCTGTGGAAGAGGAATAGGCTTGGACCCTGTGGACCACTGCTGTAGCCTGAGCTGTGTGTATTGATTGAGGGAGCAGGTTTCTTCCATATATTCATAGAGGCTGGTTTAGCCTGAGCTGGGACTCAGAGACTGTGTCTCTCTTTCTCTGGTTATGATTTATGACTTCAATCCAATTTATAGCCATTTACAAGAATGCTGAACTGGCTGTAAATCAGTAAAAGACCATAAAATACTCATGGAACTGCTGAAATCCATCTGGGTGAGCTTCCTTCTCTCCCAAGAGCAGCTATCTGAGGGCAGGAAGATGTAGCCCTCCCGTCAAGCCCACTGGCAGTGATGGGGGTGGGGGTGAGATGTAGTGCTTGGCTGCAGGAAAAGGTAAAGAGAAAGAGGTTTGCTTTCTGAGAGCAGACAGGGGTCAGTCGAGCCCTTGCCCGAGAAGCACAATGGTGATAGGAGCAGCTCTGCAGGGTTTCTTGAGAGGAGCTTCACCTGAGGGCAGGGCTAAGGCAAAATCCATGGGGAAGCAGTGAGTTAAGGCACTTTTTCAGTGATCTGTGACTGTCTTTTAGAGGGCCAGTGTTTCAGTGATTGAGTCAGTGACTTCTGTGGGCAGATCATGGGGAATGCAGACACAAATGTCCTGGTTGTTTTTGTTCTCACCAGCTGTTCTAATGAGATATTCTGGGGCAGGTTGGTTTGGCCATCAGAGGTGAGAATCACAGTCCTTGGGGATTTCATAAGGTAAGAATTTACCTGCCTTCCTTACCTAAAAATCATGTTCAGACTTCAAAGAAGCCATCCAGGAAAGGGGCTTGATAGTACCAAATTGCATGCTTACCCCTGCATCTAGAGATGGTATGGTGTGCTACAGAGCCATTGAAATTATATCAGCCTTCACATCTTATCTTTGACTTCTTTATAGTGCAGATTTTCCTCTCCTACCTATTGATGGGGAGCAGGTGGAATTCAATGAGAATCTTTGCAAGTCTCATTTTTCCTTTTTACCCTAGTGTAAGCTGATGATCAGACAACACTGGAGCACCAGGCTAGAAGGCACTGCAGGGTCTTGTTCTGCTCTTGCTCTCTCTAGCAGCTATGGGGAGGAAGATCACAATTGGTACAAAATTACTGAAGCATCCAGGAGAATGCCCTAAACTCTTACTCTGTAGCAGAAACATTTTCCAGCCCATGGTGGCATTCAGGTCTACAAAAAATGAGAATGTGCCTGCAGTGGAGCCTCCCCACAGGCCTTGGCATCCTGTCCCAAAAGGTTATTACTCCTGCAGTTGTTAAACGTTGTTAATCCAAGTCTGCTGAGCTTCAGGCTGTCTTGCTCATGTGCCAGAGGGGCGTGGTGCTTCACCTCTGAGCTGGTGTTTCTGGCTGGCTTGGGAAGCTTCTCACCCCTGGGATGCTGCTGCAGTTTGCCAAGAGCAGTGAACCCTGGCCAGTGCTGTGTGTCTCTTTTCTTTCTTGTATGCAATGCCTTGGGGAGAGATAAGCAATTGTGCTGTCTATGCACTGCCTGTGACCCTGTAGTGCCCTGTGAGTGAAATCCCAGCTCTGCTTTACTTCACATTCAAAACAACAGCAGAAAA
This sequence comes from Sylvia atricapilla, assembly GCF_009819655.1. Taxonomy (NCBI): domain Eukaryota; kingdom Metazoa; phylum Chordata; class Aves; order Passeriformes; family Sylviidae; genus Sylvia; species Sylvia atricapilla. The sequence goes on along the minus strand of NC_089141.1, from coordinate 22,990,449 downwards.
TAACTTCCACTTTCTTCATTTCAGTGGGCTCAGGCTCATGGGCAAGGATCAGGAGAAGTTGCTGAAGCCAGCTGGTGAGTGAGCAAGCCTGAAGAGTGTCTCCCTTATCCCTCTGGCCAGCACAGGTTTAAAAATCAGTGCTGATCAGCTGGCTGCTTGGACAGGCTAAATCTGTGCCAAAAGAAGCCCTGATGAGAGTGAGGGAAGATAGCTCACAATGAGCCATTGAAAAGCTGGGATAATCTTACACCTCTGTGTTGGATGGACCATCCTTTGCTCATCCCATGGAGGATGCAGGCCCTAGGTTGGTGCCCACTGTTCTGCTCATCACTCAGCTGTTCTGAATGCAGGACACCTGGGAAAAATAAAGAAAATTAGGTCAGGTCCGCTGAGCCCACTTTCTACTTTCTCCATAGTCTTATCATTACTTAACAAATAAAGAGTCCCCTAGTATTATTGTTGTTTTTTTCCCTGAGAATTGCCTCCCAAGGTTTTCTTTAGAGACAAGCCAGCAATGTCATTGTCCCACGACAAAAACTCCCAAGGTTGCAAGTTTCCCTTTCGTTGACAGATGTTTTCCTTTTTTTCATCAGAGGAATTAGATAACCATCATCTCACAGACCTACTGCTCACTGCATGTGCCCTTAATGCTCTGTGGGAAGTTTAGCTCGGAATGAGGATACCTGGAATCCAGTGACATTATGAGTGCATGAAACTGCTGCTAAAGGTTTGGTTATAATTAAGGGATTATATACTGTGTGATTCTCTGACAACAGAATATTCTACCATGTCTGCCATAGCCTGACATTTTAATTCAGAATATAAGGAGTCTACAGCTGGCTTGCTCTTTTCTTTATTTCAGATTGAGTTGTGTGAATAATGGAGTTTTCAATTCAATGACTGGACAAAAAAATAGAGTAAGATGAAGGAAAAAGAGAATGGTGGGTTCCATTGCCCAGTGGTGCCTCATTCAATCCAAAAACTGAAAAGTTTCTTTTAATTGTAGGAAAGATGTTAATTTATTTCTTGTAAAATTCTTCTTCTTTTTAGCCTGGACAGTTTTAAAAAATGGCACCATCATTTCAACAGTTAAAAAAAGAAATCTGACTTATTCTTTCTCTCATCTGTCCCCACATCTCACTTTTCTTCTTCTTTTATCCAGAAGTGTGTGTGTCAAAATTGACCCAAATTCACCTGGATCTTCACGAGTGGAATTTTTGTTCTGCTCAAAAATGTTCTGTGCAAGGTCTCTTGGTAAGTTTTGCGCCCAATGAGTTTGAAAAGTTCCATATTTATTTTCTCCTAGTGCTATAAATAGTCCCCACCTGAATGAAACACAGTTCAAAACATGTTCTGCCATGCTGTGTGGTTTCAAAGTTGAGCCTTGTATAAAGTAAGTTTTTGCAAATAAAAGGGAGGTGCACTGATATGCTGAAAGCTCCCTGATTTCATCTGCTTTACCCGCATGTGGAAAAGTCAAATATAGTAAGTAACGTCTTATATAGGAAGGTGCAAACTCCTGTTCCTTCTCACAAAGCTGAATTGTCTATGTAGAGAAAGTTACTATGGTAAGTGAATGAATGCACCAAGATTGTGATGCACACACAGGAAACAGATTTGTTGTGAAGAGGCAAACCTGCCATCTGATAGTAACTGGGCAGGTGGTGATTTGTGATTACTGTTCCTGAGTAGCTGAGAATTATGCATATCCTATTATGTTTGTTAACCCATCTGTCCTGCTTACCCCCCACATATTTTTATCTTGTTCTCGTCTTTAAAGCTATTAGCTATTTCTGTAAAAGGTTGTAATTTACTCTGCTGAATCATGTCAGCAGTGAGTCCCCAGGCGTGTCCTATCTGCATGTCCTTTTTGGCCCTGACTGTGAGCAAACGCTCAGTCTTTGAAAGACACAATGTTGCTGACATTATGCTTATACTGATTTGAGGGAGCAATCTGAATAGCTGGGTTGCTGTTCACATGAAGGTAATTTGGGGGTCGCTTTTGCTATTTGGGAGGCAAGCTTTGAAGTCCAGTGGAGATTTCCAAAAAGGAGACTGCTTTGCACATTGTTAGTCACTGATGTGAATTGTCAGGGTGTGTAGTGGTGGCATTTTTGTGGGGAGACGCTTCTTTGGAATATGTTTGGGCAACCAGTTTTACTTCCACTGGAAGTCACTCTTCAAGGTTTTATGTAAATGACAACCTGTGTGCAGTAATAACTACATATACTTATTCCAATCTTTTTTTTAGTGATTTCCAATGATACTGTGACAGGGGACCTGTTTATGATCAGACAGACCATAATGTGTGGAGGCATCCCTTAATGTTTCATCATCTGGAAATTCAAGGCGGCCACTCTAGTCAGAATGAATAGGGAGGCCCAGGAAAGAATAAGGTCAAAATTCATCCAAAACTTACAAGAAACAATGGCATAAGATCCAGGAAAACACAAGGCCCAGAATCCAGACAGGATTCTGAACCCGCACAGTCCAGCTTCATGCACATTGTCCAAGCCATTAGTAACCATCAGGAAGAGCTGTTGAGGTCAGCTGGGACCTGGCAGGCAGCAGCTCATAGCTGGCCTAGCTGTGTGCCAGAGCTTATTGTGGCAGCTGCTCTATGAGGTTATCCCAGCCCACTGTTTTTACCTGTTGCCAAACAGAGGGAGTGGTAAGAAAGTCAGAAAGTGGTGTGGCTATTCTAAGCCTCAGCTTTAAACCAACTTCATTGATTCAGGATCCTAAAATGGGGGAATGGCACCCAGGGCAGTGCATGCAAATTCTCTGAAACAGGATCAACTCTTCTCCATCCTGCTCTTCTGCTTTGATTTCCATGTTAGCTCTCATTTTTCCCTTGCCTGTGTTTTCTGTCAGTGTTTGACCTTTCCTCCCCAGTCCCCTGGCCTTTTCTATTCTAAGCTGATAAGAAGGAGCTCAGAGTTGATATGCAGGAATCCCTGGACACAGCTATTTTTTTCATCAGTAGTTAATTTTCCACTTCTTTTATTTCCTTTGAGATTCAATACATCTACTTTCATGCTTCTGTGATTCAGTTTGTGGAAGAGACAGACAAGGAAATGCTGAATAAATCTCTTGCCTTCTCTCTCAGTCCTTTACTCCCATTGTTGCATAGCTCCCTTTCCTTCTCTTACTTCATACCAATACCACCACTATTTTCACTTCTGTTTTTTTTTTTTTTTTTTTTTTTTTTATGTGTGTGTGTGTGTTTGTTTGTTTTTTTGTTTTTGTGGTGGGTTTTTTGTTTGTTTGTTTGGGGTTGTTTTGGCTCCCTAGGACTCTGGCTTTGGACAATTACAGATGTTGAGAGAGAAGTCAGAGATAGTCATGTTTGGTTGACTAGAAGATGTGTCTCTAGCCCTCCCAGGTTTCTGCTGCAGGCACTTCAGAAAGCTGCCACATGGCCTCACTCAGATCTTGTTGGTCCTGGAGACCACCAGTTCCTGAGGAGTATGTAGGGAAAGAGAGAGTGTTTTTCACAGATACCATTCCCTCCAAGCATTTAATCTTGCTGACAGAAGACAAATTTTATCAGAGGGATGAGGCTGCATGCTGTGGAAATGCATCCTCACCAGAAGGAGAATAGGAGGAGGGAGACAAGTGAAAGGGAGAGGCAGAAGAAGGAGAGAAAATGATTGTTGAAGAATACAATCAGGGCAGGTATCTCGAGATGCAGCTGCAGTGGGAGCCAAAGGCTCCCAGGCTCTGGGTTGGCAAGAGGTCGTGAACTGCTGCCCCGTTGCATGACAAAGGGCACAGAGACATACCTGTGTGCCAGCCAGGAGATAGGACACTCAGGCAGGAGCTAAGGATTTGGACTTTCCTGCCCTTAGACTGTGAGGGTGTAACAGCCCAAGGTTTCCTTTGCTCAAGATACCTGCTCAGACGCACCAGCTACAGCAGGTATTTTGTTATTTAGGTACTGCACCAAGATAAAATTATTCTAAGGATTGAGATGTATGAGACTCTGCTATGGGATATCTGGTCTGACTGTGAGTGTGGGGGATGTACCTGAGGAAGGGCCTTGGTCCCAGCTTACGTGCTGTGAGTGTGGCTGCCTGAGTGGCTCTTGGATGGCTGGACAGGGAAGTTTGCTTAACATGATGAAAATACAGTTCCTTGGGCTACTATGTCCCTATTATGTTCACTACTCTCCTTTTACTCTGTACAGAGGCAACAATTTTCCATCACGAAATATTCTGCTTAGTTTGTTGTTGAGTGTGATGAAGCGCCATCTCATTACTGGGAGAGGGCTGTGAGCTAACTAAATGCTGTTTTATACTAGACTCATGTTTGTGGCATGTGACTATGGTAAAGTAGCTGATGTCACAGGCTACCAGTACCTTTCATGTCTGAGGGGAACACGTGTCGATTTCTGAGCAACTGTCTAGTTGTGTGATTTTCATGAGGCATGTCTGAGGGAGCCCATATGGGGAAAGAGCTGCCAAATGTGTTTCAAACTTGTCTGGGAGAAGTCTGCTCAGCAGCCAGACAGGACTCAGATGTCGCATTCAAATAGCAGCAAGTAAATATCATTCAGATTATTATCTGAGCATGAGAGCATACAGGATTGTTTCACACAAGCACTAGAAAGGTTTGGTTTCTTTGGCCTAATTTATTTATTTATTTATTTATTTTTAATACATAGTCCAAATGTCTCTTTGTATAATCAAACCACTGGTGATGAAGTCCGCAAGGAGAGTACAATATGATGAGGATCACCATTTGGGCTGTCCAAGAGCTAAAGATTTTTCTCACATTTCTCTCACTTCACAGGTGGTCAGATGGGCTAAGAGATCAACATGTTGAAGTGTTTGAATTCAACTAATATAAACTTTGTTGCTCTTTTAAGACCATAGAAAGGAAACTGATCTTATCTACCAACTAAACTCAAAGGTGCAAGTATTCACAGCAGTTTCCATTCTACTATACTGGGATGCTAATACTGTCTATTAAAATCTAAAGTGATTTCTACTCTCAAATCTCCATTCTGAACTCACTGTTTTTTACCTAACTCAGGAATTAAAAGCTCTTTCCTGGAACATGTCTCTAAAATAATAATAACAACAAATACCTTTCCTCAGTCTTAATTCCTTTGTGAACTGACAGAATTATAAAGAATAAATCTGTAGAGCTGATCTGATGCACAAATCCTCAGCAATGTCTAATGCTATGCCCAGGTGATCGTGAGTCAGTATTGGTTTAGCTTGGCTTGCAGGAGCAACTTGTTCTCAAAGGTGAAGAGTCCTCAGTATGGGCTGGTGAACAACCCTGGCAGGTCAGAGGACTGTACTAACCCCAAAAGGAAGAGCATAAGTTCCAACAATGAGATTAAGTAGTCGCTTAAGAAGGCTCCAAGAGGAATTAATTCTCCATTGCTTTTTACCTCAGAAAAGGAAGAGATTTATTACACCTTTATTCAACTATGCAAACATGACCTGAGTTCCAGGGAAAAGTGTGTCTTCTATACATAGAAAAATATCAGTCAATGAAACAAAATGTTTGTGTCTCAAAGGGTAGTCTATGCCATATTGTGAAATGCCAGTTATCTTGAGCTGAAGATCTTCTGATGCAAGTTTGAGCCAAAAAACAAATAAATCACTTTGGGCTCCTAACAGACCTGGTAGAGTAATTAATTATTTAGTGTTGTGACCAGGCCAAAAAAGTTCGGGGAAACACTTGGATTTTATCCAGAACCTAATTTTTTGTAGTAGTGTTGCCAAAGCAAGGCATCTATGTCTTCCCCTTCGGTATCACCTTGTTCAAATCCAAAATGCTTTCTTTAATCCCCCTCAAAATGTCAGCTGCATTTTCAGGATAACTGCTATTAAAGTGTTTTTGTTATGTAGGCTATCAGGCATTTTTATAGCCCAAGAACATGAAGATCCTTATTTAAGGGAACCAGGACCTATATCTGCTGAGTTTTCCCAAAGAGGATCTGTGTAAGCAGAGTGGTTTTTAAATCAAATACAGGCTCTGCTATTCCTTCACTTGGCAGGAGATCAGTCACAGTTGATGCCCCAAAGATGACTTACGTTCTTGAAAGCATCTTCTTGTACCAGGCAATCTCAGGAGATCTCTTTCAGTCCCAAATATCCTGTGATTCTGTAATTAACACACTGTTGAAGGCAGCTCAAACTGAGTGGCCAGTTTGGCATCTTTCAAACAGACCCTTTTCACCTCCAGAGAGAGTGAGTTAAAACTTGCCTTTGATGGGTTAAAAGAGCCTAAACAGCTGGGTGCAAAGCTGAGACATGCGCTCTGGTTTTCCTGTTGTCTGAAAATAGGTACAATTCTGTCTGTAATATGGATGACACCAAAATAACACAGTTATTTACAGCCTCTTCTGTTTTCTAGCAGAGAAAGGATTTGCTGATCTCAGCTATCTCTAGACTAGGCGAGGGTCTTGCATGTGTCCAACTTTTTGACATGCCTAAAATGCCATCTACCAGGCAGATTGGTGTTGTGTCCTTGTATAAGATGCTGCTTGATGTACAGCTGGCAGTCTGTTCATCAGTCTGAACCTATGAGGTTCATTGAATGTGACCTAGGTTAAAAACCAAACTCTCAACCCAAAAACTCGGCTGATGAGCTACTTGTAGTCTATTGCTAAAGAAACCTTTTGTTCTGCTGTGTGTTTGCTTCTCCTGCAGCCAACACTCACCACTCCTCACTGAGAACTTTGGTTATTTCTATTTCCTATCCCATTTGCTACAGTTACTCTAAAGAGTAGTTGATGTCTTGTTTGGGTGAAATTCAACAGTGATTCCGTTTGTGGGCCAAAATAAATTTATATATCTGTATAATAGAAATAGATACCACTTGAGATTGTGAGCTTCATAAGAAGGGGTAGAAATTCCTGAAATGGCACAATGGGAACTCTTATGACTGGCAGTAATGACACCTCAGCTCAGACAGATCTGGAATATCTTGATGTGACGTGAGTCCCCAGGATGAAAGAAATGCAGAGAATCAACTGTGAATTCTCATTGGTGGTGGATGTATGGAAACTGGAAGTAAACATGTATATGGCTACCCAACCTAGGGTGTTAGGATTCTGTACAAGGTTTTAGAGGATTGGACACATTAGAGAGACATGCAGGCTTGCTTTAGGGTGTAGGAGTAACAAAGGGATGTTAGTTAGATTTGCTTAGGGATGTAGGAATAATAGGATGTAATTTATTTTGCTTAAGGATGTAGAAGAAAGAAGATTTACATGGCATGGTTTAAGGCTGTAAAAGAAATAGGATTAAATTAGCCACATGAAAAATTTAGGTGTTAGGAAAAATTTCCCTTAAGTCTTGCAGCATGGTTTTGCAAAGGAAGAAATGATAATAGGACCATGCTATTTCTGTCTGAACTTAAAAAGTCATTGTGTAAGGTTCTTTAAGCTTCTGTAGCATCTGCATGCAGGAGTGGAAACAGGGGAAAAAATAAATTAATAGGCTTTGATTGGTTTATCTGGTATAAATTTGCTAGTTTAGTTTTTGACCTTTAAGAGCCTCCTCTGTGGGTTGGTTTTCTTTTTCTTGTGGTTTGTTCTTTTTTTTGTACTGCATATGGTATGTAGTTATGCATAATGTTACGGGTGAGAAATCAAGCACACAAAGGCCTCGAAAGTGAAAAAAAGTGATTTTTCTTCCAACATTAACTTAAGTGTGTTGCAAAATGTATCAAGGGCCTGTTGATAAATGGGAAAGGATTCAGAGAAGAGCCCACTGGAATGATGCAAAATTTGGAAATATGCCTCAGATTACCTAGGAAACTCAATCTATTTAGAGAAGACTGAGAAGCATCACCATAGGCCCTGTTTACCTACTTAGGAAGAAAATTGCAGCAATTTTGGCAAAGAAAATTCTGTCAAGACCCAGTAGTTGCATCCTGAATTACAGAAAAGACAGGGAGAGGGAGTCAGGCATTTTTCATTATGAGGATAACTTTCCATTGGGATGAAATACCCAGAGAAACGATAACTGGAAAAATGATAGATCAGTTTTTTAAATCAAGACTGGCCTGCTATTTAAAAGAGAGATTCTAGCTCAAACACAGGCATTTTGATATGAAATTTTTAGGTGAATTTCAACAGTCGTGGCTAGGAAATCAGGCAAAATCAGAATCTTTCCTTCAGCTCTTGATATATAAATTTCTCTTTTATACTGCCTCAGTAATATATACTGTATCTCAGAAATAATGTGGGTAGCTCTAAAAATGGGTAAGTTCTAAAAACGGAGACTTTAATATTTCCTTGCAAGTTTTGGCACCTGTTTTGGTCTCAGGGTCACAGAGGGCCTGCGCACACCAGTACTCATCCCGAAGAGTGTTGTTTCCAGCAAATCACCACTTCCAGGACCCGACATGGGTATTTTTCTCACAAGAAAAATCTCTGTGCCAGGGTGGACATTGTCCTCACTGGCCCTGGAAGGCCATACTTGCAGGACTCTCAAAATCATGTCTTAAAACAAAAAAGGTGGTACAGATAGGGCCTGAGTGTTGGAGACTCTTCTTCCACAGAGGACTGGGCAGCACAGCACAAGGGTATCGTGAGATCTGGGAGATGCAGTCTGAGGCTGCTACAGATCTACAAAACAACTGCCACAGAGGGTAGGGAGGAGATATGGTAAGAAAGTGGGAATTGTTGTGTCAAAGTAATCATGAGTATAATGGTCTTCCTGCCAAGGTGAGCAAAGTCAGGCAAGTGGAGTTGGAAGTGAGCTAGGGTACCACAAAGAATATAGAATGTGTTTGAGAAATGATGCTGAAATGCATTTTCCACAAAGAAGTGGAAGGCTATGTGAATGGGTGGGGGAAAGTAGGAGGATGTAGAAGAGTGTTATTAAGGGAGTCATGTTTCTCTACATAGAACTAGTTGCTAGTCTCTCATTTCTCTCCCTCTGGCTCCTGTGTGTTTCAGGAGTATCCACTAGCTCAGCAGGAAACTTTTCCCAGTGCAGCTTATGCACTAGGCCTTCAGAGGAAAGCAGAGTTTTGTAAAATGATCCCCCATTATTAAGAATTTGTCTTTCTTCTAGTGCTTTTACATAGAGGTTCTTCCTCCCTTTTTTCCTTCTCTTTTTACATTTTTTTTTCTTTTCTTCTCCAGAGGGCTCTAAGTTTCCTTCCCCCACTCATAACATGATGATGAAGTTGATATGAACTGGAAAAGAGTAAGTTTGGAAAAAGATATCCAGCACCAGAGAGAAATGGAGAAGCCTGGACATGTGTCTGTCAACAGAAGTGGAAGATCACTCATGAATTAGAGCTTACAATATTAAGTCCTGTGCTCTTGTTAAAAAAATGAGAGACAAATGGGACACATGGTCCTTGCAGTCTTCCTTCAAGGTCTAAATCCTCAAGCTAAGAGGAAAATGGAAATTACCTTTCCTTGTCTTAGATATATCTCTGCCTATTCTGTGTTGGTATAAAAGGTTAAAATAGAATTTTCATAGTAACAGCTTGAGGCACTACAAGGGTTTATGAGACTTGTAGTTTAAGGCATCATTTCTTTCCTACCTGACATTTTTTGTTGAGGCCTGCCCCACAACTCTAAAGTCTGGTGTGTCCGTCTTGACTCTACTGCATAAGTCTTGGATCCATTTAAATTAGGCCCATTAAAGCTTTGGACCCATTAAGAATATGCACAGTGGTTTGAGGGACTTTTATCATATTGGAGTTTTGTTTTTTAAAGTATAATCCCTATTTTCCTAACAGAATCTAGTACTGTCTGCCACATTTATCCTTTTTGGCCCCTGGCCTGTAATTTAACTCATAAGGATATCATCTCTTATCCCAAGGCCATTTTTACTTTCCATTAAAGCTCTGTCTATTGCAGAGGGCCAGCATATGCACAGCAGAAGCAGCTGAGCCAAGAAGGATGGTCTGATTCTCTACCCTCCCTTAGGAAAGAAATGAAAGACAAACAGTAGGGGTCCAGAGGAGAAGAGGGGAGAGTATTTTTTGCTCGCACAGAAGGATTGGCATATAGAAATAAGCTGCCAGGGCAAAAGCTGCTGCTTCTGGGTGATAAGCCACCCAGTCAGTCAGTTGGGAGCGGTGTCCTGGAGAACAAAGGCTTTTCTGGTTTGGTGTGCTAAGAGTCAGGGTGATAAAACAGCTGGCAGAGTTAATAATGGGTTCACGCTATTCCCTGGTGTGAACTGTCAGGGCTGTAAGTAGAGGCTGGTGTGTGAGAGAACTGTAGGTAGGTGCTTGTGTAGGTGAAAAGAGGCCTTGGGAGAGATTGGGTATGACCTGATGGGGTACAGGCCTGAAAGCAGGAATGCTGGTCAGAATGCAGCTGGGTGTACTTACAGGGAGGTGAGTGGAGGAGAAGAGGAAGTGTGTGGTAAGACAGGGTAAAACTTGACTGCAAGTGCAGGTGATGTCAGTGTAAATGGAGAATAGAAAGTGTTCCCTTAGCTGAGACTAGATATTCTCTATAAGGTATGGTGCCTCATTCCCTGCTTCCTTAGTTACTCAGAGCTACCACCTCCACACGATTATGCTTGGCTCATAGGGCTCCTTTCCCTCTTGGTGAGGTGACAAAGCAGGATCTCAGTCTCTCCCTGTCCTTGTATACCACTGTGACCTTCCCTAGCTGGATCTCATTTGAGCACAGATATAGACCCTGCAAATGCAAATACTGCTCAGCTGGTTGTCCATAAACTCTTCTGCAGTATAAAGCTCTTGGAAAGGAACAAGTGTTTCATATCCTGTTTTTCCAATGTGGAAGCAAGGCTGGTGAATGCTGAAATACTGAAAGATAAAATGACAGCCTCTGCAGAGCCTGATGAAAGAGGTAAATGTTTTGTCGCTTCTCTTGTCCTCAGCTGCAGTCCTCTCAGAAATGCAGCCTGTGACAGATTGCTGCTGGTATGATGTGGGACTGGACCATAGGAGGATCCTCTGTCACAAGGTCATGTCAGAAGAGACTCATGTTCCTTAAGGTGCCTGCTCCAAAATTACTACTCTTGGACCGAATCCTGATGCCCTTATTCATTCAAAAATTTCAGCATCTTGGAATGATGTTTTGCTTGAGTAACAACTACAGGATTTTGCCCATTCATCAGCTTAAGTAATTCAACAGAAATGACATTATTTAGAGTGCTTAGCCCTGGCTGGCATACATCTTTACCAGCACAGTGATTTTAGCAACTCTTACATAGGAATCACTTTGCAGCTTGGTAAACTTGTAGAGGGAAAATCTCCATGGGAAAATAAGAATCTGTAGAAAATGGCAGTGGCTCCCCCCATCTTTTCAGTGGGCAGGTAATCTATGAGGCAGTCAGGAAAATAGCAACTTGGACATAAATTTGAATGTATTTTTTCTTTTTTGCTTTTGACAGGAGTCCTTGTATTTACAGTATTAGATGAGTTTTCTCAATGCAGTTAGGTTGGGAGGAATCTGCAGTGCCTTCCTTAGGTGAATGGATGTGTTGCTTAAGTCTCTTAGTCAGCTGGAGAATTACCAAAGGAAGTGAGACAAGGACTTTGACAGCTCTGTATCCTGCCTTGATCAGAGGGCAATGCCGACTATTTCAGCAGAAATTGCAAGGTGCAAAGAACAAGGAACAATCTACCAAAGAGACAGTTGCTGCCTGACTGGTGAAAGAGTTATGCGAACCAGTAAAAATGTCATATCCTCTCTAACCTGAAAAGGGAGTGCTTTTACTGGTAACATCTAATACCCTTGTAATTTACTTGGTCCTTGCCTTTGTCTGCCTCAGCAGTGAGTTCCACAGGTAATACTCTTACTGGTATTTTATATATCCGTAAGAGTATTGTTAATACCAGCTGAAAGTATTTTCATAGTTGCAAACCACCGAGAGTTTTGGAGAACTCATGTAAGATGAAGCCTGTGATACTCTAGTTTGCAATAATTTAATATCTTGGTGGCTAGCCCCAGAAGAGGTGAGAGGTGGCTGATTATTCCCTTAGTCTAATGGCTCAGGGATTAGGATAAGTGGTTCAGCCTCTGGCAAGCAAAGGCTACTACTGCATGTTGCTGTTGCAGTCTACAAGAACTGCACTTGTGCAAGTCAGAGGTCTGGCATAACTCTACATGGGCTGCAGCAAGGGACTTGACAATTGGAGAAGCCCAGTAAAGAGGAACTTTCATATTATACTGATTTACTGCAAACTACCAGGATGCAACAGTAAACTCTTCCACTCTCTTCACATTACTCTTATTTATACTTAACATCCAATACTTTGGCTGTCATTCTTTAATCAAGATTTCTTTTAAACCTGTCTGAATTGCTTGGGGAAAACCCTGGGTAAATATTGTTATTAGTTAAGTAATAAGACACAACAGGGTGTGAAATATTGCCCTATAACTCATGCCTACTCTATAGCAGTACATTGAGTGGCACAAGGCCAAATGGCTTTGTGTGTTATTTTTTTAGTTAAATCAAATTAAAAAGACACCAGCAAAGTGTCTGTGGCTGTTAAAACATGGCCATGGTGGTAGGAGGAAGGGAGAACAGTCATTTAATAAGTTGTGCTGTCAATTGCTCACTTTTTAATTTAGCGAACGATGAAAAGTACTAAGTGGAGAGCCCTGGAGAGAGGTGTCCTTCACTTATCTAAAGGACAGATTGGACAGAAGCAGCAGCAGCGTGAGCTCTGCCATCACTCTGTGGCAGCAGGTTTGCAAGTTCCACCTCTGGTGGGTTAAAAGTGTCCATTTGCAAGATCCCATTCAAACTTTTGTCACTCCGCGTGAGCTGCCGTTTAACTGTGGCTTAATAAGGTGCTTCCAGGACCATAAGTTGCCTTGGGGGCATCTGTCAAATTGGAAGGCAAATTGAGGCTACCACTTACGAAAATCACCGGATAGATTTTTACTGATGACTTGAGATTCCAACCAGTTTCCTGGGACCAAACTCAGCCTCTGCCTAAGTGAGATGGTGATGTCTTATTTGGCTCACATGGCAAGAAAAAGGCATCAGTAATGTGCTGCACACTAAAAGACTCTTATTAACAGTTTTCTAACTTTTTGAGCCAATCCACAGTCCCTTTTAAAAAAATTCAGCTTGTATATAACACAGCGTGCAATCCTGGCTGCAGGGGGTGGTTTCTTTGGCTGGGATTGTCAGGGCTTCACTCTGGCCGCAGAGATGAACTGGCCGCCTCTGAGCTCTCACTTCTGTTTTAGTTTAGAATGACCTTTTTATGAGTAAATGAATCCTAATCTCTTGCTCTGTGTAATAGCCCATTTGCTACAGGAGGGAGTCTGTTTCCAGGAATGGGCTAGTGCATCTTGGGTTGGCTGTATATTGGCCTTTAAGGAATGAACCCCTTGCACTTCAAGGAAAACGTTAAATTTTCATGGCATCTTTTTTTGTTTGCTTTGTGTAGACAGTTGCTGTTGTGTCCCTTACCCAAGGCCCATTAGCTATCCAGCAGCTTCTGATTCAGACAGCCAGGCTAGAAATGTAGAAAACTACGTAAAAAGATGCTCATTAATCCCTATTTTGTTCCTCCCACAGGCATTTTCCTTACATGTCCAGCATTTCTCACATGCTGGACTCCCAGTGCAACAGGAGGATTCCATTTGCTTTAGTCTTTAAAAGCCAAAGCAGTTTATTTGTGGAACTTGCTGTGCTGCTTATTCTCTGGTGTAGGGTGGGATGTGCATGAATCCAGTCTAGTAGTCTAGAGAAGGGGAGGAACCTGTTTGGGGTTTTTTTTTTTTTCCCTTCTCCACAGAAAACACTGTCTTCCTTGAAAACAGAACACCAAGGTTAACAAAGTGCTTTCTCCCTGTGGTTTGGGTCTGGGACAATTCCCGGAGTGGCGCTGTGTCCTTTGCATGTGCTCATGTGTCTATGTTGGCTTGCAGTTAGCACAGAAATGCATCAATATTCCTGATGACAATAAATACAGCTATTAGGATGAGTTGAGAGCTTATCTTAATTGGGTAACAGATGAGCAGGCGTATGTTGCTGTTGAATCCATCAGCATTAACTGGGCAGAGGTAAGTTTGATCAATACTGACACTTGAGTGCATGGGTACCCACTGGAAAATATTAATTTACAATCATGACCGGCACCTCTCATTAACCAGAAATGTGTTAACCCTAATTGGTTCAACAGGGCCCTGCTGCACCACACTGAGCTGCTCACAGACTTTCTTCCAGGGCCTGAGACAGTGTCCTACGGATGGAACTTGATGGTGCTCAAGTCTGTGCTTTGGGTGGCCAGGCTGGCAGCTAACAGCAGCATCCATCAGGCCAGGAAGGTATGCAGTGCACACCCACCTGGGTATGCAGCCCATATGGCTGGGTAGACACGGAGATCTACCTATTTGTCTGTTCATGCCTTATGGCCAGCTTGAATAGGAATTAGGCTGAGTAGTACCGACACTGATTTATACCATCTGCAAGTCTGTGCCACAAATCCATGAGCATTCACATCCTCTGTGCCTGTGTTTGCACTGGGGGGCTGCATGCAGATATGGACTGAGCACACTGGTGGTAGCATTAGGTTGCCCTCAGAACTGTCAGGGTATGTAAACAACACTGCTTTTAATGGCAAAACTGTATGTATATGTGCATGTGTATGGAATACTTATGAGGATGTGTGAAAAATGTTTCTTGTGCTGTAATGCCAGCAATGACAATTTGTTTTCTTTACCTCAACAAAATCCTCACAACCATCCATTCAAAGCAGTCGTCTTTGGCATGTGCCATAAATATGCATAGTGTATATACAAATATGAGCTGTAAGAGTTGAAATCATCTTGTAATTAAGGTCTACGCCTGACAGTAAGGAAATCTGAATTTGCTCTTAGACCTTCAGGATCTGTGGAGATAAGACTGCTGTCCACATCCACCAAGGAAAGAATGAGAAATTATGGGCTTAAATTGTAACCTAGATCCTCTTGCTCCATATTAGGAATAACTTTCTAGCAGTAAGAATAGTTATGCAGTAAAATAGATTGCCTGCGAAAGTTATTGAATTTCTTCCTTGAAAAAAGAATAAAAATCTGAGTTTGACAAATATCCATTAGAGCTAGTTAAAGGAAGAAAAGAAAGGAGAGTATGTGTTTTGGAATGCTTTTCACTTTTGTTTTCTGGTGCCTTTAGAAGCATAGATGAATCTCTGCTTCTTCAGCTGAACATGGCTGGATGTCAGCACTGACTATGCTTACAATAACATAATTTGCTACAAATTTATCTGAAAATTCAGCTGGTCTTAATATCTGTCTTCGGTTTTAATGGTCAAGCTTACATAATGGCCTTTTCCAGTCATCATAATTTGACTGCCCCCCTTTGATATTCTGGGACCTGCAATGAAAGACACCAGGCAGAAGGAAGCAGTATCTTAGTCAAATGATTTTCAAGATCAAGAAAGATTTTTCTCTTCAAAACTTTTCTGGGCTTGTGATTTCTCGACTCCTTAATCTTTCTTTCTTGTTTTAATGATGATGGTTGTTATGAAGTTTTTCATAAAAATTCAGTCCAAACGTGTTAGCAGATGAAAATGTTTGATTCTTGCCCTGTTACCTGGATCACGATTGCCCAATCCCATCCAAGTCCACAGCACTCTTTTGGTCTTATCAGCTTTTGGTCTGATCCAATTAACCCAGTAATTTTTTTTGGCATTCAGATGTCTGTATCATAATCGATTTCCAAACCACTAGCCTTTAAAAGAAAAAGGCTGTTACTTCCATATAATTCCAGAGGACAGTTAACCATTCTCTTCTCCTTTTTGTGTAACAAACTTTATGCTCCCATGTGAAGTTAAAAAGATGATTTTGTCGTCCCGTTTCATCAGAGGATGCTATGAGGGAATGCATGAAACCCAGGGAATATGAAGAAGAGCAGTAACATCCTGCAAAGAAACACATTCCAGTAGCTGACCGTTTGCATGTATGAATAATTCCAGTGAGGCTGTCTGAAAGATTTATTATTTGGCAAAAAAAAGGAACAACTGTTAGCTTGTTTGAATGCTTCCACAGTGAATGAGTATGGCATATGGAGATTGAGAAATGAGGTCAGACTCTCTTATATCTAACTCTTGCTTACCTGTAGCCTGGGTACTTGGTATCTTGGTATTTATAATATTTGTACCACTACTGTTTCTTGGAGCATCTTTCACAGAAGCTCAATGGGGAATCATCCAACAGTTTTGTATGAAGGCTTTCAGTTTGTGAAATCACAAGAATGTTCCAGGTTTGTGTGGTGTTTTTTTTTTTTTTTTTTTTTTTTTTTTTTTTTTTTTTTTTTTTACTTTTCTTAATGTAACAGTTTTGGAAGGAGTTTTTGGTCTCAGCTGGGAATTTTTGATGAAAGAGCCCAGCCAAACCTGAAAATAAAACAGCACGGTGGCCAAGGGTTTAACCAAAGAAGCTGGAAGTTGCATAGAAGCCCTTACTCTGGCTCTGTTCCTAGAAGCCAAAACTTTTCTCAGGGCTTTTTGGTGGTATTCTGTTGGTTTTTTTTTCACCTGGTGAAGCACTTTCTTTGTCTTTGCTAAGGGGAGTTGTGGGGGAGGGGGGGCTATTACTCTTTGTACTAGCTGTCTCAATAGTTGTCAAGTGAGGAGGAGATTGGCTGTGTAGGCCTGCTAGAGCACTCACCTGGGATGTGGGAGGCGGCAAATACAAGAACAAGGACTTTCCCAATCCAGCCAAATGCCTACCTATTTGTTAAACTTGAATAATTTCCTCTTGTTTTCGAAAAACAACTTTGACAGGTCTTGTTTTTTTTCCCCTCCAGAGAGCAATGACTCATTGTCTGACTGACTCAGAAGCTCATCAGTCTCACACATGCCTGCTGGGGAATTTATGCTGAGGTGTCTTCCCTGGTTGGCTCTTGCACCTCTGGAAGTGCAGAGTTCCCTAGAATGTGTAGAAGTCATAAACCTCACTGAGGTCATATAATCTGCTTCACTCTGTTAGCACCCTACTGAACATATCTGGATACTTTGGGCTGCCCAAAGTGGTTTTGGTGGAGAGTATTTGTCCATGAGAGAACAGCAATGCGTGATGATGTAGGCCACCTGTAGCTTTCTGGTGTATGTTCTCAAACTAATCTGTGACAGGGAGCCATCCATGCTCTCCCAGGGAAACTCCAGAGGTGCTTAAAGGTCTGGGAGTGCTGCATTAATTTTTCTTGGTGAGTCGGTGGGGCCACTCTCATGATGCCTGAAGGATACTCTAAGTCAACCTAGGCAGCTAGAGAATTTGACCCCAGGGGTGTTGGCAGAAAGGGCTAAGACAGATATCTATGCAGACACGGTGGCTTTGTCCTGAGCCTGCTCTGCCTCCAGCTGCATTACGTGTGCTGTGTAATGAAAACTTTTGGCAACATGAGAAAATAGTATGGAAATAGCATTTTCTGGCCATCACTAGCCTGCTGCTCTCTTTTTTCAGAGCAACATTTACTTCAGAGAGAGTTAAAGCAGACAAGCCATTGGTATTGGGGATAGTGAAAAGAAATGAGATAAAGCCTCATGCAAACAAGTGTTGGCAGTCAATGGAATTGTACTTCCTTTTTCCAGGGGCTGGATCTGGCATTGTGTCTTACAAGCCTGAAGAGATTTATTACCTCTTTGACTTGATCTGTGCAACGAGATTTATGGCCAGGGTGAAAGTGCCCAGAAACAGCACTTCTCTCACTCTTTACCAGCACTCTATCTACCCAACACAAAAATGCCCACCAAGTCAGGCGCTCTCATAGAGTGGGCATCTCTCAGGCCAGAGAGCTCAGCTCTCTCCATGCTCAAGGTATAAAGTTCAAAGGGAGCCCTCACAATGGACCCAGTGAATGGCTCCCTGAAGGTAATCTAGACTGAGAGGAATACCAGCTTCTCAAAGGCAGATCAAATAATTGCAAGGGAGTTCACACCTTCTTCTCACACAGAAGGGCCACGGCTGGCAGACCTCAGGAATGAGGGGACTTACCTGTCTGGCTCTTCTGATATGCTCAAGGGCTGGTGACCTGAAAGGATTTATGGGGGAGACATGAGAGATGCTCTTCCACTGCCCACACAGTGAATTGAAAGTTCTTGTCCAGTGAACACCGTGCCTCAATTTTTTAGTCTTCACTCCAGTTCACCTCTACAAAGGCTCAGGATTTTAATTCAGAGATGCCCTATAACTGACATTTCTGTATTTTACAATGTTTTTGTTAGTGGTAGAGCTACAGAATTATGGGCACTTTTATTGATCACTCTGGAAGTCCTTGTACACATCAGCCTTTTCAAAACACAGAGAACTTTCCTCTGTGATTCCCAATATTCCATTTAAGGCAAAAACTGCCTCAGCATGTAATGCCAGGGCTCTAATGTGATTGACCTCATCTGTCTCATCTCTCCTCTGGCACTCCAGGTGCCTCCATAAAGCTATGTATTCACAGATGGGGACTTGTGACCATTTCTCCAAGCTGAGTAGTTAAGTCATTCTGCCTAAACCTGCTAGAGGGAGATACAGGATCTAGGTTTTCGGGGTTAGATCAGTTTAGGTAGCTGCAGGTTACTGTTAGGTGAGAAGGTAGGACCCAGGGCAGGAAAAGGGCAGTTCTTCAACTCATGATGGAGTGTAGATTTAGATTTTCTCAGCTGCTGCACTCTTAAGTCCACCTGAGTTGATGGCTGCCTTGCCACTCACAATGTGGCTTAACTGAGTGGAATTTTATTTCCTGAGTGTACAATAAAAAGCCCAAAGGTTACCGTATCTGTTAAATTACAGGAAAAAGGAAGAGGGTGGGGTAGGGGGGATAGAGAAAGAAACTTCCAATGCACACAGTTCATCTCCAGAGTGACAGAGAATAGGGAAAGGGTCATAGAGGGTTTCAAAGCAATTTATTGCCTCTACTTCTTCATTACTGATATTTCCAGAGCACAGTAACATCTGCAACCATTCCAGACCCATTGCTTCCCTCTAGTTGTTGATTTTTTTGTTGCTCTTTTAAAAATGTTGGCTTCACCACTTCTTTCATCTGCCTTTTATGTGACTTTTTTTTCCCCCACTATATTAATTTTTGTCACTGAATTGCTGGAGACCCCATGGATGCTATACAAGGTGACAGTTCCTGAGCAGTCAAGAAGAAAAACAGTAAAATAGAATGACAGAAGCACAAAAAAAGGAGGAATGAGAAGTCCTCCAGAGCTTTAATTTCACTTCCTCTATTTTGTCTGTTTGCAGGGGCAATATAAACAGGAGAAAAATGACAACAGACTGCTTCACTTCTAATGACATCAAATGGTTTGAGTCTGACATTGATGGGGAACTTGGAGAAACCACCATCAATTCGCCAATTCTTCCTTTCCCAGTGCCCTCCATCTGGAGGAAGCTACACCCAGGTATGGCACAGCAAATTCTTCACCTCTCTCTGCATTGCTGGAATATCATCTGACATGCACAAGAAAATATGGAGCGAGTTAACATT
Organism: Sylvia atricapilla; assembly: GCF_009819655.1. Lineage (NCBI taxonomy): Eukaryota > Metazoa > Chordata > Aves > Passeriformes > Sylviidae > Sylvia > Sylvia atricapilla. The sequence continues at coordinate 22,971,037 of NC_089141.1, read as the reverse complement.
CCTGCTATATTGAAGAACTAGCATAAAAGTTCAAGTTTTTTGAGGTTTCATACTCCACGTGACCTCCAGCAAACTTACCCTGTTGGAGAGATTCAGTGTTTTTCAAGGCCAGCTGAAGCACTGTCTATGTTAAAGAAGTTGGCATCAATACAGAGCACGTTTTCTTAATGTAGAAAAGGGCCTTGCTGTCCTTTCAGGAATGAATCCTGCACATAGATCTTTCTGAAGGGAAAACAGTGAATAAAACAAATATAGGCTTTGCAGACATAAAATGTTTATTTCTTAATGGAGAAACCTTTGATGTTGAAGAAACTAGAATTTTTTTTTAATCTTTTTTTTTACTTTCACAAGACTTACATTCCTAGACAATGTTTTCCAAGGGACATATAATTTTTCCTCAGAAGCATTTTCTGCTGACAAGTGATCTAGTCATGCTGAATTTCAGGAAAACAAAGATGCTTATTGAGAAATTTAGACACAATTAAAAACTGAGATGTGAAAGGAAATTTGCTGTTCTGCCTTGAATGTCCTGACTCAACCAGAGGTGCAGCATCTCTCTATTACAGAAGACCTTCATTGTTTCTCTTAAGGGATGATAAGAGAGGCTTCAGAATGGGAAGCTGCAGGATCTCTGGATGCTATTTTAAAATCCTTAAACTTTGTTTCTTCCCCAGAATTTACTTTCCAAATGGGAGATGCAGCCAAACAATTGCCCTGCCTGGGGTCTGCTGTTTCTTACAGTGTTAGATTAGAAGTTGGTCTTTTCCTTCACCTGCTTCGTATCTTATTACTCCACAAGCAGGATTCAGATGCATATTCAGCCACGTTAAAGTGGCTGGTGCCTAGATTGAGAAGTGAGAGTAGGCTTTACTTAAGTGACTACATTTTTTCTAGTCTTCTGATTCACAAATCATAAATGCTCTTTCAGACAGCATGAACCATGATGAAAACATGTTACCATTGTCATTCTTTTGTAGGCAGGGCAGCACTGGCAATGAAACAATTTTCAATAGTACTGATAATCAGAATTTAAGGATCAAGAGGTTGGAGACTGTTTTTTCAATAATCCTAATAAGTGATGTTGACTGATTATGGTGAAAGCAACATGATGAACTGTAACTACAGTCCTTGGAAAGTCTTCTTGTGCACCTCTTATGCATTTCCCATCTTGCACTTCACTACCAGCTCCTCTTGGCTTAGAGAAGAGTCACTGAGGATTTCATGTGTCCAAGAGAGTCTATTTTTTTGTTTCCATTCAAGTGGTTTGATGTTCCCTTGCACCTTTTCTCAGTAACAGCAGAACTGCATATCATACTCCTAAATGCACAGACAACCACAGCTTCAGCTGAAATTTTCTTTATGTGCCTGCTCATTCAAAACTGTCAACTTGAATAACAATATCAAAATATTCTCAGATTATCTATTTGATTGGAGCAACCAGAGAGAACTATATGCCAGAATTAGTCCACAAGGGAAAGCCAATGTGAGTTCTGCTTTGCTTAACTGATCCCTGACTTTGTGCCTTTTGAAACTATTATGCCTAGCTTAAGCTCAGTGATACTTCAGTAAATATCCTTGCTCTACAGAGTATATAATGAGACTGGACAGTCATACATCTATCTCATTTAATTTGCTCTCAGAATAATTCTGTATTTTTAGGATAAGCTTCATTTTCTGTTGTAGACCACATATAATGGCAACCTGAGCCCATCTAATACTATTGTACCGTTGCTACTTTGCTCCCCTTGTGTGTATGTCATCATGAGTTTTTTCCTCCCTGCCTAATGTGGAATTTTCTGGGCCAACAAATCAATGAAGGATTTGGTTGATGGTAGTTTTAGCCCAGTTTCTGTCATGACAATGCTTGGGTTTCTGTCCACTTATTACAACGTTACCACAACTTACCCTGTTCTTAATAATGGCACAGTTCCTCCAAGTTCTGTGGCTGATGCAAAAGGATGACAAGGGGTCTCTTCAGTGCAGGTATATAACATTACCCCTGGCTGCCTAGAGGCACTCTGGGCTTTGCTCTCTTCTTCTGGGGCAACTTTGATATTAGAGTGACTGAGTGAGTAACTTCTTCCTATCTCTGTGATGTGTGTGCACAAAGAAGATGATCTTCTGCAATTTAGTTTATCTCCTTCGAAAGCAGACTATACGCCAGGTAACTACTTTTCACAATGCCATCCAATCAGTCGTGTTGACACTCTGGTGTCACCTTTGTGACAGCTACTTCATAGAGATAACAGAATGCTGGTAGCCAATTAGATTTTGCTGATAGCGACACCACAGAGCCTGTCCAAGGGGGAGACTGTGCACACCCACAGCTTGACAATAATAATATAATTGAAATGGCAAAGCCCAGAGAGGTTAATGTAGCAACCTATTACAGGTAGCTGCATATGTACAACCCTATAGCAGGGTAGTGGCATACAAGGAGCTAGACAGTCTTTGAGCCTCTCAGCTTTAAAATTCTAAGTCCGGTAAATTATTTTCAGCAAATTAACTAAGAACGAGCTCCATGGCTGATTTTCTCTCACAGGAGACAGGGGAGCAGCCACTCTGTCCACACTGCACTTGCCTTTGCTGTGACAGAGAAGCAGGAGCTGCTCTGTGCCATGTCCCCAGGCGGCAGGCAGGTAATTCTCCCTCGCGCGCCTCTTGTGAAGGCAGCAGGGAAATGCAGGAGGCTGCAAGCAGCACAATTTCTCTGGCCACCGCAAGAGCCCTGTGTGCTGAGTCACCTCACACGTACTCAGGGAACAGCCAAGCGTGGCCGCTCAGACTGGGTGTTCTAAATCATTGTAACCTTTTGCAATGTTTTAAGTTTGCTACTTTAAAAAAAGAATAAATCTATTTCGTTTCTACTTCTGAATTTCTTCTTTATACTCTGGTGCGCTCTTCGCAGAAGCAAGAACTATAGACATGTACTCTGGGGAGACGGGTTATTTCTCCAGAATGGAATGAAAAATACTCCCCGTGGTTTTTCTGGAATAGGGATGCGAAAATGCTGGTCCTCTGCCTTTTTTATTCTCTTGCATTCTTTTCTCTACAAAAGAGAATGCACCCTCTCTTGCAATTAATCTTCATGATTGCAATGGTAGGTGAAGGTATTTCCAGTTATTTGTTCTTGGCTTGAGGAAGTCTGGAATTAACTGTCCAAATCAGGTCATCTGTCTATAAAAGCTTTTCTAAAGCTTTCCTAAACCCTCTGTTAAGTGCTTTATATCCAACAACTGACATGGAAAAACTTTCATATGCTTCCTCATGTGCACATCCACCTCCCTTTCAGTCTTCATTGCTCCTGCATGCGCAGTTGCCATGTGTAGAGCTGCACATGAGAGTATGGATGGTATAGGTGGTTGTATCCCTGGGCAGGTTTTTATCCTGGCTTTTCAAATCACACCAAAGCTCGTTCGTCTTCATCAGCCCTGGCAGATAAATCACATTCACAGTAGTGCAGCTGCACTCATGGCTGACAATGGGGTGTATTTTTCATAGTGTGGTAAAGGCAAGATCCTCCTGCTTCCCTGTAAATTGAGTAGTGTGTCTGTTTCAAATGATGAGATGAGCAAATAGACACAGTCATCTGAGGCATGTGCTAGATGGAGCTGCTGTTCATGCTCAGGGTAGCCTGTACCATGCCTCCTCGCTGCCTGAAAGACTTGTGACTCCAAGCTGCTTACTTACAGAGCCTTGCCCTATATTGTGCTTCTCTTTTGTGATATTTTGAAGCTTTCACGTTAAATTAATGTTTTTACTCTACTGGTGGAGAAAGTATCACTTCTGGTCTTGAATGGAGGATTTGAAGACTTTGATTGTTTTGAAGACAAGGGCAAGTGAATATTTTTCCCTGTTTTCACTTGGGAACTGGAGTGACTCAGGACACATGCTCATGAGGTCAGCACAGAGCTTGGGTTATGGTTATGATGCTGCAGTCACACAATGGCAGTTTTAACATCTCAGTTGCTTTATCCTCCCTTGAACATTGCTTTGTGTTTTGCAGGGCATGTGGCTATCAGAGAGAGAGCTGACTAAAGGGAGGTGTTCTGGGTTTAAGTTAATCTCAGCGAACTTCAATGAAAAGTATGTTTTAGAGCTGCAACCTCACAAACAGGTGAGAGGTTTCCCGAGTTCCATTATACAGGCAGAGAGGATGGGTGACCTTGAGTTGTGCTCTGCTTCATCCTGGCAGAAGCTGCACTGCCTCCCAGCCACCTCTCACTTGTGCCATACCTATGTTCCCCACACAAAGCCCTTCCATGCAGGATAAATCTGGCAGGCACACAGCAGTCTCATACAGGGTAGAGGCATGTGAGCTCAAACATACCCTGAAAAGGAATCTGTGCTTTCCCAGGCATATAATAAATGCAAGAAGGGATGAAATGCTGTGGGTAAATGGCTCAGACTACTACTCTGCTCTCAGACATCAGGTAGTGGGACCAATACAAGGGGGTACCTGTGTGTAATCCTGCTTTAAATGTGAAGGTAGAATGCAGATTACAGTGCTTAGTGCTCTGAGGCACTACTGCTCTGTTATTTCCAACGTCGTCGTGAGTTTGGGGAAATTGAAAGAAGACTGAGATCTTGTCCATTCTCAGCCAATAATGGGAGGAAAAGTGCAGAGATACTCAGTCCAAAAATGGGCCTGGAACAAGGGGGTCACAGAGAGAATTGAGAAGGGAGAGAAGCTACCCTTCCCCCAAACTGGGGGTGGAGGGTAGCTGAGCAACAGAAACCTGTCAAGATAGTAACTAATAACAATTAATAATTTATTGTACATCAAATAGCTCTTTTCCTCCTGGTTTCCAAAAGCTCTTTACAGACTATATATAGCGACTGCATTACAGTGTGGTATGCACTTTTCAGCAGCATGGTTTAGGAAAAGCCCTGCTGCTGAGGCACAGTGGAGCCCCATCAGCCCAGAGGAACACTAGGAAAAGATTTTCACCCTCAATCCTGCATGCTTCACTGTTTAAAAGAAAAGAATAAAAAGAAGTGTACTGTAGCAATCATCTGATGAGTAGAAAGAAGGCAGAGCATTGTATGGGTGTTATTTCTTCCTGCCTACAAAGACAGGCTGTCCCAATAAATTCAATTTCATAGACATTGAGAGAAGGAGGACGGGGGTTGAAGGAAACAAATGCATTTTAGAAAGCCTACGATAATGACTTAAAATTGCTTTTCTTCATAATTGCAATTTTAAGAGCTGACATCTAGTGATAAGCCAAGTGCTAGATGTTGATGGCTCATAGAACATGGGATCTGTAACACTGGCTGTTACACTTATTCTTATCTATCCTTGGACTTCTTCAATTCACAAAGAGGATGATGTTGCTTCTAAGGCAGTTGGAGGAGGATGAATTAGGAACAACACATGTGAGCACCCAGAAAGAGCAGGTCTGCTGACAGACATGCCGTCATGCATTGTACCATTTTTCTCATTGCATCTGAATTGTTCATCCCTGCCCCAAAGTGCTGCCTTCACCTCCTTGAGGGAAGACACAGAGCAGGCATCTGAAGGATAGAGCCGAGCCCTACAGGACAGAAGCATGTGCCTCCCTGAGAGGACTGCAGGCAGTGTAATGCTTGTAAAAATGCAATTAAAAGAGCTGAGCAAACAAACGATAAATAATGTAGTAGGAGTTGGTGTAATGAACCTCCTTAGGAAAGCTGGCCCATAGGCCAGCCTCAAGTTCCCTGAACCTGAGCAGGAGAAACCCAGCCCCTTACAACCACCCAGTGCATAAAGTCACTTTGGAGGAGCAATTAAGGAAGAAGCTGCTTACTCCATTGCTCTTCAATCACATGCTGTTAAGTTTAGGGGGTGATGGCAAACCCCGGTGGATTGACTGAGGCTGCTTTTTCTAAGGGAAAGCTTACTTATGTAAATGTGTTTAAGAGGTGCCTTTCAGTGAAACTGTTTGCTACATTTCCTGAAAAGAGCTAATGGAAAACCTCTCCTTAGAGATGATGCAGTTACGGCTGTGTTATGGATTTCACCTGTGGATGCCTGAAACTCAGGTGACCAGCTACAGAGATTATCTCTTCAGGTTATGGCCCTGTTAGATTCAAATGCTAAACTGTCAAGAGACCTCCCATTTCCTGCTTGTTTTATTAGGCTTTGATAGACATGTAGTGCTTTGAGTGCATTTTGGGTTGTAATTCTTGCCAAGGTCAGTTGCAACTATGAGATCATGGGATTTTCTTGTTTTTTCCCTTTCCTGCCTGTGCTTAGATTTATAGCTATGAAGCTCTCCATTACTATGGAAAGACTGATTTTGTCATGGAGCTTGCAGTTACTATTAGGAATAAAGGGTCCTCACAGCTTTGAGCCAAGGGGAGTGAGAATGAACTGATGTTGGAAAGAGATTCGTGGAAAAAAAAAACCAGCCTGGCTTGAAAACCTCACCTAAACTCCTGTTCAGTCTATGCTTGGGAATGGGACAAGGAAATTTTTTCTTCAGGCAGCAATCCTTGTATACTGTTCTTGCAGCGGCCTTGAGGTTTTGGCAAGAGGGCATGGATTCCCCCTTGTGTCAGAGAATAACAAAGAAAACTGGAGTAGTACACTCCAACTTTTCCTGCCAGGCTGTGTGCCTTAAGGAAGGACAGAAAACATTACTGAGTACTGGAAGGGAGGCTCTGGGAGGCTGCAGTCAGGTGAAATAGCAGCTTCTGTGTGATTCAGCCAGTGACAACAATGGCACAGGACCAATTATTTCCTGGAAAAGTGTCCTCTGCCTTGTTGAGCTGGGCAGTCCATTTGAGCACTGCCATTTGGTTCTTTCATGCTGACCCCTCCCCGCAAATACTGATATAGCCTAACATCATGATGATGATGATGTTTAGTGTCAGTGGGATATGCAGCTTAGGGTGGGTTTTCTCTGTGTTTGCACCATCCCTCATGAACTCACTGTGGGGCTGAAACCTGTTTCTGGGTGAATTTATCCCCCAGAATGCAGCATCCCCTTGGCTTTGGTCCTGTACACCACTTGCATCCCTCCTCACTCAGCTGTAACCTGCAAGACCCCCAGTGACACATCTTGTGGCATCTGCTGTCTGCTGCAGCATTTTCCTGGAGAAGGGAGCATGTATCAGCCCTTCTCTTACAATGGAGCAGAGATTCCCCAAAGGGTGGAGAGGGGAGAAATAGAAGCAGACAAGAAAGAAGCTCATTCAGTGGGGTAGATAGTGCAAAAAATGATACCAGGCTCATGGAGCAGATGCTGTAACACTGCAGTAGTCCCTGTTGGATTTCTTATCTAAGCTCTAGGCTCCTCAGTGAGCAGGACAAAATCTAGCTGTATTTGTTGCTTATGTTCACCTCCTTACCTTGTACTGGTTCTCTTGTCCAGCTATTTCAATTTCTCTCTTCTGACTGTTTATTAATCTCTTGGTTTTTCTCTAGTCTCACACATTTCTTCCATGCCAATTCACAGACCCAGTAACCTGACAGACATTTTATTCAAGCTGAGGTCCTTCCCCAGCTCTAAGTGCAGAACCTTTTCTTGTAACTGTCCCTGTAAGGGTTCTTAGAACTGATCTGTGTGTTTTGCCACCTACTGATCCATTGTGTCTCATCAACTGAGACCCTCCTGCTGCTGATAAATCAGTGTACACGTGTCCCTGCTCTTTACTGAAGAAACCAGAGCTGTGTGTCTCTCAGGAACTCAGGGAGAACAGCAGTGTTTCTACAGAGCAGTCTCAGTGCTGACAAAATCTTCAAAGTATATTCCCACTAGATCTAACATCATTCTTGAGGTGAAGCATATGGACTTCTACCTCATAGTTTTGTGTCATGATAAATTTATCTGTATTTTTCTTGGCTGTATCAATGGCGTATTTCTGGATTGAAGCCCACGGTCCTGCCAAATGTCATGTTCTCACTGCCCATTTGAGATCACAGAGCCTCCCTTGAAGCTGAAAGGTACCAACTTTCCTTCTGTTTCTTTACAGCATCTCAAACAGTAGCTGAGCTTTTGCAGAGGGGAACAAAATTGAAGAAGATGGAGGGTAACCCAATGCAATAACTCCAGTGTTCAGTGCAATACTTCACTCCTATAAATCAAGTCTTGGAAGTTTCTAAGGAACTAAATCAATGATGCATCAGACACTATATGTACAGGCCTACATGTAACAAATATTTTTATTATTGGATTTGTTTTGAGTAAATGCTTTTCAAGAGACTGTTATGGGACACCTACAATACTGTAGTTATGGTACAAGCCCTATGGAATGGTTTGGGATAGTCCTGGTCCATTGTCTTCCTTACAGCAAAAGCTTGTCTTTTTTCACTGGTGGGGAGGTGAGATACTGAGAGGGAAAATTTAGAGGAACGGGGAGGGCTGGGTGGAAAATGTTCATTCAGAGATCATTGCATTGTTCAGGGCTCATCTTTGCTTTGAATCCATGACTGTTTTTCCTCAAGCCTCTGGAGAGACAGTTTCTGCCTCCCCCATGTCCCCTGCTGCTCTCTGTAGCACAGCCTGCAAGGGGCTGTGAGCAGCACGTGAGGATGGCTCTATGCCCATGCTTGCTGCAAGGACTGGTCCCTTCTCCTCCATCCCCATCCTGGCGGCCACACCACGTGCTTTCCCCAGAGCTTTGTAGCTTTTGCACTCTCCTTTATGTAGCTCTGAGCAGGGGGCTGGCAGGATGGGATGGAGAAGATGGTGACAGCAGGAAAGAAGGAGGAAATGGGGAAGGAGGGAGGAAACAGTGGGGGCCTGGGGAGAGATGATCATCGCCTCTGATCTATTATGAATTCTCCTGGGAGACAGCCAGTAGGCTAGAAAGTGAATGATAGCCAAACCAGATGAGGAATTGTTCTGCGTCCCTGATGTATTTTATTCTCGACAGGCATTTAGTTTCTTTAACTATCAAACTAACTATTTCTCATATATATATTACATAAGCTGTGAAAGATAAGGCACACACACCATCAATCAATTCTCCTGTCAGAATCTCTTTACCTATTCTCCCTTTTTTCCCCCCCTTTTTTAATGTCTTCCACTCTTCTTTAAATTACGCTCAAAACACGGGTATTGTTATGGAAAGTTGACTAAAATGTAATTGAAGGACAATCTAACCACAAATCAGAAAAAAAATAAAATTGTGGTATTGTTTTGAAGCTCGATATAGAAAGTAATGGAGCACTGGTGTATGGGGTTGTTTCTACCAATTGAGAGAACTCCTTCCATATGAAACATATTTGTCTGGGCTCCTTAGAAATCTAGTGCTGGAAAGGTGGAGTATAAGCTCTTCAGGATTACAGTAACTGCTAATTCACCAAGAAACCTTCTTCACCTTTGAGCAGAGAATTATTTTCTTTCATTTTTCACACAGATCAACATGTGATATCTGCTTCTGTTTTTTCTGCAGAAAGAACAGAATCACAAAATCAATCAGTTAGGCTGGAAAAGACCTTTAAGATCACTGAGTCCAGGAAGACACACTGCTGTTATCTGTCTGGGCCTACTGCCTGGATTGTGTAGAGGAAGGGAAATATGGATGAGCACAGAGAGAAGCTTTCAAAACATCCTGTCAGTTCCACGTATTCCCAGATCCATGTTCCCTCTGCCCATACCAGCCTGAGCACAAGGTGTGGCAGAGCCCTGGTGTGATCTTGCCTTTGCACTGCCTCTCCTATGAAGCACCGCAGTGAAAGAAATGGTCAGATCCCTCTTTATTAATGTCACTATCTTTCTGGCCCATAGACTAAAGAGAAGAATAAAAAAAGGCAACAAGGCTCATGGATAACCCTGTAATCTCTAAATGCATTTGCTACTTAGTACATGTCACTGTGAGACTTTATGGAATACATTTTTGCTTACCATAACCCCCTGAAGCAACTGCACTGTAATTGCAGATTATTTGAGATTCAATATGGAACTTCCAATGTGGTGAGAAGGAACAATGTGGCCCCATTCAATTTTTGGATCTCAATTTCAGAGCTGCTGAGTATCTAGTGTACCATCTAAAACCAGAAAGAGTGATGACACTCTGAGAACCAGGATGGCCCTTTATTTTTTCTTTTCTGATTTCACCTTAAATTAACCAGACATTTTTTTCTGTGCTTCTTAACTCAGCCTTTTATTATGTTTGATAGAGTGAAAGAATGTTTTTTTCCTCCCCTTGTATCTTGCACAATGGAGAACATAATGCTTTTGCTTTCAAGTCTTTGCTACTATCCTGCCTACAAAGTCAGGCCTATCTTTTGGTTTCCAGTTTAATTAAATGTGCCTGCATGGAACAAGAAAGCTGTCACGAAGGGCCTGAAATGGCCTCTTCCTCTTATGATAGCACACAGCCTCTGACTGCTTTGGAGTAAGTTCACCTTGTACCAGCACATGCTGGATTTTGTAGCATGCCTGGCTTGTTTTATGTGCAGGGAACAGTAAGAAAAATTGTGGTTATTCTCTGGGCTAAGGTCCTTTGTTGTCAATCCAAATTGACTGGGTTGATGCAGCAATTTTTGTCTTTCTGCCTACACCAGAAGAACTAGCTGACCTCAACCAATCTTAGCTGAAGGTGCTTTCTTCAGCCAAGTCTTGCAAGTAATAGTTGAGCATACTTTTGTTTCTCTGAACTGGGTGTTCCTTGAAATTATGCCAGAGCTGTAGAAACTGAAGTCTTCTATGTAGCATGACGTTGTCATGCTTATCTTTGTCCATGTAGTTTAGAACATCTCTCTGTGTTTGTAGTAGTTCTTAATTTTTCAAGGAGTGTTTTCTGTGGCCATTTGCTGGACAGTGTCCCTGCGGCGCAAAACCCCTTCATAACCAGGAAGTACACTGGATTTTCAACAGGTTTGGGGTAGGAGCTATTTGGTGTTTAATGCCGGCAGAAATATTTGTATCACTAGAAGCAGTTGGGTTTGTCCCATTCAATATTGCATTATTCAAGTGGAGTGGCACAAGAAATCACCCAGTCTCCAATTGGCAGGCAGTTGCTGGAGGATATGTGTTTGAATGATGCTTGTCAATAGATCTACATTGGAATTAATTTAAACCCATAGTTTATTTACTAGAGTTTAATATTCTTAATAACTTCCATTGATCACTGAACCTTAGTTTTCGTCTCTATAATTAGAAATGTGTCCAATTATCCACATCCAGAGCTGGACCTTTAGTGCTCCATGTTAGGATGCCTAAGATGGCCTTCAGCCATTGATTCCATCCCAGTCACTTGAAGATGAGTATCACATAATCCCTCTTGAAGAGTTTCTAGCAACATTTTGGGTACTACTGCTTGGATCCAATGCATTAGCAGCCCTCATCAATGTTCAGCGTGCCTGCACACTGAAAGGTTTAACATCACTAGAGCAATTACCTTTGCCCCAAGAAACATAGTTAATTTAGATGTGGCTCTTTACAGCTTTCCATTGCTAACTGTGCATTTGTTGGCATAGGCTGGATACTCTTACTCCTCTTATTTAGGGTAAACTGCCCCACGTGTGCCATAGCAGGCAGGAGAAACAGTCATCAGTATTATAGCAGCTAATGAGTCTGTGATATTATGCTGATAGAATGTTGACAAGGACCTTGTTCCCAAAATGTTTTCTCTTGTCATATGATATCTTGCTTTAGAAGTCAGAAAAGAGCAGCTGGACCAAACTGTTTTATGCATTATGGTCATAAGGTCTCATGTATAGAGAGGTCTTATTTTGTTACTCCACCTTCAGTGCGTCCCAGGCAGCAATGCCATAGTGGCATTCCTCTTGCAAAAAACTCTTTGACTCATAAGCAACTGGATAAGAAACAACAATAAATTGCCCTCAGGTATTACAAAAAGGGTAATGGTATCAGTCTCATGTGTGACATCATGGGTCATTCCTAACTTTCATTTAATTTGTACTAGAGATTTTTCAGTGCCAATATATAAAATAGTCTTGATATGTACACCTTGTAAATTGGAGATTTGGCAAACACATTGCAGATTTTTCAAGTGCTTGGCTTCTTCAGCTTAGGACATACCCTCAGATGTGCCTAGTCAATATCATGCAGCTCCTTCTTAGTGTTAAAATTTGAATAGGGATCAGCATCTTCGAAAGAATTACCTGGTTATTTTGAAGCACAGCTGGATGCCAAGTTCCTCAGAAAATTTGGCTCACAGTGCCCTTGACTTTGTCTCACTCCAAATGGATACATTGTCCAAGAGGAGGAGTTCCTTCATGTTCCAGAAAATTTGCTATCCTATGCCCTTTGAACATCACTTTTACTTTGACAGTGCCTCACAGTTTCTCTTTTGTCTGTATGCCACTATTGCCAGTCTATGTCTGATCAATTTGCATTTGCTTTGGAAATACTGAATAAAGGCCCTGAGCAGCAGTGGAGGCCTTGGATTTTCTTATAAATTCCAGGGAACTTCTGTCTTGTTATTCCATTCTCCTGTTGACATGCATCTTTACCTTGTTTGTCCAGTTGTACAGTGTGTCTTTGCCAGAACTCATGTCAGCTGCTACAGTATAAAATCTATACAGCAAAAAGAGCTTCTGTCACGTAAGATGGACCCACTGCTCTGTTTGCCATGATTCTTCTACAAATCCAGCTCGAGGAACTTTGCCAAGCACTCACTATATAGTTAGTTTGTCATGACCTCTCTCTGATGCTGATCCCAGATGGCATGGAATAGAAAATTTCCATAATATTAAGCTTTTCTAATCTCTAAAATAGGGATACACATTCAAACTGCCAACTGGGAATGGTCCCTGGACCACCTTGTGAGTTCCGATTGTGTGCCCTAAAACTGTTTAGGAGAGTGGAATTTGGGCTGGGCCCAAAGCATGCCAGAACTTGCTCTAACAGTTGAAAAATACAGGTTATGAGGTCCAGGTGCCTGGAAATGCTTCCTGACACTGTTATTTATTTAAACAGATGAAGCCACAACATTCACATACCTTTTGGTGTTGTTCTTGTGTTTATAGGAGCCTTCCAAACAGAATGAGGTCTCTCTTACGATGATTGCCTTATTGCTCATTAAGCATGGTCACTACTTAATGTATCACACTTGGATTCTCTTAAACATCTTTAACTGCTCTTTTTGTTGGCACAGCAATACCGCCTGCTTTCTGAAAGGTCAGGGCTTTTTTGGACAACAGTGTCATTTGGATGCTTCCCTTATGTAACTGTTACACTAATTCGTCCTTTTAATGAATACTTAAATTTATTCAAAGATCATAAACCTTGGTGAGCATCTTCAGTTTGGGTACATAATGGCCAGAGTATTCAGTGGGATTTTGATCACAGTTATTAAATCAAAATCTCTTCATGTTAATGAACAGCTTAGAAGTGAGAAAGGCTCCTACAGCATCACCAGAGTCTTAGGCGATGTAGTCCTCTGCCTTTCACTTGTAATATAATCTGCAATATAACAGAGTTTGTTCTAGTGCAATAACTTTCCACTCTCTTCTTCTCTTTCATTACCTTCTGTCACGTGGCCCAGAATTGCCATCATGGTAGTTACTGAGAAGATTGTTAATGACAAACAAAAGATGAGGAGAAAAAAAAAATCACTTATTTCCGTGAATCGCTGTTTTGTCTAATGGCTTTCTAACAAATACTTTTTCCATGCCTGACTCAAGATGTTAAGGAAATGAAAAATAGCCTTAATCACAGTAGGGGCTGTAGCTGGAAAATGTACCCCATTTATTGATGAGCTGTCCCATAATTCTCCCGTAGAAGGGTACTACTATGCTTTCCAACCTGCACTGTGTAGATCCAAGTGAGCCCAGGAAAAGTTAAGAAAAGCTTATTTCAGGAAGCTTAGGCTCCCACTGTAAGGGTCCACACCCTCATTGTGAAATATGCAGGAAATTTTTAGGTGCCACAAAACCAAAAAGGTTGAAAACCACTTTTCCATAATTGATAGCAATTACTGAGTAGACAACCCCCAGAGGCACAATGGTTATCTCCTCAGCTCTCATCTTCCTGGGTTTGGAACTAGAATTTAGATTTAGGCCCATCATGGTTTTCAACAGTATTGGCCCAATTAGTCTAATGAGAAATTTTATTGTTTGTTTTACTGTTGAATCGAAGGATTGAGTATCTGGATTCTTTTTTTAATGGGGAAGGAAAGCTTGAAGGCTTTTTCTGATGGGATTTTTATAACCACCATGGAGATGAATGGTCAAGTGCCATGGAGCATTATGTTTATCATACACTGTTTCCAAGGAAACTCGGGATGGAGTTTCTAGAAGCCCTTTGTGTACAATGGCAAAGCTGCATCCCTCTGAGGTCCCAGGATAGGATCATGACTCAGCTGAAGAACTTTGTGCACAACTTAAAAGCAGTGATGTAGGATAAATACCTAAGTGAAGAACATCATGTACTTGGTTCTTTGGGCCAAGCTGTGAACAGCAAACAGATTTTTGTAGCCAAGCCCAGAAATGGTTAAGTTATTGCCTCTTAATTTTCTGGAACAAGAATCTGAGAGATGCAGGTCACTTCAAAAGAATGGAGACTGACAGGAGAATGCTGCCACCTGTACTAGGCAGCCAAAGATACTCCTCTGAGCTGGGCATGCAGCCCCATGGAGGGTGGTACCCAGCAGCACTGCCTGTGGATCCTGGCCAAGAGAATGAAAAGCTGATTTAGCTGTATATTTGACTGTGTGGGCCACTGAAGGACAGCATTTACCATTGTTTAAAGGGAAGGCTGGGAAAAGGTTAGGAAGGATGTTCGTTGCTGCTGATTTTTTATTATTTGAATAACACAAACACACCCGCACACACAAAAGTACTGTTCTAAGCAAAAAATGTAACATTTTCTCAATTCTTTTCCCTTCCTCCACAAAATTAATGGCTTTACCAGAGGCTTCAACCAGAAATCTTTCAATCTGTCCTACAACATATTGGAATAGTTACCGCAGTACAACTTTCCTTAGTGTAGATGCAGCAAAATCAGTAGAAAAGTACTTTATATTGTGCAGGAACAAGAAATAAAATGTAATAACATAAGATAGGTTTAAACAGGCATTAGCATATCAATAGAAAGATAGAGATGATCCGTGCATAATTTTCTATAAATAAAACTGGTTTAGAGGATAGTTGCTTGAAGGTCAGAGATATGGGTAGGATTTTTACAATATTTTTTAACACAGCAAACTTCAGTCCAGAGGCCATCTTGTAGAATGGGCTAGTAGTAGTCTGTAAGCTTTAGGTGGCTGGTCATCTCCTATAGTAGCTGTTGGACAATAGCAATAAAAAGCATATCTTCTTGGGAAAAAATGAAAAAAAAAAAAAAAAAGAAAAACTACTCGAGGGCTGATGGAAAAAGCAGAGGCTGGGCAGCCAATTCCAAAATTTTGAAAGCCAAAATTGCTTGGAAGCATGGGGGAAGGGCCCATTTCCCCCTCTTCAACCTCCCCCCAAAAATAGGTATAATATTTCAGTTAAGATTTTCAACAAAAATGCTTATCCATGTATAATTTCCTGATTAGAAACAAACAAAAAAAGGATCTTAATACTTTAAAATTTTTACTTTATAGCACTATTTCTCAGTGAAAATTTTGATAAAAGCAATAGATAAAAATGCTAGAGGGAAGATAAAAATTAGCAGGTTTTTCAAATAATTTTCTTGTTTACATCAAAATAAATAAACAAAAAAATTCCAATGTCTTATTAAAAAAACAGAACAAAAACCAGAACTAACAACACTCCCCCCCAAAAAACCCCCAAACAAACCCCAAACAAAACCCACACAAAAAATAACAACAAAAAACTTTTAAAGATCTATCTACTTTCAGATCTCAACTTATACAGTAAAACTCACATTTAAAATCCTGGCTTTGTGCCATTAACAGAGCACAAGTGTCATATGCTGCTATGAGAAAAGTACATGTTTTTCAAGAAAGCTGCTAAGTTCTTATTGTAGGGCTTCTGTGTAGATTTAAGGTCCAGCTGTTCCTAAAGTATTTTAGTGCTGCAGCACAAAAGTCTGCCTAGACCCCATTAATAAGACCTCCATATATCTGGAATCTCAAGTCACGTGCTTTTTCGCTTGTGCTGAGATGCTTTCTCCTTCTGGTTGCTCTCATGCCAGCTGAAACACAACTGAGGATCCAAAAGTATCCCTGAGCCGCAAATGCAGAGCACAAGTGACAGGATGGATGTGCTTTATGCATGCCTGCCTCAGCCTAGGAGCGTAACACCAATTTTACTGGAGCCTCAGGCAGTCAGTTCTGGGCATACAAAGTCTCTGTTTCCTCCAACAATTTACCAAAGCACTGAACTCTCAGGCATGACTTACAGTTTTTATCACAAATTTATCTCCCTGCGCCTTGTCGTACAGGTTTCTGTTTTGTTTCTTCAGACCTGTTTTAATGAGTGTGTTTTCTAACTTTGCATCCTTGGAACGGGCCCAACAATCATGTTACATGGTCTCTATCTCCCAGTAACATGGGATTAGTGCCAAAAACCACTCCTAGCGATTTAAAACAACAACAACACAAACAAACAACCACAACAAACAACCACAACAAACAAACCATAAACACCACGGTGAAAGCTTTTAGTCAGAGCTCATACTCCAGTTGGTTGCCAGCTCCTTGCTTTCTGCTTCATCTTTTCTTTAAACTTTTATAGCCCCTCATCATCTGTAAAGCATTGCATACCCTTATGGTGCTATATAAATGAAATAACAATGATGCTCTTGAATTAATTGGGTGCGTTTGCATACAGCAGTCTTATAATACCCCTTCCTCTTTGTAAGACCCTCTCATGTGAGGCTGCAGATCCAATTGCCACAGATAATTCAGTTTTAGATTGAAGGTGTATAGGAGGAATGCTTTTTTTTTTTTTTTTTGTCTTATTGGCCCTTTGTGGGGAGAATATGTTTTAGTTCATTAAAGGTGCACATTAGGCAATTATCTTCCCGTTTCTCATTTTCTTCCTCCTTCTTCTTACTCCTCAATGTTACATATCTCCTTACAAAGCCCTGAATCTTATGATCTTATGGAGTTTTAGAGATTCCCATAAATTTTGTTTGTTTGTTTGTTTCATTTTTTAATTTGGAGGGGAACAGATCTCTCTTCTCAAGATATGACAACATATTAATCCACGTCCCAAAGCCCATGCCAACAAGGCACAAGTAGCATCACCCAGAAGTCAGGAGTCACAAAGTAGATGTGCAGGTACCCTGGTGGTGCTCATGAGGAGAGCAGGCACCAGCAGCGCCCTTGCTGGGTTGCTACCAGAGCTCAAATGACTTGAGACCTGCTGCTGACTCTGGCAATAACTATTGGCGTGCTACAATATTTTCCTGTAACTAGATCTTGGATTTGTCCCTCTATTTTTTAAAGCCTTAGCAAATAAGAGGTTAACCCAACCAGGGGGACTTGCTGGCACTAGAACATGATGAAAGCTAAAAAAAAATAGGAGCCAGGCCTTCTTAACCAGGCCTCTTACAGGTCCCTTACGATACCTAATGATGACTGTGATAAATAGCTTGCATGTGACTTTGGCCATCTACAATTAATCAACACCTCCCATAGTATAAGATCACTGCTCACTGGGGTGCAAGGTCATAGGCTTGCTCCTGACAGAGTTTCTGAGTAAGAACAATCCTGTTCTTGCCACCTGGTTTCATGAAGTTCAGACACCAAAGGGGTCACCCAAAAGCTGGAAGCTCTCTGCCACTCAAGTGAGACTAAATTCCATGGGGGAAGCAGCACCCTGAGAGTGTAAGGCAATCATTGCCAGCAGTATGGCAATGCTGTAAGTGTTGGTATTAACCACCCCCAGCTGGACCTGAGGAGCTACTTATTCATCAGGCACAGGCAGAGAAACATGGGGAAATTCAAGATCAAACACCTGCAGGGGTCACTAGAAAGATGTCACAGACTTTTCAGCTCATAATCCCTAGACAGGAACAAGAAGAAAGGAATTCTAAGAGTCCTCTCTAAAATCACAACCCATTTGGAGAATAACCATAGAGATCCAAGGTAATGCCTAACATAAAAGACCACTAGGTTATTAAGACCCCTTTTATTTTGAAGTTATGGTCTATTTTCTAATTTTTATTTCTATTTTCATTGTATAATCTCCTATTGTCAGTTCCTCACTCATCTACTGCTTGTCTGGACAGCTGCCATCTAAATCCACACCTCCCTGCCCCTGTCTTCAACAGCCTGACAGTTGAAGGTGCAGATGGCCTCTTTCCCCTGCCTTCCTCTACAATACAGTTTTCACATAAGCCCCCTTCAAAATGTGAAAGAGAAAGCCACAGACTAAGTGGCTGCCTTTGCCAAGGTACCTGTGCAGCCAGAAACAAACCAAGCTGCGTGCAGAGGGTGGAGGAAAGACTGATTATATCTTTGGAATATACTTTTTTTCTCTATTGCTAGAGGATCAGTTTCTCTTGGCCTGTACCTGGTCATATAGCAAGGATGTCATAAGACACACATTAGTGTATTTTCTAGGACATGGCATCCTTCATTCACTGATGCTGGGCTGCAAAGACTGCACTTGTCACCAAGGCTCTGGAGGGCCAAAGAAGCATTTTTGGGCATTTGTTCTTGGCAACCCCATTAGAATCTCTATTATACTGATTACAGTATAGTCTGGATCTGCCCTGTGAAAAACAACACAAGCTTTCCTTTGCAGAGGTGTACATTCCCTGCATAACTCTACCCAGGAACTGTCCATGAAGGATCAGGCTTCCCAATTCAGACAGGCTGTTTGGCAAAAGAAAAGCATCTGGAAATGAGCAAAAAGAGCCTTTAAATACGTTCCTAATGTAACTCGGAGCAGTCTTTTCTCTCTTTTAATTCAAGCTGCTCTCACTGATACTGAAGCAAAGTCCAGCAGAATGCAATTTCCAGATCTACTTTTCTGACAGTAGCCTGATAGAGAACATGCTTATTACGAGGAGCGGGACACAAGAGATTCAAAAGCTAAACTGAAGCTCTGTCTGCACTGCTACAAAACTGGTGCTAAGACCAAGGACCATGTACCATATTTTTATCCTGTCTCTGTTGCTTGCATTCATAGTGCCAAATGGATGCCAGCATAAACCCAAGTTGCTTGTTGACCAAAGTGACTCACCAAGCGTGGTCAGGCAAACAGAGTGCTGGGGACTCTGAAATATGTACCTGGTTAACACCCCAGCTTGCATTTATAAGTTTACAGCCTGCAACACAGAGAATTTCGACCTTGGGGTAACTTCAGTCCATCTAAACTGAGCCTAAGAGTGCTGAATAAATTTAGTAGCTAACTACAAATATCACTGCTATGACCTTCTGACGACTGTGACCACAGACAGTTTCGTGGCAACCATAGTCACCTTCTGCCTTTAGTAGCAAATCTCTTCTGCTTAAGTTGAAGGATGGTTCTATTAGAGTCTTGTATTCTAAGTGTCAAAGTACAAACCACCTGCTTCGCATACAGCCCCAAAATATGCCATATTTTTCTTCATTGATTTCTCAAGTGAAGTTGTTGAGGAGGTGGAATCATGCACAGGCAGATACAGAGTCATTGTTCAGTCTTGCATTTGCCCTGAGATCACTGGGGATGCAATGCAGCAATCTCAGTTTTACAAGATGCTTGCAAGGCACAACCTCTCCAGGGCACTTATTGAAATTAAACTCTGCACTGAGAGGGAAAAGTTGTACAGATTAAATGCATTTTTATATATTTTCCAATTCCTTATTCACCATGAACACCTCAGTGGTTTTTCAGAATACTCTCATCACTGTGCTCTATTTTCCCCATTTTAACCAATGAGAAAACAAGGCTTGATTTAAACTCCCTGAATGTCTAAACAGACCCATGAAATCTGTGACAAAGGAAGGACTTGGAATCTACGTTTCAAAATTTCTAGGACCTCATGGAACTTCCACATTATATGCAATAGTGCTCTGAATGTTTGGGCCCAGTGATAGTGTAATAAAATCAAGTTTTCCAAGTCAATGGAAGTTGCATTTACCACTGGGCTGCCTTTCCCTTCCTCTCCAAGACGCTAACTGCTGAGTCTACTTACAATAGAAATGTGTGTTAGTCTCATTAGTTCACAATCTTTGTTGACTTTGCTGTAGCTGGGAAAAACTGCAGCACGGATGCTGTTCTTTTGGCAATAAAATGCTTCTGCTGGTGGAAAAGAAGAAATCTTTCTACTGGGAGAAAATGGATCTTCTCTGTGAGAAGGACACCTTAAGGATCTGTTTCAGGGCTCTTTGTGGATATAAAGTAGGTGATCTTATGGAAAGCTCTTACATGCCTCAATTTCCCCATTTGTAAAATAGTAACAATGAGCTCCTGATTTACAGGTGAAGAGAAAAAAAATCAGTAATTTCTGCCATCCTGGATGCTGCCACTTGTGTATAATTGTCATGGATTTTGGTCCATAGATAATTAAGTTGCTGGGAAGAGGGGAGGGAAAAAAGAAACACTACAGAACACCTTGGTATAGTGGAAATTGTTCTAGAGAAAAATCCCATATCCATATTTTCTGGCTGATCAAGTAGGCCCCTGGAGATAGTATCTTGCCTTAGCTGCAGAAGAGGTTTTTGTTAAATACAGTTGTTCTCCTTATTCCCTACTCTCTTTTCCTCCCCTACTATTGATACATATGATCTGTGATTCCTTATCATAAATAAGATTTGTGAGCTCTTTGGGGAAATGGACTGTCTCTTTGCCTAGACTTGTGCAGCTTGTACAAGGGTATAAATAATAATAGTCATTAATGCTAATAATGTGGTTTTTAACCTCCTGATCATCCTCTGTCTGATAAAATAGCTACAGAAAAGAAATCCTGCTTTGAAAAAGAAGCTAATGGCAGAGATTATTAACACTGCAAAGGCTAGCAGAGATCAGGTAGTGGCAAACTTAAGACTGTCTCCTCATCTTTTTCATTGAGTGAGAGTCTGCAAGTGCATCACAGACAATTTTTTAGAATAGTAGGTGGACTGTAGGCTTTTCTCTGACCAAAGTGCTGTGTGTTTGTCTGTCTCTGCACTTGCTGTCAGCAGGTTGAAACACTTTCTCAGCATCCTTTTGCAGAGCACATATCTCAACAGGCCTTGGTCTCACGAGGGCTCTGTATCACCCCTGCAGCACAAGAGACCAGCAGTGGCAGGGGAAGGTACACAGACATTCAGTACAGAGCAAGCAAGGGAAAGTGATGACCTAGTGACTTTGCTGTAGAGGGGACCTGGATCAGAGGCCACTGAGAGCCTTTCAACTGCTTTTATTTGCCTTGATAGCTGATCTGTAGTGATGCATAGAAATATGTGGAGCCCAGCCTACACAAAGGTTACTCTCTGCACATTACTGAAACCCAAGCATTCTCATGTCACTCATACCAAGGGGTATCTTCCTGGGCCTGTGCTTTAGCTAAAGGAAGACCCCCTCAATACAACCATGTTTGCATGTTTTCTGCTCTTCTGGGTAATGTACTCACAGACTTGACTTCCCTTCCAAGTTGCACTGGTATTGTTCCTAGGATGGGCTGAAGACATAAACGAGGGGAGATTTGTAGGAAGAAGTACTATCAGTTATTTGACATTATATAGTTAAAAGTCTGGATACACTTTTGGGCATGCAAGCCCATATGCCTGGAAAGCCTATTTTGTTTTGTTCTTTCAGCTATATTTTTCAGTTTAATAAAAGATATTGCCACTTCCTACAAATCTTGCCTCACATTATTTGTCTTTCAAGTCTCTATCCACAGTAATTTCTGCACTGGAACTGTTAAAAAAAAAGGTACAGATTGGTTCTTCCACTAATCATAAAGCACTCCCCCAGTCCCAAATATCTTAAACAGCCAAACCCTCGCTTGCTCAAGCTTTCAAAAATAAAACAAAAATCATAAAAAATACACCCTTGTGCATGAGACTAGGTCTGAAAAACATAAGCCTGGGAATTCATAATTTCAGGATGTTGTGAAGCACTGCAAGGGAACTCTTACAATGTGAATGCTCACATGGTTCAAGCTCCAGCTGCCTTCCAGACTGCTGAGAATGAATGCCCTGACATTAAAAAAAAAAACCCAAAAAACAAACCAAACAAACAAACAAAACCACCGGAAAAAACACCACCACCATAACAAAAAAACCCCACCAAAAACCAAACCAAAACAAAACCAACAAAAAAAAAAAACCCCCAAAAACCCCAAACCCAAAAAACCCACCCAAAAAAACCCCACAAAAAAACCCTTGCTGCTTTTCTGTATTTCTGTCCAGAACATGTCACAGTGCTCAGCTATGTGCAGGTCAGCTCTGCAGACAGTGAGACTGATGTCATTTGCTTCCCATATCTTATTTGGGTGATAAGTACAGACTTGACAGTCATTTGTTTGGGACCTTCTTGTGTGAGGTGGATGTGCTGGAGCTCAGTCAGCCAGGCACAGGCAGCAAACGGCTACAATTTCCTTTCCTGCTTTGCCTAAACAACAAAGGACGAGTTTCAGGGGTTCCTAGGCATAAGGCAGTCCTGTCTCTGCAGTCAATGCACAATTTATCTAGGAAAGCCAACAAGCCATAGCCTAAAGATTGAAGTACCAGCTGGGGAGCCCAATGCTTGACTTGTTGGGACCTTGGGTCAGGGAACTGGGCTGCAACATCCAGCAGCTCCTCCCTGGCGGGCACAGAGCGTAAATGGAGGGAAGCACAAGGCCCCCAGCTGTGACTAAGGACCTGAAAAGCAGCAGCTGGGATAAAAGGCTGCTTCTGGGTAGAGCGGGGTGTGCACTGAGGAAGCTGGGTGCTGTATCAAGGAAACATACTGCCTGGGGGAATGCACCCTCAGTCCCAAGAGGAGAGAGAAAGGTCTATGCTGCCAAGCTCTGGTGGAGATTTAAAGACCAGGGGGCTGCAAAAACACTTCTTAAAAGGCTCTCTGTAGTGTTGAGGGATTCCTTGTGCCTCTGCAGAAGCCAGTTAGTACTGGCTGTGGCAAGGGTTTTGTGGTGTAACCGCCTCTCCCTTTGGATTGTGAATTCCCTGCTGCTCAGAGGAGCTGAACAGAATTATTATTTTTATTCCCAGCTTGAAAGAGCTGACTCTTTTCCCACAGAAAACATGACAACTCAAAAAATTATCTGCCAAAGTTTGTTTTTTTGGGGTGTTTTTTTTTTTTTTCCCTGGGTGCTAGCCAATTTTCTTCTTCTTGTTGTCATTCACACTTACAGATTTCCCATAAAATCTTACAAATGTTGAAAGAGCGGAGGCCCTTTCTGCAGAACTTTGTGTGTGTATTTCCTTAAAGGCTGGTTTCTACATGCCCGTGTTTCTGGCTTTCTCAGTGTGGCCTGGGTGAGGCTCCCCTTGGAGAAGGAGTTGGCACCATGGATACACTGTGGTAGACATGTTGATAGCATCTGTTATGCCATTTATTTTATGTTCTAATTATGCGACGACGCCAATGTGTGAATGTATACTGCTGGCAAATGCTTTTTTGTGATGCATCCTTTTATGTGACCCAACTTGTAAAGGAGGTGGGTCTGCTAAGGCTGGTGCTAGAAAAACTCAGCCATTTGTGCTGTACCAGTTCATGCAACACGTTCGTCTCCAAGAGTTCTCAGTTCAGTCCCCGCTGTGTCATTGCATGGTTGTTGGAATTAAATGAAAGTTCTTTCCATCTTCTCCTTCTTCCCACCACCCCTTGAGTGCTGCTGCTATCTCATTGGCTGGTTATTTCTGTGAATTTTCTTCTTAGGGAATTGCTATGTAGTCATATGCAACCTTCCAGTTTCTGGCCTGGCATTAATTTGTTCAAAAAAGCTACTTTCAGCCTGGAGTCTTGTGGAAACCCTGACAGAAAATCTTCCCTTTCAAGAAGACTCAAAAAGACACTCTTCCTTATTTGATGAGTTTCACAGGGAGACAATAGAGAAGAAAAGAGATAGGAAGGGTAGTGGTGGGTGGCAAGAAGCTGAGAGAGGGAAAAGGTGGAAATACAGATGAAGACTATGAAGCGGCAGAAAGGAAAGAACAGGGGGAAAGTGTGGTTTGAGTAGGGTTATCTTCTCTTGAATGTTCTGATGAAGGCAAATGAGAAGCACAAATGCTGTTTCCTCAGTCTGCATAAAGGAGCTTAATCAGGTGTGAAACTATTTATCATGGTCTTGAGGCCCTTGCATCCCTTCTAAGAGAACTCACATTTCTGGACACTGCAGTCCTTGACCTTGGACAGTGGTGGCTTTCACAGAACCACATGACAAATGAGTATTTCTTCCAGAGAGAACATCTCCTTCCACCCCCTTTTCCCAAGATCACGTGCAGCACATGCCACAACACTCTTCTAAATCCCACTGAAATGCACTATTTATCATAGATGCACTAGTCCAAAGGCACGACATGAAACCCACAGATGGAACACTCAGTAAAACAAGTAGTAACAAACGTACAGGAGAGACAGACATACAGGACAGGACACTAAAACACACAGAAAAAACCACTTCTGGGTAATCTACAGGTCTTGTCTTCTGCTCACTTTACCAAGTTCTCTCAACTTACAATTTCAGGAATGCTCATTCTCTTATGTAAACCCTGCAAAATTTGCATGGCCAACTGTGTTTCCAATACTATTTCTATTACAGTAAAAAAACCACTAAGCCTTTTGTTAATGCAACATTCCATTTGCACAGTTAAATAACAGTAATTTGAAAAAATCTGTAATGGAAAAGTTAAAAGTTCCTCCATCAACTTTAGCATGCCTGCTTGAGAAGTATTTAATGGTAGGTTCGGGATAGAAACTTGGAAGAGAAAATATTATGTGTGTGCTGCACAATCAGGTTAATATTGATATTGCTTGAAGTGACTAAAGCTGAGATGAAATAGAAATGAAAGTGTGAGTGCTTAAACAGTTAATAGCACAAAGCACATTTATTTATTAAAAAATGGACAAGCATCCATGCTCAGTGCATCTAAATCCATTCACTCAGCCCTAATGAAACACTTTCACTATGCATTAAAAATAGCTGGCTTTTAATCAGTCAGAGCTCTGTCAGAATTCAATCTTTTTTTTTTTTTTAAATACAGGATTGTAGATGTGCTCTTCTGTTGCTGATATTTCATTGGTTGATTTGGCATTTGAATACTGGGTGAAGTGGGAGGATTGCAGTAATTTAAAAGGAAAGGACTGAAGAATGAAGACTGCTGTGTGTTTGGGGTTTGGTTGGTTGTTTTGGTGATGTTTTTTTCTCATTAATGTTTGGAAGATTTAGGGAGAGTTGAGAGTAATTCTTGATTCAGATTTTGCCCTCACAATATGTAGGTAGCTGAGAGATTTGGCTAGAGGAAAACCAACCCACTTTTGGCCAGAGACCAATCCTAGAGAATTTCAGCCCACAGAATCTGATACTCCTGCTCATATTTAGTAGTCTGATGTCCTGAGTAACCGCATTGGTATGACTCAGCATGAGCAAGGGATTCAAAATCCAGGCCTGAAAGTTTTTGAAGGTTAGAAGTATGTCAAATACATTGTAAGAAATAGCTGCTTCTCCTTTCAGTCATGCCAGCTTCTCCATGGAAGTGTAAGATGCTGCTGCCTGAGAGTGTGCTGCTTCCTTTGTGTCTTTTCTCTAGACTTGTAACTATCACTGCCTGTTTTGGATGGGAACAACACCGGGTTCGGCATCATCATCTCACACACCTCTCTGTGAAATTTATGGAGCAGAGATACAGTTCCGCTATTATTTATTATTACTTATTACAAAAAATAACGTTAATTATTATAATACATACAATATTGATTAATAATTAACACAAGACTAATTACTAGGCTATATTATTAATTACTGGAATCAATATAAATTGCTATCATAAGTGCTATAATAAATGTTGTGGCATTTCAGTACTTAAAGGGGGCCTATAAGTAGGATAGGAACAAATTCTTAGCAAGGCTAGTTGCAAAAGGACAAGGGAAATGATTTAGAGAGAAGGAGGGTTGATTTAGATTTTTTTTTCAGGCTATTACATATTCCAGTCCAAAGTCTGAGATGGTCATGTGCTTGAGAGCTGCATATTAAGGGATCATCTATGGGATCTGTAGATACAATAGACTTTGAATGGTTGCATAATGATCTGGTTTAACTGGGAAGGCTCTGGGACCCTACAGGATTATGTGTAGGGCAGGTGGGAGGTGAGGTTATGTCTGTGACAGTGGGTAGCTGGGAAGCTGGGATAGGTAGCAAGTGAATTTTGAAGCCATTTATGGGAGCTGAGGAAACTTGTGAAATAGTACAAATGCAAATAATGTTGTATATTATATCAGATGTAGATATAATATACAACAGTAAGCACTGAGGTAATAGATCACAAAGGTGCAGGACAAATGAAAAAAGGAATGCTGAACACATGAACAGTCATATGTCAGAAATGTATAGAGCTGGGGCAGTATTAAGGTGCTGGCCTAGCTGGTCCCTGAAGCTGAGCTAGATGTTTGTGAGGATTTCTGCAAAAACCCCCAAAAACTCCTACTCCAAGCCTACAAACTGATTGTCATGATTCAATTTTGGCATGCTAAGTTCCAAGTGTATCTTAAGTACCAAGTTTATTTTTGACTGTGCTCTCTTTCAGACCATGCTCTCTTGGTATCTGTGGTGGTTTGATGCTGGCTGGCCTCCAGATGCTCACCAAAGTTGCTCCATCACCCCTCCTCAGCTGGAAAGGGGGATAAAAAATACAGCACAAAGCCTGTGGGTCAAGATAAGGACAGGGGGATCACTCCCCACATACAGTTAGAGGCAAAACAGACCCAACTTCAGAAAAATTAATTCATTACCAATGAAATCAAAGCAGGATAATGAAAAGTAAACCCAAATCTTAAAATATCTTTCCCACACTTCTCCCTTCCTCCTGGGCTTAACTTCGTTTCTTATTCTCTCTCCCTCTTCTGTTGCAGTGGTGCAGGGGAACAGAGAATGTGGCCTGAGATTGCTCCATCACGGCTATGCCTGCTGCTCCTCCCTCCTCAGACAGAGGATCCTCACACCCTTCTGCTCCAGTGTGGGGTCCCTCTCACAGGACACAGCCTCCATGAACTTCTCCAACATGAGTCCTTCCCACATGCCACAGCTCTCCATGAACTGCTCCAGTGCAGGTTCCCCACAGGGTCTCAAGTCCTGCCAGCAAACCTGCTCCAGTGTGGGCTCCTCTCTCCAGGGGCCACAGGCCCTGCCAGGAGGCTGCTCCAGTGTGGGATTCCCATGGGGTCACAGCCTCCTTCAGGCATCCACCTCCTCCAGCAAGGGGTCTTCCATGAGCTGCAGGATAACCGATCTATCCCGAACCTCCATCGTCTTCATCCCAGGCTGCAGGGGAATCTCTGCTCCAGTATCTGTAGCACTTCCTCCCCATCCTATTCCACCCACCGTGGTGTCTGCAGGGCTATTTCTCTCACATACTCTCACTCCTCTCTTCTGGCTGCTGTTGCACAGCTTCCACCCCCTTATTAAGCACATTATCCCAGAGGAGTTACTACCATTGCTGATGGTACCCTTGGACTTGGCCTGTGGTGGGTTGGTCTTGCAGCTGCCTGGCCTTGGCCCTGTCAGACACAGAGGAAGCTTCTGGCAGCTTCTCACAGAAGTGCCCCCCTATCAAAACCTTGCCATGCAGACCCAATAGAGCATCAGAGCATGAAAACCATCTGAAATGGAAACCACAAAAAAAGAAGCATAGTCCTCATTGACTAGAGTCAGTTGACTTTAGTCCACTCTAATATTTTTAGTTTGATTTCCTTGGGAAGTCTAGCTGATAGTACATGTGCATCTATCTGTTTGTCCATATGTTCTTCCTCCTAATAACTTTTCAGTGCAACCAATTTCAACCACATTTAAAAGAGGGCGGAAGGCTAAAAAGTTACTTATTCCTGTATGTCTCTTAAAAACTGGTGATTAGGTAATGTTCCATTCCCTCCGGAGTGGAAAACTCCAGAATTATGTAAGTGGTACATGGCAGTAGCCAACCAGGCTAAGGCAAGCGGTGTCTTGCATTTTGTCTTTCATTTTGGTCCACTAGGAAGCAAGACTAGCCATAGCATGGATTCCTTCTTCCTACAGATGTCACAGGGAATACGATGGGTTCTGGCTTTTATTAGAGCAGGGGGATATTTGAGACAGCAGACAAGAACCCACGGGGAGGCAGGCTTGGTGCACTCTGTTCACAGAACAGCTTGCTCTACAGCAGTGTAGTAAGAAACACTTCTGGAATGGCATCATTAGGGATGAGAGTCCTGCAGACCTTTTCTACATGTGGACACTCACCTTGGCTCACCCACACTCAGTGCGTAAACTGGAGATTTTTGTCCTTTAGTTTTGGCATCCTCACAGGCTGCCTGGTGACCACGGTGAAGGGCAAAATGTGGCCTGAAGAGGGGCCACAGGGCTGGGTGGGCAGCCCAGCTGAGCCATCACACTGTGTCCCAGGGACTGGCCTCAGGAGTTGTGCATTCACACTCCCATCCTCATCCCTCCACATCCCCAGCTGAGAAAGGACACCCTTTGTGAAATGCCTGGAGAGTGACTGATGAAAAGCCCTGTGTGAACGTTAAGCAGTACTTCATTACTGGCGTTCCTCTAACTGGAGGCAATGATTTTAGGGGGAAATACAGCTACAGGAGCCAATTACACCTTGAGAAAAAAAAAGTTTGTGCTATGTATGGCAGGAGGAACCTGTATTTGAAAGGAGAAGTGTAGTGAGGGAAGGCTTCTTTGAGCAAATGGTTGCTTTTCAAGCTGAATTTCCCTTACAGAAGGATTCTTTCTGGTCCCTCTGAAATTGCATGGAAGTCACAGGAGATCCAGCAAAGATTAATGCAGGTTGATGCTTGCTATTTTTTCCTGGAGGCCTTGGCAGCTCTGTAATTACAGTCGGTGCATCTGAATCTCCCTCTGGCCCCTGTGTGCTGCCCGGCAGTGACACCAGCATCAGAGAGACCCTTGCTTCAGAATTTGTCAAGCAGAACTCTGCTGAGAAACTAAACCTGCCCTGCCGTGGCTCTCGTTGTGGTGATGAGGAATATTCCTTCACTGAATAGCCTCCCTGCGGGCACTGGGGCTGGAACCTCAGGGACTCTCGAGCCCAGAATGGCTCACAGACTGTGATCCAAGAGATACATTTGTGGAGGAATGAGGGAACCATATTTCTATAGCATAACGTATATATATTTATATAAATAAAAATGAAGTCAATGAGCTGGCTTGCAACACTAGGTGGCAGAGGTGGGATCTGTTCTGCTCTGAGCGCTGTCCTATAAGGCATTGCTTGTTTAAGTACAGTCGCATTTAGTTGGAGCTGCAGGAGAGAGACAGAGAGATTCTCTGTGTTTACAGCCAGCCCAGGCTACGGTGGAGCATCCAACCTGGCCCCCCCTTCCTCCAGCACTTGAAGGGGAGAGTGAGAGGTTATTTGGGAATCTGGCCACCGCGGGTCAGCTTGCGCTGCGACTGGATTGTCAGAGCTGGCAAAGCAGAGCCCAGAGGGACTGAAGGGAGACACGAATCACATTTTCTTTGAGAGGAGCGAAGAGGGAGAGAAAAAAAAAAAAAAAAAAAAAAAAAAGATAAATTGAGAGAGAGAGACAGAAGCGAAGAGACGGAGAAAAAGGCAGAGGAAGCGGAGCGAGTGAGAGAGAAGCATGAGGACCTACTGGCTGCACAGTATCTGGGTGCTGGGATTCTTCCTGTCCCTCTTCTCCTTGCAAGGTATGTGGTGAGTTCTTTCTCGCAACCTCCTCAAACCCTTCTGCTTTAATTGAGGCTGCTGGACTGAGGATGGCCTGAAACATGGAGCTGGAAGCTGGAGCTTCCTCTCCCCCCCTTTTCCCCTCCAAACCTTCCCCTCCCCTCTTGCCTCAGGAAATAAGCCAAGGAGAGATCGCTGCTGGTGAATCCTATGGTTAGAGGGCACTGCATGTGACTGACTTTGCTGCTGTATTTATGTTTTTGCGGAGGGGGAGTTGGTAGGGGGAATATAGTTAAGATTTGCAAAGGATAAGAGTGGTGGGTGATGGTGGTATCCCCTCCATCCACAACCACTGTTTCTCAGCACTTTGGGTCACAAGGACTGATTCTCCTCGATTCTTTACCTTCCTGAGGAGATAAGTATTAAGTTTCTTTTGGGTTTTTTGTTTGTTTCGTTTGTTTTGTGGTTTTTAAAATTATTTTTAATTTGGTTTTGTCCAGAGAGGGGGAGGTTAGAGGAATCTCTCTGCCTCTGGTCTGTCTGTGAAAACATTATGTCCTTCCTCTCTATACCAGGAGGGGAAAAAAAAAATTAAAAAAAAAAAAAAGAGAGAGAGTGATGGAGGAAAGACAGGAGATGAAAATTTGTTGGATATGGGGTTTTGTTCAGTGGAGATTTGCCAGCTGGGTTTCTTGCTTTAAGAGCCAAGTGTGAGTATGGAATTTAGTTCAAAGTGATGACAGGCATGCTAGCTGGTTTTGAGATGCTTTCTGTAAACAGGAGTTAAGGGTTAATGCATTCCATGCTGTGTATATTAATACATGTCACACATGTACATATAATCATAGCCGTCAAAATTGCAGCTTGTGCATGATCCACACTCACTGGTCACATCAGTGGTCCTTCCCGAACATACACACACACAGACACACACGCTCAGGGACATAGCAGGGAAGATGAATAAACTCACTCTGGCACATACAGTTCTAGCTCCCTAGCACATGCAATTCCTAGAGAGTCTGCTTCTCTTGCACTCACGTTCTCCCTTCCCCTTTTCCCCCCTCCCTCCTCCAAGCCTCCATCCTGAACACTAGCGTTCGAGGTTGCTTGCATATTAAAATCCCTTGCCTATCCTGCTGCACTAGCTGTGTAAGCCTGTGTGCACACATACTCACACACACAGGTGAAAATATAACTAAAGAACATAGATGTATACTCTATCTGGCCTACTCTGTGCCTCACAGTCTTGCATTTGCAGTGAGCTGCACCCTTGGAGCATATCTCGCTTGCACGCGGCTTTTTTCACAGTGCTTTCTTCTCACCCCACTACATATTAGTGCAGGAGTGCCGTGCATGGAGATATGCCAGTCACAGCTTCCTCACTTCCCCTTAGCTCCTACTTTTACACACAGTCTTGCATGTACTGTTCTCTTCTATTTTGTGTCTACTAAGCAAATTCCCGTACAGGCAGGCTCCCTGTCACACACATGCTTCCTATTGCAGCCTCACACCTGTCACTCCTGCAAGCCCTCACTATGGAATCCTTCATTTCTTGCCACATTCTCACATTTGCTGAGTGCTCCTTTTCATACAGTCTCACTTCTCCCATTTCTGGGTCTTGTACACATGCTTTTCACTGTCACATATTTTCTCTTAACTTACATCCTCCGAAGTCTGGACTGTGAGTCCAACATCAGCACCTTCCAGCTGACTTCCTTCCTTGCTGTGAAGTGGCTGATTCTGACAGGGAAGGAGAATTTTTTCCCAGCACAGAGGTTGTACATGGGGTAAGAGAAGAACTGGTACCTGTGTAGCGTAAGTGGATAATGTCAGCAATGAAGTTGTGTAGCTTGGTGTGAACTTTGCCCTGCTCTGGAGGATTAGTCAGAGAAAGATGGACAAGAAAGATGGGCATTGGCAAGTTGTGTTGACTCTGAACACTCTGTCTTTCTGATGCATGTTTCCCAGCCTGTAGACCACGGCACTTGCTCCACGCAGTGTTTTCAAGTCACAAGCCTTCCCAGAGTTGTGACCAGAGCATCCCAATGCTGGCACAGCCAGGAGCTGTTTTAGTCCATCCTTATAGCAGGAGCTTATGCTAGGCTAACGGCATGGACAGGCTTTTACCTTCTGTTTTAGTGAGTTAGTATTGCCATGATTGTACCAGCCACATCTATTCTATCTTGAAGGTTTCAGGGAAGGTCTTTTGAGGTCTGTATCATCACGTACTCTCTAAATAGGCAGAGGCACAACACAGTTGCTCTCCCTGGATTTTGAGATGGGATAGGATGGTGTGGTGTTATAGGAGTGTTTGCAAACCTGGAGCTGCTTTTTCGACTGCTCCCAAACTTCTGGCATGATATAACCCAGAGCACTGCTGTATCTAGTTTCACAGCCAGCAGTATTTCCTTTCTCCGAGGTGAAGACTGAGAGAATGGGGAGGCAGGAATACTGGGGCTAGCACGGGAGGAGTAGGGCACTGCCTGAAGCAAGCCTGGAGATATCTGAAGGAGTTATAAAGGGGTGGGGGAAAATACTGTGCCCTTAAAATACCCAATGAGCCAACACACCCCTCCTCAATATTTATTTCAAATTAATTCTTTTTCACTGAAAGCCGTGGTAACAAGCCTTGAACAGTTCTCTAAGCCTGCTGAGCACAGCTCTGCGGAGCTCTTACCCCAGGACACGGCAGAATTGGCTTTGACAGGCAGTGACCCCGGTCAGAACGCTTCCAAGACCTTCGTGCGCACACGCCTGCAGAGCCAGACAGCTGAGCCCACACCTCTGCGAGCTACCCACGACTTGTGCGTGCCCTCTCTCCCCTTTTCCTCGCTGTCCACTTGGGGGTGTACCGGCGAACGCAAAAGCATCTCCGTGCCTTTCTCCGCTCTCCCAAAGGCAGCAGGGGAGCAGGGGCTGGCACTGGCGGGCCGAGGCGAGGCTGAGGAGCAGCGCAGGGCTGCGGGGAGGACGCGCAGCGGAGCCTGGCAGGAGAGCGATGCGCTCCGCGGTGCCAAGCGGCCGGCGCAGCCTCTGCCAGGCAGGATGCAAAGGGCTGCCTGGCCCCTGCCTGGCCCCGGGGGCTTTGGCACACGGTCAGCCTTTGCTCCTTCCTCCCCTAGGTTAGGTGCTCCAAGTCCTGCACAGACGATTTTGATTTTTTTTTTTTTTCCCTCCCCGATCACTGTGTTTCCTCATTTTGGTGGTTTGGGATTCTTGCGCTTCTCTGCTGCTGCACTTCCAGTCCTCTCTGGGAGGCAGCTGGCTCGGAGGCGGGATGCTTGTTCCTCCTGCAAGGTGCACTGGCCTTCCTGCCCTGTGGGGGCCGGAGGAATAAAAGTACCTACACACCCCAGCACTGCCGGTGGGTGGGATTTTCTAGGAATTTCTAGTGGCATGCTGCAGCTCTTCCCTCAAATGGATTCGTTTCTTAGCACGATGTGCCTCAAAGCTTCTGAAAGAGCTCGGATTGTTGAATTGGATTGTAAAGCCGAATTTTTCTTTTCCTTTGCCCCGCCTCAAGTCAAAAATAGGTGCATGAGTATGGGGTGGAGAAGCAGATGATTATGGTTTATTAAAAAAATTGCATTTGAATAATCTAGAAGAATTTTGTGTTGATTTTTGCACTTTCACCTATTATTACTCTAACTTAGCTGCCAGTATGAAAATTAATTTTTATTTCCTCACCCTGAGCATTTTATCTTAAAAAATGAATGCCTTGACAAATTATACATTATCTTCAGCATTTGCTTTAAGCTGAAATTTTTTCTAAACAAATTCTATCCCTTGAAAAATAGCACTGTTTCAAATTGGCAATTTGTTAAAAAATCCCAGCTTGTTTGAATGAACCTCCCTGACAACTCCACCTAATTGGTTAATTGCAAAAGACTTTATGTTTAAAAAAAAAAAAAAAAGAAAAAGAAAAAAAAAAGTTACCTCCACAGTCAATTTAGTGGAATAGATGGTTTAGGAAAGGACATCCAAAACTGGCCTGCATAGTCCTGGCAGCATTTATTTATAATGTATTTTTTGAGCTGCTCAAGGGTGCTCTTGAATGGGGAATGAGTCTGATGAAAGAAATCACAGAAGCAGTCAGGTAAGTGGAATAGGATGCTTTAGGTTTGTACACAGCACAAATATTATCTGTAAAGTCTCATGTTTTATAATGTTACTGTGCAATGAGGGTGTGAAAAATGATGTGTTTGTTAATGCTTGAGGTACGTGCAATCTCTGTGGATGGAAGTGTACACCCAAGTGTTTCTGTGCTGATAATGTGTAATGGATGGGGAGAAGAGAGGGAGGAGCAGCAATGTGTGTGCGAGTGGTGACATTGTGGTGTATGGGGAACAGCACGGGGCGATTGTGATGCAGTTGGATAACATTTAGATACTGCCAAGTGGAGAGAGAAAAAAAAAAGACTTTTCCTGCTCTCCTGAATATACTTTTCTTCCTATCTGTTTCCAGTTCTCTCTTCTTGAGTAAGGCAAGGGAAGCTCTCACAGGCTGGACTGTATTGATGAGGTGACAACTCACTCAGCTGCCTTGCATTCCCTTAAATGATGAAGAGGTTCAATACGCGAAACAAAATACTTGTAGGCTTAGGACAGGGGAGAAGTAGGGAAGGCTTTTTATCTGCAAATGGTGAGCATTGAAAAGATATCCCAAGTGTTTCTTCCAGTTCTATCCAGTGATTGCTGATCATAATAATCAATAATTACACGAGCAAGAACCCATTTCCTCTAGCTGTTATGAATCTCAGCACTCAGCTACCTGCTCAAAGGGCTTTGTTATGATAAGTAAAAATTTTCTTTATCTTTTAGTCTCAGATATCTTTTCTCACACAAGAGTTTTACTAGTTCTGTAACAAAGTACCCAGTTCTCAATGTTTCTGGACACTCGTTTTCAGCTTTGGAGCACACTCATGTATATACTAATGGTCTGAGGAGGAGATGTGCTCTTTCTATAGTTACTCTTTTCACTTTTTTCTTCTACTAGCAATAGAGCTCCTTCCAGTCAGGGTGAGGAATACTGCTGCTCTCATCCTAGGCTGCTGGCAGAGCCAGTGCTTTAGGAGGGCACACCCTTTCTGTGTGCAAGCTGTGCCTCCTGTAAGCCTTGGGTGAGCCAAGGTCCTTGCCTTGCCGGTGGGGCCTGGACCCTTCTCCTGGCAGATTTACCCTGTGCAAGGCTGAGTTGATAAGGAATGGGCTAGACAAGGGATGTTGAGGTGCAGCAGCAGCTGGGAGTTGTGTGCAGTTGCCTGGAGAGGCTGGTGGGGCTGGGATGGCAATGAGGAGCTGCAGCACTGCTTGCTTCCCTGTGTGCTGTAAAGTGAGGACAAGTGTCAAAAGCTGATGAAGAGTAAGGGCAAGGGATGCCCTTTTTTGTGGGTACATCAGAACACCTGATGGGTTTTTTCTGTGGAAGAGGATTAGCTGTGAGGTGGTTGTTGTCTGACAGAGGCTGTTAAAGGACTGAATGATCTGAGTGAAGTCTATAATGGTACCAGACAAAGATATCCTGGAAGAGTCTGGGGAAAATCTTTCATGTGTGTCTTTGAACATGGAGACGTGTTTTGCCAAATATCATCTCCTTTGTGCGTAGGAAGGATGCAGAATTTTACTGCCTGTGGTCCCCATAAGCATGAATCTTTGCCTCTTTGGTATCCCCTTTTCCTTAAACACAGTTTCATTTGCTGCTCATACATAATGAGCAATGATTTTGGCAGCTGATGTACTCTTCCTGCTGTCGATTTATTCATGATAAAATCAAAAATATCAAGCACAGCTCAAGACCACCCTGTCCCACTCTGAGAGGGAACTAAGGATATGTGCAGGTGAGTATGTGAGACACAGCCCTCTCCTGCTATCAGTGAAGGGCAGACATTCCTGCAGTCAGCAGGGAAACAAAAATGCTGGGAGTACATGATTCTAACAGGAATAGGCACAGGAAAAAGAAGCCCAGGTTTGATTATGTGCTATGCCATTGCACTGTGGTGCTTTGCCTGATGCTGAATTTCCTGGAAACTGAGGCATCTCCTTGTAAGGCAACTTTCTAGGAGGTTGCCTGCCTGTGTAGTAGCATTGCCCTGCTCATCTGCATGGAAGGAAAAAGAAAAGCACTATAAGGGCTGCTACTCTAATTTTTCTGAGCCAAAAGAGTATTCTGTCTCACAGTGAAGTCTTTCTGGCCATATCTGCTGTTTTAATGTTTCTGGGGAAGAAATTCTGCATGACTACATGCTGAGGGTAAAGGGCCCTTTACACTAATCATGCTTATTGGTCACTCACAAGCATAAAATAGGATTTTTCAGTGCTTGTCAGCTGTAGAGGTACTGGACTTTGAACGGTACCTCTGAGAGGAGATGGTTTTGGAGGCAATGCAAGGGTATACATATCCAATTAAGGCAGGTTTTTTTTTTTTTTTTTTTTTTTTTTTAAGGGTTGATTTGTTTTATTTAAAAAAAAAAGAGCATGAGAAGGCAGGCTTCAGAACAGGGGCTTTGGCTTAAAGCAAAGGTGCGTGTAATCACAGCTGTGGGCTCATGGTCTGGCTTTTGCAGTCTCTAGGGTTATATAAAGCATCCAAAGGAAACTCAGTTCTTGAAAGGTGTTCCCTTCCCTAGAGTCTGCCTCTCTGTGACCTCGTGGATGTAAGCTTCTTTCTGGTTTAGCATAGCTCTCCCCAAAAAGGGTGTCTCTCTCCTTTTTCTGGTGATGGTGATTGTGCTGTTGGGAGACGGAAGATGTGGCAGGCAAGCCATGAGCACTGGGATGAGGAAGGGAGCAAGCAAGGAGACAAACGAAAGGCTGTGGGCCTTTCCAATTGGGAAATCAATAGCATATGAGTATGCAATGTAAGTGTGTAATCACAGCTCCCTCCCCTCTGCCCCTAAGCACTTACATTGATGGGGAGTTGCAGGCCAGAACCAATTAATCCTTACAACCTGCTAGGACAATAACTATTAATATTCTTCTGCATGCACTCTGGTTACTGCACCTGCTTGGAGCCTGCCTGTACTTGACCCTCAGCAGCTGACCCCAGGTTCCACCAAGGGAGCAAGACTCTTTCTGATCATGAGCCTTGCAGCCAGTGCACTGTTACCTGACTTACCCCTGTGGATGTTGGAGAGGCTGACTGGAGGGATATATACTTGAGTGTCTGAAAAAGGAGGCATTTGCTGGTAAGGTTTTGCCTGCAGGAAGGAGGGGTTATTTAAAGGGGCATCTGTGGAACTGTTGAAGTGTAAATGCATTTAGACTTTTGTCATGCTGGTACACCTTTGTATAATGAAGCATCTATCCTTTGCTTTGTAAAGGTACTTTGTACAATGGGATTGAAACATCCAGTTTTCAACAACAGTTTTATTTGTGCTCATGTACGTGATCTGTGCATAAAGGCATGGCCTTTGAATACCTCTTCCTTGGCTTTTGGGAAGGTGCATATATGGAATAGAAGATGACCTATATATGCATGCACATGCATTTGAGTGTGCGAATGTGACAAAAAATGCACAAGTTGCATGGTAAAGATGCTTGAGAAATGTTAACAAATCTGGTCCAGAGCTGTGTTTTGTGCAAGGGACTTGCCATGAATGTTAGTGCAGGAGGTGAATGCAGCCTGGTTGCTGATAGGAATGTCTGTGTAGCTATGTGTGATTTTGGAGTGACCATTATTCATAGCACATTTGCATCCTATCTTGACACGGCATGAGATTGTTGCAGTGAAACAGAATTGTTTCTGTGGCTTGGCTACCCCTCCTCATCTTTCTGCGATAGCCTCAGTGTAAGGTGGCAACTTAGTCACACTTCAGTCACCTGGGCAGGAAATACAGCCTAGAGAGTGGAAAGGACACGTCTGACTCTTACACTTTCATGGGAGAGTTTCTGGGAATAGGAGGAAGAGGATACAAGAAGACTTCCTTACATGCACAAGTCGCATTGTTTTTTAATTAGACCAACACATTCAAAAATAGTACAACGTGACTGAGCCCACCCTCCTTGCATAGCTATGCTATTTTATGAGCTGGCTACAGCCTGAAGCAGTAAAATCAGCAAGTCTGTACTCTGGCTGTTTTCCTTCACTAACAGAGTCTTGCTGGTTTAACTTCCTCCACAGCACAGGCTCTGTCCAGCGTGGCTGTGTTCTGTCCAATCTCAGTTTGGGTAGCTGAGCAGGACAGACCTGCCTGGGCATGCCTTGGTGAGCTGTTCTGCACTTCTAGATCTCCTGGAGAGGGAAGCAAACTATTTGTCTGGAGGGGTCGTGCTGTATCCATGTTGGGTTTTATGAACAGTAATTTCTTGGCAATTCAAGCATCAGAAAATTAATCATGCTAGCTCAAGTGGTGTAAGAGCTGTCTGTGGTCTAGGCCAGCTAAGGGAGGGAAGGCAGGAAACAGTGGAGCTGAAGTGATGGTACATAAGCTCTCCTGGTTTCTGTACTATCCAGCAGCCACAGAGCTGCAACTATCCAGCAGCCACAGAGCTGCTGTTGATAAAAAAAAGTCCAGCTGTGGCATGAGGTAAATGAGCTGTGGCATTGCCCCAGAGGGACCTAGCACTGCTACGGTCAGCAGTGCAGTCTTCCTTCTCCTTTGGCCTGCTGTGTGCATAGAGGAAAGAAAGGAAAGGCCATTCTGGCTGGCCTTGCTCTGTCTATCCTGATGTAAATATTTGTAGCAGCAGCCTTTTCTTCAGGCTTCAAGAAACCTCACAAGACCCCTGCATGTAGGCTCTGCTTATCCCCTGGTCAACCCCAAGAGTTTTTGGTCTCTTTCTCCTTCTTCCTGCTGCCCAAAGTGACCCAAATCACCACAAAAATTGAAACAAACACCTCAAACTCTCCTGTTTGCTGAAGCTTTGTTGTAGCAACTGTGAAGGAGAAATGGCCACGTGAGACATACTGGGGAGGCAGAAGACTTCAAGGCTCTTCTTTCTTTCCATATACAGGAGTAATAGCCCTGTAATTCTTTCAGACCTGGGGATTCTAATTGAGAAGAGGTTTTGAAATTCTTACAGGGAGGGGCTTAGGATGACCTTGATCTAGAAGAAGCTTTCTTGTGGAGCTGCTACCCTTCCTTGGTGCCTTGGTGATAATAATGCCAAGGTTTTGGGTTTAATCCCCATGTGGAACTTTAGAGTTGGATTCAATGGTCCTTGTCGGTCCTTTCCAACTCAGAATATTCTGTGATTCAGACATCTTGAGAGCTTGACAGGTTGCTTTCTGAACTCTTTCTCAAGTTCTCCAGAAGTTTGTTGAAGCAAAGAAAAGATCTTTGCAGATAGAACATTCCTGCTTCACCAAAATGGCATTTTTTATAATAGAGAATAAAACGGTGCTTTGTTGGGAAAATTCCATCTTGAGTTTCAAGAACAGATTAAGGCACAAATGCTTAAAGGCTTTCCTGTGATGTATTATCTGCTGTCATAAGACTACATCAAAGACTCAACTGTCATCTAAAACAAAAAAGTTCTGAAAATTGTGGCCTTTATAGGTGCTGTCAAATACTTGGAAATGTTACCTGAGTGCAGTCAATAGCTGGTGTCTGTCCTGAGCCTGCAGGCAGCTGAAAGTGCTGTACTGAAGATCTGCCCTCACTTTTTTTGGAACTGGATTTCCTTGAAAGGCACCCAGCTGGTGTCACCGTGGAGGAGGGAATGTCCAGTGAGCAGAACTTGTGTCCTGTAGGGATGCTGTGTCTGAACCAGAGGAAGAGCATGTGCATGTGTCTGTGTGTGTGCATGGCATGTGCAGGGCCTGTGCTGTGATCACCAGAATTACAGTCTAGCCAGATAACAAGCTGTTGTTGTTTACAGCACTTGGTTCCGGGCACTTCAATTCCAGAACGATGTAAACAAAATTAGAGGGAATTCAGAGGATTGCAAGGAGAATGATTAAGGGGCTGGAGGGACTGACTTATGAAGAATGCTTGTGAGAGCTAAATATATAGCTGTTTTGGCTAAATGACTAAAGAGGAGCTATGCTAATGATGTAGGCATACTGGGAAGGCATGAAGAATTGTGTAGTGTGGACTCAGCTAGAAGAGTCTCTCTTGATAGAGACAAATAGAAAATTCGGAGGGAGAAAGAAAAAAAAGGCAGGAGAGGAAAAATACTTAATGGAAGAAAAAGATTAGATGGTGATATAGCTTTGTTAAGAGTCATGGTGGAATTGCTGTCATTTGGGACATCTGAAGTTTGCCTGGGCAGAGCCTTGGAGAATAATCCATGCACTACAAGCTTGAAAAGGTCCCTTGAGAGACAGTCTAGATGCCTTAATAGATTTTTATGCTGTCATTAATTTCTGAATCACAGCTAATACTTCCAGTCTGACAAAGAGCCATATTCTTTAAAGTGTTTTTCTTTCTTGCCTTGTATTATTTCTGCTGTGATGCAAATACTGGTGTAAGATATGTGAGGGAGTGTTCTTCTATATTAACAATTGAAATCCTGATTGTATCAGCTGCTTAACTCAAAGTCCTTTTCCCCTTTTTTTTTTTTTTTTTTTTTTTTTTTTTTTTTTTTTTTTTTTTTTTTTTTTTTTTTTTTAATGAAGTGTTCATTCAGATTTGTCTGATAGGTGGGAAAAGGCAGCCTGCTGGATGCCCAATAAGGTGAAAAAACAGTGTCTGTAACTCTGTCCTTTGAGTTGTGTTAGGTTTTGACAGGTTCCCCATTGACACATGTGGTACATACAGGCTCTGCTCTTTCTTTACCTTGCACGTTTTCAAAATGGGTAACTGAACACTGGGCTGGTCCCTTCAGGCTCAGAAGTTGATGTGGTTGAGCTTGTAGCATTCCTGGCATGTCACAAGAGCTGAGCCTGCCCAGGGCTGTCTGTGAGCTGCAGGGAACTGGGCCTGTGAAGGAGGCAGCAGTAGAACAAAGTGGCAGGAGACTGCCAAATTGATCAACAGCACATGGGGATCACCCAGCTGGTTTGCTCTTATCTCACCTACAACAAGAACTGAAGAGTGGAAGTGAGATTGGTGGTGTTGGCTGCTTGGTTTAATGGGAATGGGAACAGACAGAACTGAGATCAAGTTTTGTAGTGGATGCTGGCTGGCACCATGAGCTTCCAGAGGTAAAAGGTATTGCAGCTTGAGTGAAAGAGCCAGGATCCATAATGGGAATTATCCAGACTGGAGATTATTTGTGCCATGGATGCAGACCCAGAGAGAGTTCATCATGGTTTATTAGCTCAGGTACAGCACTATGCAAATTGCAATCTGTTTCCTGGGCAGGAAGCAAGGAGCACCATTTTGCATTGCATGTAGTCCAGACTGTTCAGTGTTGCTGGATCTTTCCCAGTGCAAGGCCTGTTTGAGGGCCTCAGCAGCTCAGCAGTGCCAGGGAACAAAACATGGAGAGAGCTCACTCTGGGTGGAATTTGATGCTACTCAGCTTGGACTTTTCGACTTGCCTTGTTATGTTTGAGGTGGCTGCTGGTGATGACATCTTTACCACATGCACCCCAGCAGGGTGGGGGAGCTCATCAGCTCACATGTGGTGCCCTGGGAGTGCAGTTGGGCTCTGGCTCTGAACCAGAGACAAGAAGCATTGTGGATTTGGGTTGTCTGTGCTGAATGGGTTGAGTTTTTGATGTTGGAATAGCCTCTTTAGAAAATATGCAAGCCCTGGAAAGAATAAAAAATCCCTCCCTTACGCCTCACATATGCATTAAGTAGAGATTCTACATTTGTGCTGCAATGGGAAAACTGGGAGATGTGAGAAATTAGCTAAAACATGATGAAGTGGAGATGATTAGAAACTCCAGAGGTGATAATCTATGTTGGCTGGTATGAGTTGCTCTGGAAAGGTAGCATGCTTGCCCATGGAGATGGAGAACTTGGAATGTAGGTTCAAAGACCAATGGACCTATTGTTTCCCCTGTGTTATTTTGGCAATCTGTGTGCCCTCTAGTGGCACAGCTCATCAAGGGAGGTGGAGAACTCCTACCGTCCGCAGTGTCACCTGAGAGGGGGGACTGTATGTTTGCAGCCCAAAGGATGAGGTTTCTCAGCCCTGGTTCACTGCAGAGAGAGGAAAGGGGTGAGAGCAACATAATTTGTGTAGTAATTGTGTTTTTTGCGCGCAGGAAATTGATTTGCTACAGCACCTTTGAATCATTGTTCCGTAGGATTTTGCTAATCTCATTCTAACCCCGGCAGAACGTTTGTCGCTCTGCACCCAGTGGTTGAGCCAGAGCGTGATGCTGCCGCCTCCTTTAGTTATTGGGGCGAAGGCACAGCAGCAGGAGACCTTGAAACACATTCCTGCAACTGGGTGTACAGGACGGAGCTCTGGGTCCCCTCTCTGGGCTGCATGAACTGCAACTCTGAGAGGAAAAGAGAGACCCAGGGTGTTCTATAAGGAAAATGACAACTGGGGGAGAACTTGTTGTTGTACTGTTGTGCTGAACTTCTGAAGAAAATCCCAAGCACTTCAAAGGCAAAATCAAAAATCACCCAGAGATCTGTTTTCTCAAATTCCTGTATAGATGTCTAACAGCAGCATTATGTAATAGCAATGCTCATAGGAAGGGAAACTCTTCTCTAAGTACATTTATTTGTTTTGTTTTTCTGCCATTCGCATATTTTAACTAAGTGAAAAAAAAACCAAAAGTGGATTGGTACTATATAGTCACTACTTTTGTTAGTAGCCAGAGCTGGTGCTGTAAAAATGATCACAAAATAAGAGAAACTGTTTGGGAAAATGTGGTTGTTTTGTGAAAACTGTTACAAAGAAGGATTTCTCGTGGCTAGGATCCCTTTTTGAAAGAAGCAGAGGCTGCTTCTAAGCCAATACAATGTAGGACATTGAAATCTATTTCTGTTCCAAAATAGAGCAGGATCTGGAACATGGTTGTCCCACAGTTCAGAAAGCACATTAATCCCTGGGCCCTGGCCTGCTTTGGAAAGGTCTAATTTTCCTCTCTAGCTGTGTTTTCAGCCACTATACATGTTAGAGCTCTGTGACTTCCACCATTCAATGAGGCTTGTATTAAGTGCTAGATAGTAGGCAAGCAAAGTAAGTCTGCACCTGCCACACAGACACAAGTAAAGAAGTTCACATTTCCAAAAGCACCCCAGTCCCAGATCCCTGTTCCTTTCCTTGCTGTGCTGAAGGTGGGCTGTGGAAGAGCCCCTGCTTGTCACAGCAGATGGCTGAGAAATGCTTGTTGGCTCTGTGAGCAGAGGTGGCAGCAGCAGCACAGCCCTTGCAGGTATCTCAGCAACAATACTGGGAATGGTGGCCACAGAAAGAGAGCTGACACTGTGTATTTCCCTTGGCACTTTTGGAAGTGGGCAGCTCTGTTGTATTTGAAAAAT
Source organism: Sylvia atricapilla (assembly GCF_009819655.1). Taxonomy (NCBI): domain Eukaryota; kingdom Metazoa; phylum Chordata; class Aves; order Passeriformes; family Sylviidae; genus Sylvia; species Sylvia atricapilla. Next base: position 22,928,079 of record NC_089141.1, on the reverse strand, counting down.
ATACAGTGTGGTGTCTGCTCTGCAGTCTCCAGTCAGTGTGGCAAATTTCTTTTTTCTTCTGATGCTGGCTTGCTGCAGATGCAAGGAATGGGAAAACATGGCTCTTTTCTTTTCATCTCTCTGCATTAAACTTTAACCACATATCCCACTTCATGTTTCCTACTGCTGCAGCTTTATGACCAAAACAAGGGACCAAAGATGTACTTGTAGTAAAACCAAATAGTCCAACAACTTTTATGATGTCTACCTGCTGCACCAGGGTTATACTGAGGATGTATGACCTAATGTTTTTTAGAAAACCATCAGTTCTGCTGGAGTTTGAGTTCTGTTCTGTGGCCTTATTTGTTGTTATGGGATAGAAGATTGCCTAACCCCTCTTCAATGATTTTTTGCTTTTTCAGAGTTTTTAATGTGAGAAAAAAACAAGGAAGAAGAAAAAAAACCAAACCTGTAAGGGCTATTTGTCTGGTTTAGGTAGAGTCCCTAATCCAATTTCATGGAGCAGAGGCTTCGGGCTGGATTTATGCTGTCTCTCTCTAGGAGGTTAAGGATGAGCTGTTCAGTTTGGTTGCCCTTGGCAGTACCTGTTCCAACTTGAGGCTACAGCAATCCTAAACTGGGTTGTATCTGTGATGGGAAGAGTTGTAACCTGTGGCCTTTTATCAAAGATTGTTCTGCCCTACTGAGTGAGGGGATATCTTTACCCTTCTGCTTTTTCCCAGGACCCTGAAATACAGCTTGTTCCTGTCTTTTTTGTTGCTCTTGTTGAGGGTACTCCAAGCACAGGATCTTTAATCCACTCCAATTAAATTTCTTACAGGGTCTGATCTGGAGCTTAAGGGTTGCATCTTGGAAAGCCAGGCACATGATTTAGTTTGCAGAAACTACAGGACCAGAGATGTGAGTGCAAGAAATAAAACATCTACCCAGATCCTTAGATTCAATAGTGTCTTGCAGTGCAGGCTGGCAGTTGGAAGAAACACTTTCTCATGCATAAATTTGGGCACCTTTGAGTTGCAAATGACTAAGAGACAATAAAACACACATTGCCACTTTGATGGGGACACCTTTAAAGCCAGGACTGCGCTTTCAATTAACTCTGCCGTATGTGGCCAAAGTCGACAGTGCATAAAACTTTGATAATTTCACATTTTAAAAATGTATCGGAAACTCTCATTCGTATATCTTCACTGAAAATTTCATGAATTGCACATTTCCTGGTGTTAGATGTTCAATAAACTTAAATTATGCAGCAATTTACATCTAGAAGATTTGCTTTAAAACTGAAGACTGGCTAATTCTCTTCTGAGTTGAGAACAGCTTTCTTTTTTATGCCTCCAACAGTTAGAATGGGCAGTTTTATTCAGAAATTGTTGGAGATCTGTACTGACCACTCAGTAGGAAAAACTCTGATGTGAGGGAGATGTGAAAGGTATCAACAAATGGCTGGGCCCAGGTGTATCTTGTTTGAGCCTTGCATTTTTGTTCATTTCCAGGGCATCAGTATTGCATCCAGAAATTTTCCAGCAAGACTTTTCTGTATTTTAATGTATTTTCAACTAATTGGGGAACTTGAGATTAGAGGGAAGAGCAAACTTGGATGAAACCAGTTTGTGAAATTCCAGATGGCAGTTTTTAGCAAAGAGCACTTCCAGTAGAGTAGTCAGGTTGCTGGGGATATCTCCCTAGATCATAGACTCCCAAGGTAAACTCCCAATTTGAGAGGATGAAAATATGGCGTGTTCTGTCTATTGATACAGACCAGTTCTTGAAGTACCCTGCTCATCTCAAGCATTTCCATGCCATATCCCAAATTTGTGCCTTTATCTGAGTGACCTCAAAGGAGTAACATGCAGTGTGATGAGGAAGACTTTAAACAAAGCTCTCTGGAGCTATTTCCTCTCTTTCAGTAATCTCATTTCGAAGCTTTTCATGGTTACCCAGCTTTCTCATCCTCCTTGTCCTTACTGCAACCAAGCTGAGGGTATGAGCAAGTTGGAACATACTCCTGCTTTTCCATAAATGATCTCTGTGCTCAACTATGGATGAAGAGTAGGGAAGAAAAATTAGAGCCCAAGGTAGCTATGTACAGTCCTGGGACAACACTGATGCTGACAAGCATGCATTCTCAAGGTGATCTGTTGACCTTGACAATGGTAATTTGTAAGAAAGGTGTCTTAAAATTGCCTCAGATGTCCCAAACAGTGCTTTTAATCAGGAGATAGCTTCAACTTCTTTCTCCTGCAATACTGCTTAGTGACTTCCATCACCTATCAAATCTAGGAATAGAAAGAACTAGAATGAACTGTTCAGTTTTGTTTGCCATGGTGGGGGGGAGGGAAAAAAAAAAAAAGCAAAAAAAAAAGAAAAAAAAAAAAAAAAAAAAGCCTGTGCCCTGTTACCCCAGCTGATCATGTAGAAGGCAAAGGGTAAGACATTTTTCTACAGTTGTGAGCTATGCTGGTGGCAGAGCAGAACCTGGAGGACTTGTTCTCTGTCCAGTTCCCCTGCACTGTGGTCCTGTACCTAATGCAGTACTTCCCTAGTTTGAGTCTCCCTGGGCAGGGTAGTGAGCAGCACTGCTGGCAGAAAAGGTGAAGGAGAGACCTGAGGTGCAAGGAAGTGGTCAAGGAGAGGGAGGCACCCTGGTGTCTGTAAGGAAGATGTCTGAAGGAAGGAATGGGATGGATTTGACAATGGCGCAGGGAGGAGGGGAACAGAAGTGCCTGACAAGCTTTTGAAGCTCTGTTTGCTTAATGGGAGCTCTTGCAAAGACACAGGCTGCATAAACCATCAAGAGAAGATGGCTTCTCCCAGGGCCCTTGCAGCTGCACCAGGCTATGATAACAGAAATTAACTTCATCTCCTTTGTCTTGCTTTCCAAGAGCCCCAGAATAGTAGTTATGAAAACGGTGCTGTTTAATATTGTCTTTGATCGAGCAATCCAACGGGAGCCCTGGGCTTGTTCAGCTCGGCTTTGTTAGTTTCAGACCCCAAGGCAACAAGCCGTTGCCTTCAAAGCCCAGGCAGGGCTGCACTGAGTGTGAGGCACACTGCAGAAATCCCAGTTTGTCAATTCAAATGGCGCTCACCTAGCAGCAGTGCATCTACATTTACATCTATAGCAAAATGTGGGAAGCGGGGGCACACGGATATCCCCTCTGGAAAGAGCCTGTCTCAGAAGCCAACAAACAAGGCAGCACCTTCAAAAGGCAGCAACACAGGGTGGATCTTTCCTGTTATTATCCAGTTTTAATAGGCTGCCTTTTTTGTTTGCTGCCAACTGGTCTCCCATACACTACAGCCAGGCAGTGTGGGATGCATGAGGACGACATCACTGAAGAGGAAATCTTCCATTCGTCTCCTTCACCTCCCTGTGGTAGATGTGCATCTTTGCTTCAACTCTGGTGGGCACTGCACGTATCCCTTGGCCAAGGCCTCCATTCTAGTCAGGTATGAGCACTGGAAAGTCACCAAGCCTCTGACTTAACAAGAGTCAAGTCCCAGAGATATTTGCTACTTTGTGAAAACAGCTACTGAAAAAGGTCTGTGCTAGGGGTGGTGTGGAGGAGGGCTTGTGAGAACCAGGAGGGTAGAAACAGCTCACCTGTTTCCAGATGGGTGGATACCTGAATGCACCATAACCCGTGGGGACACAAGTGCAGGGACTAATGGTCTCTCTGCAGGCAGTGCTGAGAGGTGGAACTGTGTGCTAAGGAAAAGACTGGTGTGCTTTTTTTTGTTTAGTCTCTTTCATTGTTCAATTATGAGACTCGTTCTACTTTGTGTCCTCCTGTATGTAAAACAGGGGTGTGATCAGCTCGTTAGGTGGTTGTATGGGGCTCATGAAAATTATAAATAGAGCAGGGATGCATATAAATAGATATAGATATAAATAGAGCATCTTTGGGTGCCTCGAAGAGCCCACTTCTCAGTTTACTGGGGACTGATGAACATGGTGAATAACCTCAATCTTCACATCTCTGTAAACTACATCTAGAGTAGGTTTGATTATGAAATGTCCTGGAAGCTGCTGTGCTTCTTTCCTCTTATTATGGAAACTGTGTGCTCCATTGAAATAAAGGAGTACCAAAGGCATAATATTTTAGATATACAATTTGTTATAATAAAATTTGGAAAGTTGGAGGAGTTTCAGAAGCAAGTAGTTTAGTGATAATATTTCATGTGACAAGGATAACACCTGCCATTACTGCAGTCAGGGTAAGATTTAGACAAGCCATATAAACACTTCAGGTATATGTTCTCTCAAACCTGACATAAACAAATTGATGTTTAGTTTCCAGAACCAGGTGTTCCTGAGCATTGTTAGAGAAAATAGAACAAGGGTCTCCCTTCTGTTCCAGCAGTGCTTGTCCTAGGACTGCACATTGTTTTGTTATGTGCAGTGATGCTTGACACCTCTCTTCAGCTCAGCAGGCAACCGAAGGGACTTAGCCTACAGTGTGCTTTCTTGTATATTTTAGGAAGGATCAGTAGAAACTCTGGACAGCAGTTGAAGCTTTTCTGAGATTCTGGTTCATTGCTTGCCTCTTGAAATTATTGTTGTTTCTCTGATTGTGTCCCAGTAGGACTTATATTTTCTTCTCTGTACCATGTAAGGCAACACAGTGACAGTGAGAACTTCATTGATCCAACTAGGAGAAACACAAACAATGGCGAAAGTTTTGTTGTTTAAAGGTAACTGAGAGCTGCAGAGGAGGGAGTTGCTTTTGCTGTGGTGAAATAAGTTTACGTTCCCTCTCTAAACCTGCTCAAAAAAGTGACCACGGTTTAAAAAAAGCTCATGCAAGTATGAGTAACTCAGGGCTTAGGGCTAAGAGGCAAAACTTTGGGGCCCCAATCAAGGTTTGTCATTAATAGGAACTATTCCTGTCTCAGCATATCAATCTCCTTTTCTGTTAAAGGAGCGGAGGAACTCTGTAGAATTTTAAGAAGAGGTTTCATCTAGTCAAATTCTGAAGAAGTACAAAGAATTTCAGATTATAAATTACAGGAGAGAAGATTCAGCATGTAACTTCTAGCTTCAGTCCTGGATGCATAGGAGGTGGATGGAGGGTAAAGGAGGCTGGAAATTAAAATAAGCCAATATCCTAAACTATATTTTAATTGAATTTTCAATATCTTCACCTTGGATATTATCATAGTAGGCATTAGACCCATGAACATTATTCTGTAACTGTATACTATGTACAGTAAAAGCACCAGTTATTAAAATGGCAGAGTATAAAAAGATCTTTCAATGTGCCTTCAAAATTGCTCAGTACTATTGCTTATGCAATATTTTCTATTTCCAAAAGCTTAGAAGCCTGGAATTAAGTAGAGGACATGCCTTTTTAGGTTGGCATGGCAGTTCCTCCCCACTTGACCAGTGCAAGCTCTTTCAGTACAATGACAGTAAAAATAAGCCCACTCATATCCATGCTGTTTAATTACAAAGGAAAGCCACAGCATTTCAGAACAGAAAATATATGGGTTTGTTAAGATACTGGACTGATCCTCAGGGGGAGCTGAGCTTAATTCCTGCCTTTGCCACAGGCTCTCTTTAAGTCAGTCAATTAATCAGTTTGTGCCTTAGCTTACCTGTCTACACAATGAAAATGAAGACAAAGGAAGTTCCAGCCTGATTTTCCCTCATACATAAAAGATACTCTCTTTGTGATGGGTCCCAACCTTCTATCTGTTCTTTTATTGCTGTTTGGTATAAAGGTGTCTTCTTTCTAGGAGGGAAGTTCAGTTGATCCCTGCTTTTATTTTTCAGAGTTTCTCCAGCTCCATGGATAAATGTGGTCCTATACTGAGTAAAGCTGAAACAAAGTCCTTTCCATGAAAACTTGTACAAGTTAAATCTATTGGATCATTCGATCCATCTTGTCAATTATGCTCACCTGTACCTTGTGGAGCAGAGTGGTAGTCTGTGAGTAGTTAAGGATGTGATTGAATTTTCATTATAAGGCTAATATTTGTTCCTTGGTACTCATCACAGGCAATAAAGAATCAGTCAGTTTGGGGGATGACTTAGCAGTTTTTTAATGAAGTTGAAGTCAACTGGGTGATATTTTCCTGACTTTTATGTGTAAAAAAAACCCAAAAAACAACATACGATGTATGAAATTTTATTGATATAAATATTAATGAAAGCATAAAGAATTTCTTTCCACTTTTATTTGTAGTGACAACAAAGAAAAAGGGAGAGAAAGCAAGGCATTTTATTTTCCTGCAGTTGTTGATTGCAGATGAACACAGTTGGATCAAGACGAGTTGACTAGGTTTTAATTTTAAAAGTTAGGATTCCAAATAATGAGATCAAAATGGTTCATTGACTTGTTCCAGTGAACAACTTCTTGAGGTTAGGCTTTCATTAAAAAACTATGTAATGCTGTCTTTAACACTGTCTCTATCCCTTTTCCCATATCAAGAGGAAGTTTGCTCTAATCACAATTCCCTGGAGAGGTCTTTTATTGGTGAAAGGCAAAAAGTTTCCACTAAATGCTAATTAGAGAAGCTGATTGAAAATTGCCACTTCTGTAAATTGGCATTTTTCAAAGACTCTACAATCCCTGGGCCTTTTCTTTGGTGGGGGGAAAGGTGAGACAATTACCCTTCTGCTCTAACTTGCTACATCCAGGGTGATATAAGAAGGATGGTCACATCTTCTATTTTGCTCTTCAGACATCAAAGATCATGGCCAGACCACTCCTCTTTGGCTCTCTTCAAAGTTGTAAAACCTGCACTGCTGTGGTTTGGCTGGATTATAAGAGAGCACAGATCATGATGCACTCTTGATGGAGAAAGCAACAGAGAAAAAGAATGTGGAGAAAAGATCAAAAAGAAAGCTGTGGAGCTGGGCACATTTGTGCCTTTCCCGGCTGGCCAGAGTCACATCTGTGGCTTACCAAATGCACTGGAGTTTATTGCAAAATCCTTTTAAAAGGAGCTATGCATTTCTTGCCTTTTTCAGCTTTTGCAAGATGTCTTAGTGAAACAAAGATCCTTCAAAACCACCCTCAACCAGGGTTGGCATTTTCTTGTGTTTGCAACAGCCTGATGAAACAATGTGTAAAGGTTGCCACACTTCTCCTTTATTTTGTAAGAGGAAGCAAAAATCTTCAGTGACAAACTATTCTTCTTATATTTTGTGACAAAGACTGGAAGCAATTCTGTTCAGTCACTGAACTCACCTTGACTCCCCTCATGCAAATGCCATAATTCAGAAGTTCTTAAACAGCGGTGTGCAGTGCACAGCCATTGCCCATGAATCTGTACCATCTGTAGTGTTTTCAGTGAACTGATGGCAAAGGTGCAGTGTATCACCAGGGAAACAAAAGGCAGGCTCTGGATTATCAATTCAGTCATTCTGGAGCGGTGGCTTCTTTGCCAGGAACAAGGCTTCTGTATAACTGGTCTACTGTGTAATTAGTGACTAATGGAACAACAACTGCCAGTATATTAATTGTTATTGTAGCTGTATGGAGAGCATTGTTCTCTCTGTGACAGACATATAAATTGTGTGCAACTGTGTTGTCCTTTCCAGAGTAGCTCTCTCTAGAGTTAGGTGTCGATAATGAAATGCAGCTGTTCCTTGAGGATGGATAATGTTATCTCTAAGGGCTTGTCTAGGCAAAGCACACAGGAAAGTTGATCTGAATTAAGTAACAAGGTGGGTTTCAAGTGGATTATGTAAAAAGTATTAAACTGATGCATGCACTCACACTTGTTTGGAATTAAAAATGGCCTTCATTTGATTTAGTTTAATTTTCCTTTAAAGGGAATCCAACTAAATTGAATTAAAGCTACTTTAATGCTGGCTGAAAGTGGGAACGTTAATTTTTCCGTGATCCATAGTAAAAGTTCACCGCATCATTTTCCTAAGAAGAGGGCAAAGGTTCTCTTGGCATTCCTGGACATTTTGCTGAGCAAATGTGAAATGTGCCTTGAGTATTCATTTTAACATTCTGAAACTCAGGATGAGTTCCGTCCTTTCATACTGTTTATTCTTTTCATTTTTTATTTTTTTTTTTTGACAGTCCTTTGAATCCCTTGTACAACCAGTACAGAAAGCTAGTGAAAGTGTACATTTTAATCATTGTTGGGTTGTTTTTTTTTTTTTTTTTTTTTTTTTTTGGTGGGGATTTTGTTTGATTGTTTGTGTGTTTTTTTAATCCTGGAGACTTAACTCTTCCCTATAGTGAAATGGAAGCACAGAAAGGATAAGTAATTTATCCGCAGAAAGCCAACATGAGCTGCCTGTAGAATACAGCCTGAGATCTGCTGTGGCTGGCACAAATACCTGTCTTTCTTAGAGAAAACCTTGCCCTTAAGCTGTGAAAGGAACCTTTAACTTTCCCCAGTATGGGCAGCCTACCTGAGGTGTGTGCTGTTTGACATCTTTTTGGAAGCCTTGCTGAGAACTTATGTTTCCATGGCTGAAGATCATCTCTTCTGACCTACAGCATTAGCTGCTCACTGGGTCACACAGGCACACTGAGTTTGGGACTCTTGTCACTGTTAGTGTGGCTGAGCTGAGAGCATGGGAGACGAGCAGTTGGAGCATGGGGAGGAAAAGAGCCAAGCCCTGAGATCCCTTTGTAATGCAGAAAGCTTTTCATGAAGTCATGTTAAAATGAGCAGGCAGGCCATGCTTTGAAATGAAATAAACCTTGGGAGCCTTGGAGTTTTAATGTACTGTTGATAACTGGATTCTGTTCTTATTCATCCTATTCTTGCATGGTGAAGAAAGAAATTTTTTCTGTGAATTGACCTGTGTTTCTTTCAACTCTGCCTTCCTAGAAAAAGCTGCAGTGAGCTCCCAATTCCATGACTAGTTAATCCTGGCTAGGAGTTAGGAAGACCATTGGTAATGACAGCCAGAATTGCATTAATGGAGGAGAGCCGTATTCAGCAAATTCAGTGAAGAATTCCCTTTATATTTCCTGTAACATAGTTCTACATTTCCTTAATGCAACGCACTACGCTTGTCTAAGTACTTAAATCTGTATGGGCTCTCTTCTGTTTATTAGAAATAGCAGAGCCAATTTTTATACACATCATGAACAGTGTGTCAGAGGCTAATGAGAGCATGTATTTTGGTTTGGTTTTTTGCCTTCATGAGAAAGGCAGTGTTTTCTTGAACACTAACAGATGCATTTCCAGTGCTTAACAATAGAACCTCAGCTTAAAAGGTCTAGGCATTGTTCAGATGCCACTGTCAGCTGGAAAGATATCACCTAGAATAGAAGAGCCACAAAACTGCAAGTCCAAAAATCCTGTGCTGCAGCCTCTGCAGAGCATCCTTTGTGTTGTTTCTACATCTATGGGTTTGAACTCTTTTCCAATTTCTCAGGTGAAAAAGTTTGAGTTCACCCCAGCTTTGAGTAGGCCTGTATTTTTGGCATCTCCTGTCTTTTAAGTGTTCAGTCTGTTGGTGGTCTCACTGGTTGCTTTGCCATGTGGTTTGGATCTAGTATTTAGAGAGTTGGGAAGGAAAAATGCATCAACCACCTGACAGCCAAGTGCATCAATCCCACTCTGCCGTTCTGTGCTTGGGCATCTTCAGTGAATGCCCGTGGCACCCTGTGCTTGACAAGTTTTCTCATGCTGTATTGATATGTTTCTAGTATGTTCAGGCACAGGCTCAGCTTTTGGGTTTTGAGGTTAGCATTGTGTTGTTTGATTGTTGGTGTGCTGCTTTCATGGTCTTATTTGTTGGCGTGGAAGTCACTGTTAAGAGGTACCACCTTGCAGCAAGTCACATCCTCCTGTGTGCTCTATGTCCACGAGAGATGGCTGGCTTGTTTTAAATCAGATATTGCTGTGAGGCCCTGTGATATGCAATGACTTTTTAATGAGAACCATTTTATATCCTAATAAATTTGAGGCCAAATTTCATTGTTTGTTTTCCAGCTGTAAGAATCCTGGAAACATCCCCTGTGATTGCACAGTAGTTAATTTGTACCCCAGTCTGGCACACACAGCAGGTCTCTATTGTTTTAGGTAGACATCTGAGGCACAGGCACCCTGACTCACGAGGAGGAGGACAAGCTAATGCAAATACTATGTCAATGGTTGCACAGAGCTTATAGGATATAATTTGCTGCAGTCTGACATACTCATGGAAATTGCCAAGAATGTAGTCTTTTGTTTTCTGTGCTGTAGTCCCAGACTTTTAAACTCTCAATTTTTCTAGGGAAGATCCAGTTCTGCAGATTGTCTCATACTGGCTGATACTGAGATTGTCTTTAGAAGAGATACTCTATTCAGGCAGGTCAGAAGGCATTCTGTCAAGTGAAGGATTGGAGACTTCATCTTCTGATATGATTTAGGAATAAACAGATACAAATATAATGAGATCTGTATCTATTTAGTTTTACTTGTGGATTTTTTTTCTTTCAATTGGCTTTTTGTGCACTAGATTTTAAAGATATTATTTAGGCATTTAAATAGCCTTTAGGAATCTGGACTTTGGCACCCAGGAGGGCAGAGCCCATCAGCTGTCAATCAGATTTGATCTCTGATGCATCTGATTTCTGAAAATGAGTCGTCAGTCTGTGAAATGCATGGGGCATTCAGTGAGAACTAGCTTGCAGAGACCGTTGAGGTAAAAGAGAGGAGCCCAAGGCAAAGGAGAGAGGGAAGACAAGATGGTGGAATTGCTGACTTTCAATTCCACGGCTTGAGTCGTGGCCTGAGCTATTCTAGAAAACAATCAAGGAAAAACACCCTTGTCTATAGCACCCTAACTTCAAGGGAGCTCAGTGCTACTAATCTTGCTTGCCTGCAGCCTCCCTGTGACAAGTATGCATAGATAGGGCAACAAAGCTACAGTGACAGATTTAACAGGGTAATGACTCTTAGTGCTTTCTTGGTAATCTTTGTTTTGTGTTCCTAAATCCATAATTACAGTTCAAGTAAACCAACAGAACTTAAAATTTGCAAGACTCCAAGTGTTGCCTTTGATTACTAAGAAGAAAAACCTCATTCTGGCCTTTTTGGTACTTGTTAAAGGCATAAATTTAGGTAATAATTATGTATGTTTCTACAGGGCCTTTGTTGCTTAGGGTTATGATTTTTTTTTCTTCTTCCCCAAGGGAATTTCCTATTTCTTTCACACATCCTATGTGTTCTCCCACACAGGATGGGATGCTCAAGAGACTTGTGAGTTTGCAAGACCTGACAAGCTCTGGAAGGGAGCAAGTGGGGTCCTGGTTATTTTCAGTGTTGGTTCTTATTGCATGTAAAGCAGTCTTGAATACTGTAACTCACTTTTCCTGCCTCTCTTTCTTGGCCTGTAATCTCTGGAAGCAGATAAATCCTGGAAGTGGCTACTGCATGAATGAGGAAGGGGAGTTTTGTTCTGTAGATTGATCATAAGTGATGCAAATAAAATCGGCTATTTGGTGTTTAAGCATCAGTGACTTCTTGCAGTTTGATAGCTCTGGTAGGGAGAGTGTGACAGGATAGCTCCATGGATGGAGGCAGTAGCAAAACAGAGAGGGAACAGAAAAGGAGACCTAGAGAGCCAACTGAGCCGAGACCTTTCTCTTTGTAGGTCACACAAGCCTCGCCTGCAGTGTCATTCCTAGAAAAACCAGGTTACTGAAGAATTGATCGGCTGAGGCCAGAGCTCAGATGTAATTTTCTCCCATCTCATTCAGAAGAGCCCCAAGTAATTGATTTGGAGTGTGTGAGTGCAGCCTGCACAGCACAGCGATGGAGGGTGTGGCTGTGTCCTGCTCCAGCTCATTTAACTTGCGTCTGACCCAGGGCTATGGCAAATTAGGGTTTGTCCCTTTGAAGTGGAAAGCAGCTCCCATTTACAATATGCTGACTGCATTATCAGTCATCAGCATGCAATGGAGAGAGAGCCCTCACAGAAACAAGTCCTCCAAAGGGACTCGATTAGATGGCAGAGAGATGCAAACAGCAAACTCAGAACACTGTGCCAGTACAGGTTGTGTTAATCTGCTTGTTTCTCCAGCCAACAAATATTTGAGTTCTTTCTACCCACATATTTTCCCTAGTAAAACTTCTGTAAATATTCACATGTATGCCCTGGGCCCAAGTAGGTTATTTGGGTTTGAATGTAGAACTCTGAGCTGTACTGAATGGATAGTGGTAGAAAATGGAAAAGCAGTAGCCAGTCCAGTGTACAGACACAGATCTGAAAGTCAGGTTACTATGGCTTAACCTGCTACTGCTGATTAGCTGACTTGCAGTAATTCCCTGCTCCTAACCTATTCTGTTGCTCTACTGATGCACCTGCCAGGTAGGAAGGGATTTGGCTGGAGTCAGAATGTTCAGTTCCACTGCATTCATCTACCATAGGCTTCTTCCTAACCTCTATCGTTTGTTGGTAACAGGATGATAATACCCAAGCATTTCTTCCATATATACTAGATTCTTTCTACATCATGTGATCTCTGAAAATGGTTATTTATGCCTATTATACCTTTTAATAACTGGTAATGGTGGGAGGAAAAATCAACCAGGATAGTAACAGTCCTTCATGTTTCAACTCTCCCTTATACAAACTGGGAGAAAGCTTCCTCTGATCCATTCATGTGAACAAATCTCAGCTGGGAGCACCAACTGCAGCAAAGGCAATGCATTATGCATAGAAATAAATTTTTATAGCCATATCACCTCAACTACAAGATCACCCATTCTTATCTTCTCGTGCCTCTTTGTCTTTGCAAATTACATATATGTATAACAGTTCAGTCAAGATACCTAGTTACAGATTGGTGCATCCTCCCAAAGAGAGAAAAGCAAACCCCTGCTTCTGGTTCCAGCAGGAGTGCTGAGGATAGTTTCCTCCTCTATAGCAGTGATTTTATGCTGTACCCTATCCACAGTGGTTCTCATGTGCTTATCTCTGTGACTATAATGGTAGGGAAATGTGCCACAGATTTTATAGGCTGGGGGATACAAGTATTTTTTTTTTCAATTATTTAGGGATTTCTTGCTGTTTAGGATGATCTGTTTCAGAGCCACTTCTATTTTTTATTACTCTTTGATTGGCAAGATGAGTGTGTCAGTGTTATGAGTTTTTCAATTTTTGCAGTAGGAAGACCTTTAATCCAGCCTTCCAGCAGGGAAATCAGTTGAAATTCCCAATGACATGTGAGTTCTGTCTGAAGGAAGGCCTTGCAGGACTGGGGCCCAATTACATTACTTGACATTTTACATAGTGGTATCAGAATGCTTGTCTAACAAAAACAAGACAAAACCTGACTGGAGACAGCCTGCAACACAATAAAATAATAACACCACACGACAAGCCAATTACTTTACTGTTAAATTGCATAGAGCAAGAATCTACCATCCACGTCTTCTGGCTGTTTGTTTTGGTTTTATCTTTCTATATTTGTCAGTTCCAGCCAAAAAGGTCTCCTTTCCTGAAGATGACCAACTAGTTCCTGTTTCCAAATGTCTCTTTCAGTTTAATTAGATTTGGCATGAGAAGCTTTTAAAGATAGTTGTCATTTGTGGGAAGTTGCATGGGTCAGACAACGCTTTTGCTGCTGCTCTCAGGTTAGCATTTAAATAAGCATTAATAGTTTCAAACCTGTATTTTGGGCTTGTTATTCATAGAATTCACATCCCTGCCTAAAAGAAAAGAGGATTGTTAATTTTCTAGTTGTTCTCAATGTTTCCTTAATTTGATTTCCTATTTTTTCCCCCTCCAGGACAATGTTTAGCATCTATACACTTAAAAATGAGAGTTTGAGGGTGGGTTTACATGACTCCGCTCTGTTAAGCAGAGATGTTCATTATGCTCTATCCACAAAATTGCTCTATTTTTTTCGACTTACTGCATCAGAGATGCTAAAAATAAACTATTTAGAGAATTATATTTTGTTATGAAGAATATGGATGTCTCTAATGGTACCCTGTCCCCTAATTGCTTTGCTAGAAGGCCTGACAAGTGAGTGCATTCATACATTTGTACTTGACAACTGCATTCAACTTCCTGCTGAATAAGTTTGCAGCGTGTGAGGCACTCATGGAATGAACCCTCTTCCAACTTCTTGCCAACGAGCAGCACCTATGCCAAGCAGTCCCTAGGTTGTGCCTTCTGCAGGCAGTTGGGAAAGGGGAAAAAAGGTGGCAAGCCACTTCCTACCAGTGCCATGGGCAGAGCCCTGTAGTCTGGGGAATACGTGTACCATTTCCCTAGCCCTTGGTGCTGCCTGAAAAGTGCACTGATCGATCCTTGGCACAGGCAAAGTGGGGGCCGGCAAAGAGCCCCAGAGCCCACAACCCGCTGTGGAGTGGGGTGGCACTGCAGCCGGTATCGATCCGTGCCTGAGAAATCGGCGGCCGTTGTATTATATAATTATTGATGGAGCTGGAAAATGCCACAGGCGAAGTGCAGCTCGCTGTTTGTTATGCTGCATTGTCTCTCTCGTCTGCGTTGGGCCTCTGTGTTTTGCCTCTTCTGTTCCCATTGCATGTTTATTTATACCGTGTGCCTTTAGCTTTCATATTTCTCCTGCGAATCCAAGTTGGAAAAACCAGCTCTAGTTTTTGTTCAGGAGAAGGAGGGGTGGACTGTGAAGGAAATGAATTCCTCTAGACACTCCTGGAGGCCCTAAGCTGAATACAAAAACCAGGGAGAAGGCATGAGCAGGGAAGAGAGGCTTTGGGAAGCAGAAGGCCCTTTTTATCTCAGCGGGGCCCACAGGGACTGCCAATCTTTTGATAAAAATGTAGACTTTAGAAGCAGCTGTAATGTACAGCCTCATCTATCATGTGGTTGGGACAAATGGGTTTAGACCTAATTTGCAGCAGCAATTAACTGAAGTCCAGCCAAACCCTGTGGAAGTCCTTTAGGGTCATGTGCACTTGGTTCCTGTGCAAGCCCAGGAAGGGGTGAGGACAGGCAGCCACAGGCTTCAGCCCCCGGTGCAGGAGAACACTCTCCAATAGCCCAGGAGTGAGGAGAGCTGGATGATGCTGCATCAGCCCCAGAGGGGTGTCTTGTACTGAGCCTTGCTAATGAATTTCCCTTGATGAAACCACAAAGCAACAGGTTGAAGGATGGGTCTGAGGTGTCCTGCCAAAGGTGGAAATAGGAAAGCAGAGACTAAAACAGGTTGGCAGAGCTGGGAAACCCTCAGCTGGGGGGACACCAGGCAAGAAGAGGGGGGCAGCAGAAAAGCTGGTGTGAGGAGTCTGAACCTAGAGTAATGTGTATGTGAGCACAGAAGTATTTTATGTGGAAAGTTGCCATTGCAGCAGTGAAGATTTTTTGAGGCAAACAGGAGGTATCTGAAGGCAAAGCCCATGGTGTACCACAGTGTGTGTGAGAGACCCTCTCAGCATGACCCACTCTGTGCCTGGTGCTAACATGCCAGTACTCACTCACTCTCACTGGAGCAGAGTTATTAGCTGAAATGTAAAGATAAAAGATTAAAATGTACAGGATTGAATAACTGCACAGACTCCAGGCATCTGCAGGGCACAGTTCTGTCCTAGTCAAGAGAAGACAGACGGGCTGAGGATGTTGGGATAACGGGGCCTTTTCATTAGGAAAGTCTGATTCATTTCCAGCATGTGCAATGAGTTACCAGTGTATGAGTATGGGACTGCCCTCTCCTGGAGGAAATATGCTCTGCTCTTTTCTTTTGCTTTCACCGTTCATGAAAAATTTTGTAGTTTTGTAGTATAGATAAGGTAGAATCAGTGGTCTCTTTTGTATCATGCAGGAGTGCTCTTGACCCACTGCACCATATACCATAATTGTGTGTGGTTGTGTGGCTGATAGCTGTGGGATGGCAGCTACCAGTAGTAGTATTCGAGCTGTACCTCAAAATGCCTGAACTCTGGGAACAGGCCAGTGCTGGGATAGGAAGGTTTCCTTCTGTGATAGCAACTGTTTAGGGTCAGCTTCTTGTTCCATGGGCCTGGGCTTCAGCGGTGACTCTTGGCTGCCCAGTGGCAAAGCATAAGCATCCTGCATAAGCATCCCCCAGGTTGTACTGGGGCTAAGTGAAAATTCTGTTTAGCTCAAAA
This sequence comes from Sylvia atricapilla, assembly GCF_009819655.1. NCBI lineage: Eukaryota > Metazoa > Chordata > Aves > Passeriformes > Sylviidae > Sylvia > Sylvia atricapilla. Next base: position 22,912,044 of record NC_089141.1, on the reverse strand, counting down.
TCAGCACACTGGTGTAAAGGTTAATTTCTAAGCTTAATTTCACAACCAGGGTTGGTTGGTGAAGAAAAGCAGAGGGACAAGGCCTTTCCTGGAACTGTTCAAAAAGTGCATAGGTATGGCACTTAGGGACATGGCTTAGTGGTGGACCTGCATTAGGTTAATGTTTGGACTTGATGATTGTAGAGGTCTTTTTCAACCTCAGTGATTCTATGACTTTATAACATTCATATTTCATGGATGCAGTTGCTGAAGCTGCCTGGGTTTACAGGCTTCTCTAACAGTGCTCTGCCTCCAAAGGCAACACAGCTTTTGCCTTGGGAAAGTGGTCAAGCCACAGCCAGAAATCCCTCTTTGGCACCGGTGGGTGCTCCCTGAGCACGGGGAAGAACTTACTTTATTCCCCAACCTGCAGCCACCATTGGGGTGATATTTTAAATCAGTGCTTTTACTGCTGTTCAGAGAGGGCCTATTTCTACTTGACGTAGCACCGCAGTGCTGCTCCAGCTCCAGGATAAAACACGGTGCCACCCCACACCTCGGAGCAGCCGTGCTGCTGTAGGGAGGCAGCAAGTAATCAGCAGAGATTCACTGAGGGCTGCGATGCTGTAAAATAGCCTCTCGGCACAAGATACAGGGAGGCGCTTACCGAGGCGACAGGGAAACTATACATTTCCTTTTGCCAATCCATTAATCAAAGCGCCTGCAGCTCCCATCCCGGGGAGGCAGGTGAGACGCTAATAAATATTGAGCAGCGAAACTTGATCCGTATCCAGGCTCTCCCAGCATTTTCATAAATAGGAAGTTGCAAAACAATAAAATAAACCCAGTCTGCTTCCCGGCCGCTTCTCTGCGAGCGCTTATTTGTGGCTGCAGGGCTGCGCAGCTGGCAAGGCTGGCCGAGCTCTGGCTGGGGATGAGGGGCGGGAAGCTGAGGCTGGGAAGAGGGAGGTTTACCTCCTCCCTCTGCTATCGATGGATCATGTGTGACCTGCAGCTGGATTATTCCCTGACGCTGCAGCTGTGGCAAGCTGTTTTCTCAACATCCCATTTCCACCGGCTTGATCTTATTACTGGTGATGGCCTTGGAGTCGATGCGGAGTTGGTTTCAGATCTCAACAGAAAGAAAGCAGAGGAAGGCCTTTGCCAGGCCTGATGCTGCAGTCCTTGTTTGCTGAGTAGCTCCATTGATTTATGCAGGACTATTCAGATAAAGAAGCGTTCTGTGTTACATTGCTTTTTTTCAGAGAACTCTTTCAGCTAAAGTAACTTTCATTTTTTTTTCTTTTCAGCTCTTTCTTAGCTGGTTTCATACAGAAACATAACTTATATGAGCATGTCTTTCAAACTCCTCTAATTACTGAGTATCTTGACTGATTTTAGCTAAATTGAAATTTCAAAGACATTTACTCCTTGTAGTTTTCATGAAAACAGGAGGAAAGTGACCTTATTAGCTCTGCAGTTGCATGAATTCAGCTGTGTTGCTGCTTGGACAACAGAAACTCTATCCAGACAAAATGTTAGCAATGTGGAAGTAGTAGGAAAAGCCTCACTCAGCTATTTCTCCCCTCAAAAAAAAAATCCTTAAAAACAAAAATATGTTATCCTACCAAAAAAAAAAAAAAAAAAAAAAATTATCCTAAATAATTCCACACACAGCACTCACCACCTCTGAAAAACAGGTGTTTCTAATTCCAATGCTTACAGAGGATTTTCCTAGGACTGTTGGACTGCAGTTTTCTTTCTGCCAAGATGTTGTTAACCCCATTGGGCTAATGATCCACCAGACCCCATTTCATTTTTGACCTCACCATTCAGAGAAAAGGGAAGAAAGTCTTGTAATGTCTCTGTCCAAATGTACACTGATATGTATTGGGGAGGGAAGGTTGAGAGCAATGGGGAGGAGAAGGCTCCTTTGAAAATCCACCTATGTTTCTGAAACCTTAGGATTTGTTGGGTCACTATTATCCCACTCTGCCAATAAAGAGGCAAGCAATAGACAAGGTTAAGGCAAGGGAGATAGAGTTGAGATATTACAGGCAGATGATGCTGCTGGAACTGCTTGTGCTTCATATTTCCCATATTTGCTTTTTTTTTATTTTATTCTTTTTCCCAAATAGTGCATGTTGATACTTGGTAAACTTTTTTATGAAGCACTTTGAGATCCCAGTATCCCAGATATTCTAGGAATCCAAAATTGTATTGTTGTTACTGGTGCTCTATTAATAAGAATAGTGGATATAGTGCTTTCTTTCCCTTTTGAAAAAAAATCAATCCTTTTTTTTTAATTTTTTTTTTTTTTAAGGAGATTCAATGCAAGAGGTGAGATTTGGCCTCTCCTGAATTTCCTGAATTGGTTCTTTTTTTTTTTTTCCATTTCACTTTTAGTGCAGGCATGTGGTTGGAGAGATACAGGGTAAGAGTCTTTGGGAAATTTTTGTCATTCTGCAGTGTTGCTTTCAGTAAGACCAGAAGCAACAGTTTAGTCAAATTCCTGAGAAAATCCTAGTCTTGTAGACTCACTAACATGTAGACAACTGGCACTAACTCAGGCAATTAAAGAATTGTTTTGCAACTTCATGGAAGTTTTAGGATTTTTTCCTGAACTGTTTGAGGTTCACCTATATTAATATAGTACTTTGACCCCCTGGTAACTGAGTTTGAGATCCAGAAAGATTTATGTGACTCATTTGTTCAGGGCTCTAGACTGTCACCGGTGTCAGTGGAATTAAGTGCCTGCCAACATCCATGTCCCTGGTTCATGCCTTCCTGTTCTGCAGAGCGTTTGGTGTTAGGGAGGATAAACACACGTGGCAAATCTGGGACCTGGGTGGAATGTGACTCTTGGTTCTGTGCTTTTACATGTGAGAGTGAAGGAGCCAGCCCTCAGTGCTTGCTGAAGAGCCCCAGTCCCATTTGCTTTTGGGTAGCCTACAGCAATGTACACAATTGAAGATTTTCCCTGGCTTTCTCTAGCACAGGCTACATTTTCATACGCTGTGCATTTGTAATAAGCGTGTGTTGTTTGTTTAAGGACTTAAAGCCTATGCCAAATTTCTCTTTCCTTGGCTTTAAATATGTGGCCCAAGGGTAGTTCTATCCCAGCTATCCATAAATAGGAGCATGTTTGTGTTCCCAGTGGCCAAAGTTTTGAACTAGAGCCGGGCTGCATCTTCAGCTCCTGCTGTGTCACACCAGGTACAGCCAGAGGTACAGATGCCCAGGTGCTTTACACCATTTCCCATTTGCTTGCATTTTGCTGTGTCAAGAACTGGACTGTGATTAGTGTAATCACAGTGTCTCTAAAGCAAATTGCTGCCTTTTTGGCCAACAGTCTTGCTTCAGTAGTGATGTAAGGGAGTAGACCGGTAGAGAATTTGCTCTGGGGACTTCGGAAGTAAAAAAATACTCAGCAGGTAGAAGCGAGGCTTTCATGGTCTTCCTTGCTTTGGCCTGTCTCAGAGGGCTGTTTCTTCCTGGCATAAAATGGAGAGAAACGCTGCACCTAGAAACTTCAGCAGTCTTGAGAGCTGGAGCTTGATTACCCACTGTGGAGTCTGCCTGGACAGGGCAGCCCAAGGCTCTCCCACGGTCAGCATGAGCTGTGGGTTGCTCTCTGCAGGGGAAATGAGGGCAATATCCCCTCTGGCGTGCTGCCCTTCAGAGGACTTGTGACATCACACTTTCCTTCTAGAAGATGGAGGAGCAATCTCAGCTGCATTCCTAGCTCCGCTTCCCTCAGCATTCCAGGTTTCCCTCTGTGGTGTCCCGTCCAAGTATTGACCAGGGTGAACATTGCTTATCTCAGGAAATCAATGGGATGACAGCCCAAGGTACTGCAGTAAGAAGACAAGCAAGGAGATATGTATCTACCTCTGACTTTTTTCCATCTCAATAAATATGTTTCCCTGATCCAATGGCATTGTAACAATAGGCAGTAATTACTGTGGCTGCATCCATCTCCTTTGATTTAATCAGACAGATATTATATGTTAAGTATCAATTGATTATTAAAAGTATATTTGCTGATGCTTCCAAATCCACATAATGACGCATAAACAGTTATTTACTGCACAGCTATTAGAACTCAGCAACTTGACTTGCTTTTTACAATCAGTATTTATTTAACATGCAATGACCATCCTGTCCCATTAAAACTAAATGTGTTAACTGTGTTTTGGGCATTTAATTTTAAAGCTTTTCTTACTATAATATCAAGTCATTACAAAAAGCTATTGTCTTAGCAGACATTTGAAACTATGCAAACATATTTCAGAAGAGTCACATTTTGATAACCTGCCATGATATTACTCTAGGTCAGCACAGACAAACTATTATGGTGCCTCTAGTAAAGCAGAACTTTTTGGTAATGTGTTTGAGTTTTAAAATCCCTATATGACCTTGAGAGGTTGAAGACTAACTTATGCCCAAATTGCTTAGGATGTTTGATATTGAGGGTTCCTTAACCAAGCAGAGCCCAACTTTCCTACGTGGACAAAGCAGATCTGCTCTTTGCGACAGGTCTTAGGATGTTTAATGCCATAGGTAGATTCTCAAGAGGGGCAGTTTTTTTGACACTCCATTTGCCTGAGGAAAAACTGGACTACTTTAAGAAAAAAGGGAGTTCACAATCAAACTGTCTCTTCTTGTCTTCCTTCCTTCCTTCCTTTCTCATTGCAGGCTTGGGAGCTCCAGCAAATGTGCTCTCAGTAGTTCCCTCGTTGTTGTGATAGCTGCTGGGGCAGAAGGCCCTATAGAGGGTTAGAATTTCTCTGTAATACTGTCATTTAATTATGAATTTTGCAAAATGTGGTGGTGATTTGCTATGCATAGGTGTTGTGTTGTGCAGCTGTAATTGTTGGTGAGCATGGCTGGTAGTGAAGCAACTTGGGTATTTCTCCCTCCAGTTCCTGAAGGTCCTCTCCCTCAGCTTTCTTTTCTCCTGCCTTGGAGCAACTCAGGATATGTTTACTTTTCTTGCCAGAAGATGGTTGAAGGCTCAATGGTAGGGCATGTGTTCCATCTGCCTGCCCTTTCTGGAGTCTGTAGAGCTTTCTTGCAATTCCCTTACGCTTCAAAGCAAATAAATAAATATTTGCACAGTTATTAAAGATTTATTGAAAACGCCATATATTTAAACCATCTTGCGAAAAAAATAGATGGCTGAATATTTATTATTTACATGTTAGGCATCCTCTATGTATTTATTTATTCCTCCTTAATCCAATCCATGTTTTATAAATATTGCAAAAGACCCGTCAATAATAGAACAGGTTTCCATTAATCCAGAGGAATAATTAGAAAACATTTAGGATAATATTGCTTTGTACAAATATTGCATGAGCCTCTGAAGAGAGAAGTTTGGAACAGCCACTGTCATGTAGCTGGGGCATATGCCAGCACTCCTGTCAGGTGGGGGCTGGCAAGCACCTTGGCTTCCAGCTGTGGGCTACCCTAGCCCCTCTGATCCCTCATGCCTTGCAAAGAGGTCCTTGGAATGACAAGCCTGCTTTTCTAGGGAGACACTGCAGTATTCAATCTTACTCTTGTGAAGTAAGACAGTCTCCAACTTGTGATCTCTCTGGCACTGCCCTTGGCACAGCAGGAGCAGGGCAGTTGTGAAATTGCTCTTGCAGGTCTCCCAAACCTCCTGCCCCATGCTGACAGATCTACTGCTCAGTGTCAAATTTTGCCCAGGCAGATCTTTACCAATACAGTACAATCATCTCTACCAATACAATATTGTGATCAATTATTGTTTCCAAAAATTAGGTGACCAATTATTGTTTCCAAAAATGATAACAAGCTTCTAATTGTACTAATATTTCAAGATCTTGAGGAACCATCACCTATAGCTGCTTGTTCCTTTTTTTTCCCCCTACCATTTCCTCTGTTCAGAGATTTATGGTTCCAGTTACCCTGCTTGGAATCATACTTATTTAAATATTAAAAAAAGAAAAAAAGTAGTTTGCTTTGTTCCTTTCCTAGTCCTTTTAAAACTACGCTCACAAGGCAAAATTAGTAGCCTTATTCCCTATGCTGTACTCATTAAAGCTTTGACCTTCTTAATGCTAAACTTTGACTGGAGGGGACTCTCCTGGCTTCTTCACTGTCCTGCAGCACACAATCCTTAATGTCAAGAGTGCAGAAATATTTTAATTCAAGTCTCATCTAGTACAACTGCATGCCACTTCGAAAGGAGATTTTAGGTGTGTGAAAGATGCTCACACCTCCACTTTGAGATCATACACCTAGATGATGAGAGAACCTAATCCTTAGAGCAAATCAAGCTATGAAGCAAATGAGTTTTGTGGGAGCTGTTAATTGGTTATTACAGCCATGATGATTTGGTTTCTTAAGTGACTTAATCTGTTTGTCTAGATTTAAACAACCACTCGTGGAAAGACTGACAGGCAGCAGGGCTGTAAGATCATGAAGGGCAGGAGGGTATTGCTCTGCATGTGCCTTAGCTTTGTGCAAGATCACCTCGGCTATTTTGGGAGCAGAATAACTGTGTGGGAAGATGTCCTGTCAGATTACTTGGCTGCCTGCAGAAGCAGAGCACAGTAGCTTGATCAGCAATGCTGTAATACTGTGTCCACACTTTTTCTAGGACCTAAGTTAAATCATTCTGCATGGCACAGAAATCTTTGCTGTCCAGAGCCTAGGGCCAAACAGCTCTTGCCTTTAGACAATGCAGACTATAAATCTTAATGAACCCAGTTTGAGCTCCAGCCCTTATAAGAAATGTGACTTAGCATTATATTCCTTAGCCTACAGCAGACAAATAGCAGACTGCTTTGAAACTTTCACTGGTCCTGTGTAGGGTGTAATTTGATTGTTGTTTGGCAGAGGCTCATTTGATCCACTGTTGGTTTGGGGGTTTTTTTGAACTTAGTTGACTGATGCAAATGAAGACAGACCCAAAGATTAAGGAAGGAATTGACTGTAACATTTGGCTAGCATAGGCAGCCAGCCTTCCTTTTGCCTGAGGAAACAGAGAGATAGAGAGCATATAGACTTTATGTATAACCCTAATAGGAATAGGACTTAGAAACTTCTAATTCCCAAGGCACTCTTAAGCTCATTATTTCACCTCTCTGTTACCCCCACTATGGATTTTCCAACCTTCTTGTTGTTTGCAGCCTTGAAAAGAACGCCAAATCTAAATTTCAGTCATTATTTGCTATATGTTATCTCACAATCCCTCTTGAAGCCAGGACTGGGCTATTTTAGGCATTCTAGCTAAACAGAGAAGGAGCTAAGGCATAGTTTTTTGACTGATATTGCATGTGATGTCTCCAGCAGAACTAATAGCCGAACCTCAGCCTCTCCTAAGTATCTCCTGAGTTGCCAGGCAGAACTCCATCTTCCCTTGCTGTTTCATTTCAGTTTTAGTAGACTGACAACACTAAATGCGTGTCTCCCTCCCTCCAAAACATGTCTTCCCAAATGAATAGCCTGAGAAGAATTAGGTGTACATCCTTGCCCAAGCTTTCAAAACCCTATTTACCATTTCCCAATCACCATTAGAGCTGCTTTTGCCTGGTTGGCTTGGGAAGTATCATTCAGCTGTCATGTGTTTTCACATCATCTTGCTCAGTAATTTGCAGTCCCAGTTGGCCAACACCTGGTCTTTGTTATGGTTTTCCCTGAGCATTTGGTATGGCAGATCAGATTGCTGAAAAGGGAGCCATTAGCTGGATTGAAGGAGAATCCCAAATAGTCTAAACGTTTGCAAAGATAAGCTTAAAAACAATGAGGAACTTTTCTGAAAGCAGTGACAGGAAGTTCTGAGCTTGTACACAGGAGTACGTTAGGATTTAGCCTGGCTTAAGTGGGATGGAAGGCAAACTGTGCTTGCAGCAGCAGATGAGCAGGGTTTGGAATACAGAATGGGACAGTTTGATCTGAAGCTGGTAATGGGAAATGTATTAAGCATATAAAACAGCAGTGGACAAATGAGGACAACTGCTACAGAAGGACCTTAGAGAGATGGAATGAGAAAATATGTGACTTCCTCCTGGGATAAAAAGCCAAAATACAATTGGCAGTTTGGAAACAGTAAAAGACTGTGGATCAGTATCATAGTTCTACAAGGTGCTTAGTGGTCTAATAAAACTCTCAAAAAAGCTTTTGCACTGAATATCATCAGTCTTATGGATAGCAGGAGGACTACTCCATTAGGCGAGGACATGGCTGAACAGTGTAGTCTTTTACTGAGCTGAAAGCCCTTGGGTCCCATTCTCAAACTGGCACAGCAAGAATCGGAAGAGCAGCAGAGCAGGCTGTCTTATTCCAGGAAATCATGTCAATCCATCAGCGAGGGCATCTAAAACTCTACTGACTATGGATACTTTTAGAACATCTATCTCATCTTTTAACCCTAATCCCATACAAACCTCTCCATCTTTCCTTTTCCTCTCCTCTTGTCATGTTGCAACAGTCTGACTTCTAGAACCCAGTGATGTTTGTGTTTCAGCCCATTCTGTGAGATGTGTGAGTTGGATGTATCACGAGAGGTGGCAAATGACAGCAGGGCAGCAGTGGAAGGATAAGAAAGGGGGTATATTTTTTATTTAATTTTTATAGGAATAGCTTGCAGCTGTCTAATGTCTTTCCATGAGCTCTGCATATGGAGAAAATAGTAATTTTGCCAGTAGGAATGTGATAATGAAAAGATAAAATTTTTCCCCTTTCTGTATCAAATCTGTCTGCAAAAGAAGGGAGAGCAAATCAGTTAAACAGGGCCCCTGCCACCTCCCTAGCATGCTGCAGGGCCAAGCAATAAAGTAGGAGAAAGTCTGCATAGAAAATGCATCCCAGTGTGAAGCAGAGGAGACTCTGTGGGCAGAGGTACATTGGCATTAGAAGCCGGGTAGAACAGTCATCGGCATATTCAATGCGTTGGCTTTTTTGGCAAACGGCTGAGCCTGGATTAATAAAATGTTCAGATAAAAATCAGGGTTTTATTAAAGTGTGCTCACACAGCGGCAGCGCCCGGCCGGGCTCCTGGAACGTGAGCTGGAATCCTGCCAGCTGAGCGCTGGAATGCTGCTTATCATACCCGATAAGGAGGCCCTGCTGTGCCAGAGTGCGAAAGGGAGCACGGCTGGACACGAGGAGGGGAAGCTGGCAGCAGTCTGCCTGCTTCTTGCCCCCAGCCTTGTTCTGAGCTCACTGGCCCATAAGGGTTTGCCCCCTATATAAATCCAGTGCACGTTGGAGGAAAAGCACAGAGGCTTCTAGGAGAGCAAACAAGGCCAATTGCTTGGGCTTGGGCAGCTCCCCTCTCCTTCCTCCGCTCCCCCCGCTCACCATTCCACAGCTCGCTCCCTGCTGTATTTGAAACAAGACTTGGTCTTTACTTTCTCTCTTCTGTGTCAGTTCACTCAGCTTCAGATCTCAAAGCTAATTAAAAGGGGCATGGACTGGGCTTACATTTTTTCTTCAGTAGAGAGCTGTTGGCAGAGTTTCTGAGCTGCCAGAAATGGGGACTGTGAACAGAAAGTTGGTACCAACTAGGGAGTGAGAAGCCAAAAACTACTCTAGCTCCTCTGAGCAGGGAAACAAATAAAGCACAACTCTCGAGTCCTTCAACAGATAACACACAGGCCTGCAAGCGCAGTGTGTGTCACAGTCTTCCTTACGTGCTTGTCTTAGACTTTGCATTGCACTGAACTCTCTCAGCCCGTTCCTACTGCTTTGTATTTAGAGAATGTGCATGTGATCCTTGTCTCTTCTCCACCATATTGCATTTTCTTGTACCCTATGTGTGAAAATGTGACAAAATCAGCTTGCTCAGAATATCAGGCTCCTCCAATTTCTTAGGAAAAATGGCTCTCATGCCAATGATGGAGAATAGCTGAACAGAGGAAATGTTCAGCTTGTTGTATTACCAGCTTAACTCTGTGGATTGCGCTTGTCCAGTTTTTGACTTCAGGTCAGCAGCTAAGCGGTGACACTTTATTTTTCAGGCACAGGAGGAGAAAGCTATTGTTGGGTTAATTCATGCATTCAGGAAAATTGTAGATGATAGACATGATATCAGCATGAGCGTTGCTACTCTGCAATATTTTTTCTGGCCAGCTTCCAGCATTTATTCTAAATGTTGTGTAGAGAAGTAGCCTTCAGACATCTTACTTAGACCGTTCTCCTTGGTATAGCTTTTTCCATTTTTAAGAAAACAGTGCTGTTCATCCTTTGTTTGTCTTTAAACTTGAGGCCTGTTGTGTCCCTCATTTCAAAGAGCTTAAACTAATATGCTTAGACTTAGTATGAGTTAGAAGAGCTGCCACCTTTGTTGAATGCCTCCAGCATGGCATAATGTCCACCTGGCACTAATTAACATTTCCCAACTAGGTCCCCATCTGAGTACCACATCTTGTGAGTCACCTGCACTGGATTATCAGCAAATCTTCTGATTCTCTGATTCAAGAGCCACAGCTAGGGGTAGGGCACAGGAAAGACACTGGAAAGCAGCACAAGCTCTGCCTCATCACAGAAACTGCTTTTATGCTCATCTCTGCAGCTTCAGTGAGGGCTGCACACCCTCTAGCATAAATGATGCTGACATTATTCTCCTTCTTCTTACTCTACACCATTGTAAAATTCCAGGTGAATTGCTGGCTTTTCCTACTCCATCCTCTAAGATGCATTTTGTGTGTGTGTGCAAGCAGAGGGAGAGCTGTTAACATGCTTGGCATTACTGTGTATCCACACCACTGCTCAAAGGCTCTCCTCAAAGCTGGGCAACTTTCCAGCACTTCATCTGCCTGCCTGCTGCATCACTGCACCTCACCCCTTACCTCCCACTCTCTCCCCTCCACTGCCCGCCCCCTAAATGCGTTTGTGCCGACGGGCCCATCTTTCCTCATCCACAGACAGGAGATGTGATTAGAGGGAATCTAATTTGTTTGGAGTGCTCTGGCGACGGAAGGAAATTATTCTGCAGCAATATTTGCAAATGCATTCATCATGGAGTCCCTGGCAATCCGTCACCACAAGCTGATGACTTTGTGATCTTCATGAAGGTCTGATTAAAAGTGCTTTCTAATGATCAGCCCCACTTCCCATCCTGCTCTTTCTCTTGTGCACCAAGACAAGAGCAGGAAAATAGAAGGAATGAGGGTGGAGGCCAGTCTTGTGCTATCCTTTCTTTCCCATGAGTCCAGTCTCAGACCTGGTCTGATGACACTGAACTGCTACTACACACGTTCAGCTTGTTGTAGGTCCCTTAGTTTTCTGGTTTTCTCCATATTCAACAGCTTTGTAAAGAATTTACTTCTATTGAGTTCATTATATTTGAGTTTTCCACCTTGCTCAGGGTGAGGAACTGTTTTGCATAAGCCCTGGAGCTCTCTCTGCACCAGAAATTCAATCTCAGATACCTTCTCAGCTTTACTGTCCTGCAAAATAATGTGTATAGATCCTTCCCAACACCAGAGCACTGTCCCAATCAAGAAATGCAGGGGATGGGAGCAGGGCAGGGGAACAGCATACAGAGAAAAAGAAACACTGTTTAGGTGAGGATTGAGTGGTGTACCAGGCCCTCCCTGGCAGCATCATCTTGAATACTGCATGGCACCAGCCTTTTCTCTTACCCTGTAATCCCCCACACCAGCCACAGACATCTTTAGCCAACTGCATTTTGTATGAGAGTTACACCAGAAGAGAAGTTGGGATTTATCAAAAACAGAAGATCAAGGCCAGCCAGAGGAGAGCAAAGAGAAAAAGGTGATTGTATGAATTGTATGCTAGGCATGCCAGACTTGACAGTCATCTGATGTCTGCAAGGGTTGAGGGCATGCCTGGTAAACCCAGCCTTCACATCCAACACTGAGAGTATGTACATCTCGTTTTATGTTGTCTGTGGCATTTGTTTGATTTTAAGTGAACTAAATAGGCCTCTTTATGAGGTGAAGTCATGAAAATGGCAGGCCAAAGGAAGCAGATAAGAAAACCAGGCCAGTGCAGAGCTAAACAACTGTTAAGTGTGCTTCCAGGGAATACACATACAGAACATGTGTAAACCTGGACTTCCTTTCATGGCTGTCTATGGCTTGACAAAATTTGGTATCTAGTTACCTCTCAGACTTGTGATTTTGATCCTGTGAGTGCATAACAGTTGCTCTACAGTAGCCTTGTATAATAACTTTTCTATCAAGACCCCACTTCGATGGGAAGGTATCCATTCCTAGGTGTTGCAGTAGATCCCATGCAGCAGTGAGGCTACAGCTGTGCCCTTTTTGGCTTCAGTCCAGATGATTGTGTTGGAGCCCCTGTCCTTCTCTTTCTCTGCTAGCCTCTGCTTCAGGGTAGCTGATCTGGGTTCATTAGACATGTGCCAAAATTACCTGTAATGGTGTGCCCTTCCCCAGATTTGCACAGCACAGCTTTACACCATTTTGTGACATGCTTCCTTTTTCCCCTTGTGCATGCCCCCAGGCTGGGGAGGTTTGGGTGCCATTTGCTTACTCCACTCTCTTCTACCATGACTTGGCAGTGTGATTGTCTCCATCCATCTGGCTCGTGGTGGTGACTCAGACTCAGTATTGTACTGATCCGTGCTGGTGTGCAGTCAGTGCAGCTGTGCCCTGATCAGTTCTGCTGCAGGCTAATCCCATGTCGCCCATGACATGCCCTTCTCACTGCTGCATCTTGCACAGACCCTGCAAAGTTTCCTTCCAAGGCTGATATCTCTTGCTTCACTGCTGCACATGGCTAAACCAGTTCGGTTTGGTTCAGTCTTACCCCTAAATATTAGTCTCTACTGAAAGGTTACCTTACTATGTGTTTCTTTCTTTTTTTTCAAGGCCTTGAGGGGAAAATTGCAGCCCACCATAGGAAGAAGCATGGATGGCACCCTGCTGAGACAGCTTTTGCCCCTCTGCTTAGAAGTGGGGATGTCACTCAGGCCACAGTTTTATGCCTTTGCTGAGGACTTTTGCCCCATCTGGGTTTCCTTGTCTCTTCAGCAGTATAATGCAGCTATGGTGCCCCTATTTGGTGAGATTGCTGCACACACACACAGATACCCAGGGTCTGGCCAGCTCAGAGGCTCAGAGGTACTGGGAAACTGTTGAGTATAAATATGAGCAAAAGCAGTTTGCCTGGGTATTATGGCCTGGGGTAATAGAGTTTATCAGTGTTGCGTAAACCCCGTGGAAGTGTGGTGATCTATGTATTCTTCAATAGCAGGGTGCCTATGTGTGTGTGCAGGCACATGAGATAATTGTGAAGACCCATGGATTGTTGATGACCCTATGTGCCCTGGGGAACATGGATTCTGTGCAAGAGCAGCACATAACCCTGAACTGGGGAGTCCTTTCCTTTATGGCACTGGTACAGTTTCTGTTCTCATCTAGCCCTGAAAAAAATTTCTTGACTCCTCCTGAAGTAAGAGTGTGTGAGGTTGGAAGATGGCTCTGAAGCACAAAGGAGGGCGGCAGGAGGAGGACCAGATGAGGAGAGTTCTTCATGTGGCTTGGGTGCATGGGGAAGCAGTCAGCAGGCTGTGTCACTGCATCAGAGCTGAGTTTAAAATTTGTATGAAGTGTTTTGGCTCTGCCTGGTATCACTGCTGCCTTTAAAAACTGCTTGTTGAGAGCACTTGTTTTCCCAAGATATTACTGCAACTCAGTGTCTAACCCACCATTTGTTCAACATGCCCCAGCACTTCTTTCTGTCTTATCTGGGCGGCAGTTCAGAGGTGGTGTGGTTTTTTTGGGGGGTTGTTGGTGGACTTTTTTGGTGTTTTGTTTTGTTTGTTTGGTTTGTTTATTTGGTTTGTTTTGGGGATTTTTTTTTTGGGGGGGGGGTGGTGGTGAGTGGGTTCTGTTTTGTTTTGTGAGGAGGGGGGGTGGTTTTTTTGGTGTTTTTTTTTGTTTTTACACCGGGAGTAGACTCTAAACAGCTTGATTCCTCAGATCTTGGGCAAGGTGCTAGGAGTTACTTCGTGTTCTCTCACCTTCCTCAGGGTACAAAATATTTCACGTTGACATTAGCAAGAGTTACATTCTCCTCTTGCTTTGAAGAAAGAGCATAAGGACAGAATGTGCTCACCCTGTAGCTGGTGTTCTCTGACTTCTGTGTCTCATTGTCCCCACACCCACAGAATTTTGCTTCCTTTAAGCATGAGGGTCTGGAGTCTGAATTAGTTTTCATGCACAGCTTTCTCTAATGGTTAATGGAGCTGTCTCTTATTTCAGCTAGATTCTGTGCTGCAGGTTGGAAGATCATGCTGACAGAGGGGAAAGAAGATGTAGAGGGAAATCAATGCTAAACCAGAGAGAGAGGGTTAGGCACTGCACTGAAGCAGGTGGCCAGGAAGTGCTCTAACCTCTCCTTTTGCTAATCTGGCTGTCTGGGTGAATAGACAGGAGGTTAAAAAAGCGACTGCCTCTATGTGTGTGGATCTGCAAGGGATGTAGCAGTAGCAGCATCTCCAGCCGTAATCTCCTCCATAGTATTTACTGGCTTCTCCCCATTGCAGATGTGAGTTCAGCATTGCGGGTGCCACTTTTAATGCTGAAGGCTCTGGTTGTTTTAAAATATAACAATGAAGGTGCAACATAAATAGCAATGAGGAAAGCTGCTAACTTGTTTGGACCATTTAGCAACCTTGAAGTTCTGAGAGATACTCCAGTGGGCATTTTCTAATGCTTTATATGTTACATAGGCAGTCTTCTAGCTAAGTTGTTATGCAAGACTTATCCTTAGTAAAGTTCTTCTGGCAGAGGTATTAGCTCTTGATTTGCTATGTGCTGCCTCCACATGCCTTCCAGGGAAAGGGAACTAAGGACTAATCAGTTTTTCTCAGTGGAAATGGATAGAGTGCTGTTGAGTAGTAGATCAGCAATCAGGTTTTGGAAATGTCCTTCAAGAGACAGCACTTCATGAACCAAGACTGAATGTAAGGAAAACCCAGACAAGCTTGACCAGGACTGTTCTAGGAAAGGTGTGAAGCCAAAGCAATGAAGTGAGCAATGTGTAGAAGCAGAGAGAAGCATATGTGTCTAAAGTCAAAATTAAATAGTCTTGGAATAATTCTGCAAACCCATTTCACACCCACTCAATTCCTTGCTGGCAAATATTTCTAGCCACATTACCATCACTGTGTGGATTAAATATAAAGAAGGATTGTGTAGCAGAGTCCACTTTACTAAGAAGTTTGGAAGTTTTACATTTCCCTAAGTCCTGAAGAGAAAATGCAGGCAGAGACAGTGATATAGCCATAGGCCTGGCACCAAAGTAAAATACATTAAGTTGGGCTGTGGGTCTTTACTCTTGACCAAACAAGACTTTAACCTCTCATATGCAAAGTGACATTGGGGCACCTGATAGCTGAAGAAAATTTGATAGCCAAGTCCTCAGACTGAGGAAGGTAGGATAAGAATACACTCAGTCAGCAGGGTCTCCCACTGTGCCCTAAATATTTCATTTATTTATGGAAATACGGTTTTCTAAGGACCCCCAAGGACTATCAGAGCCACGCGTGTTTGACTACAAACTCTGGAAGGAGTTTTGTTGTCAGCCACCAACGAAAGGTTGCTGCCCAACTTGTCTGCAGCTACTGACATTCCAGTAATTTTTGCCCTCTCCCTGATGTTTGGATGTACACTGTGGCAGAAGTGAACTGTGCTCAGCAGCAGTGGGTTCCACCCTTTGTCAGCTGGAGAGAGATTACAGCCTCTCTTTAGATCATTGACACAAAATGAAGAGGAGTTTTCTCAGGACCATTCCTGTGGCCCATGTCTGCCCAATTAACGGCCAAGGAAGAGAAATGAATTTGCATAAGTTGAACTTCTTATGTGGAGAAAGTGTGCCTGCATGGAAAAAGAAACATAGAAATGGTGCAACTGAACTTTTCTGGGAAGGAGAACAACATCAGTTCTGTTAGAGGGGGGAAAAAAAGGGTTTTCAAGGGAGAATTTGAAACAAACAATTCAAAAATCAATGTTTTCACTTAAAATATTCCATTTCTGTTTCTCAGCTTAAAAAAATAAAAGGAGAAACAAAATGATAGCTGGAGTGGAAATGCTACTTTGTCACGTTTGCTTTTATTCCATTCAAAAAAAAAAAATAAAAAAAAAAAAAAGAATGTGGCACTTTAAAGCAAAACAGAGGGAAAAAATGTCACTTTGAATCTGTTCCAGATTTCAGTGGGAAAGCTGACAGCTTTTTGATAGAAAAGACTATCTCAAAAGTATTTTCAGCTGAAATTCTGTGAACAAAAATGTTGATTTTTTTTTCCCCAAAGAGTTTCTGGAAAAAAAAAGGAGGCACTGCAGCTTGGGAATTGGGTGTTGTATAGGGACTGCTCTGATGTGCTTTAATATTATATTCTGCTGCAGATGAGGTTTTCTTCCACATGCACATGAAAATAAGATGGAGTGCACCATCATACTCATACTAAAATACTCTACATCTCTGCATAGGTAGGAATCAGCTGAAGCAAAAGTGAAGAGAGCTAAATGTGCTTTTCCCATGTTAAGGAAAGCTCAGAAGCTGAATTCAAGGGTATATTTATTGCTCCTCCTAAAACACTGTCCAAAGTTTTCCCTTGGAAAGTACCATTTCCTTGATACTATAATTTAATGGAAAAGACTTGCAGAAATGCTCAGTTTCAGGTAAGCTGGAGTATTTTGATTTGCATTTCATATAACTGCAGACATGCTGACTGGGAGGGGCCATTGGAGGTCACAAAGTTTAGCCTTCTCTTCAAATACAACTGTTGCCCATGTCAGATCAGGTCACTATGGCTTTACCTAGCTGAGCCTTGACAAAGTTGCAGGTCCTACACTTACACTTGAGTAACCTGCTGCAGCCTCCCTGGTATGGAATTTTTTCCATATGTCCAGTCTGAATTTCTGCATTTCAAACAAAATCTGTGTAGTAGCAGCAGAAAATCCCTGTTCATATCAAAGCAAAGGACTTCAGCCTCAGTGAAGAAAAGGATTCTCAAGCGTCCTAAACAAAATGGGTTTTTCCCAATATCTTTAGTTCACAGGAAAGCCTCTCATCTAAGCCTCTCATCTGAGTGTGTTTTTTTCCTGGAGGGGGAAAAAAAAAAAAAAAAAAAAAAAAAAAAAATAAAAAAAAAATGAACTTGTGGCATTTTTCCTAAAGAGAAAGAAAGGTTTTGACAAGTCCTGACAGTGTGTTGATTTTAGGCATAAAGTATAATGGTACATGCTGATCAGAAGGTGAATGCAGACAAAGTTGTACTAAAAAGGAGGCAGAAGTTAAAAAGGACGATACCAGCTGGTCTGACTGGGTTTATGGTAGACAGTGCTTCAGCTGGAGTCTTTTAGGCAAAACTGGATACCTTTCTAAGAGATGATGTAATGCAAACAACTTTCTTCAGAGCTCTGAAACTGCTGAGTGAGTTGCTTTCCAGTCCATGTTATCCTGGAAGTTGTATTAGCCCAAATGACCCTTTCTGGCTTTAGCTGTGTTTCCTGTAGCAATATCAAAAGGCATTAAGTGGTGATGTGGACCCTGTAAGGGCGTACAGCAGTCCCTGCTCCCAAAGGTCAGCAATTTGGAACTGAATAACAGCTAATTTCAGACCTGCTCCTTTCTCTCAAGGTTTGGGATAGAAAAAGAGCTTGAGACCAGGATGGAGTTGAGGGGTAAGGGTTGCTGGAGAGAAAGAGGATGTGTGTTTGGAAGAGTGGCAAAGGCAGGGAAGGGCAGTGCCAGGGAATGGGAGAAGGAGACAGGAAGAGACCAAAGAGGGAAGTGGATGGTGATTCCTCAGTGTCCACAAAGGGAGTGGTGTTAATCAAAGCAAACATCAAAGGCAGAGCTGTGCTGTCCCTCTGACTTCTTTAGTTTACTTGTGGGGTTTGGGATTTTTTTCTCCTGCTTACCTCTCTCCTTTCCCTTTTTCCCTTTTCCCTTCCAGCTTTTATTTTTCTGCCAGCAAGTTCCAAAAGCCCAAGGTGGTTTAATGCCAGCTTAAGTGCCTTTGATTTATTGTCAGAAGGCAGGTTTGTGAGGACCAGGGCTGTTTCCTTTGCTGTGGCTATTTGCTTCCCATGAAAACATCCACAGCAGCCTGTGGATGTTTCTTTTCTATTCTGCATAGCTGGTGTGTATCTTTGACCTTAGAAGATGAGAGAGAAGCAAAAAGAGAACCTGGAGAAGTGGACAAAGAGCAAGTAAGAAAGGAACAGGGACCAGCAGAGAGACCTGCAGGGATAGGCTTGAGAAGGGTTGTGGGTAATGTGTTGGCTCTGTTCAGTACCATTCAATTGCATTCACAGCTACCTTGCAGGTGTCTCAGCTGGGATACAGGAGCCAGACTCAGACTGCAGAGGAAACAGGATGAAACCCTAGCCTGGACTTGGGAGTTGAAGTTTGAGCTTCCTGCTTTTCCACAGATCTTTCTGTTTTGTCTTAAAAGAATTCCTTAATTTTGCTGTGCTTTAATCCTTGCTCTGGCAATGAAAACGCTAAACTAGAAGGGCATTCCAGGATATGAAGGGTCACAGTACTGCTTTAGAGCTGAGCTTTGTGGATCCTCTTATCTTCAGATATCAACCCTAGTGTCTTTGGAGTGAGATGGCCACCAGATGGAACTTGAGATCCTGATGATTTGAGGTGTTAAAAGTACTTTCTCCAAAAGGCAGGAAACTTGTGACCTGGAGGTGAGCTATGCCTGGATAAAGCCTCAAAACAAACTTAATACTTGTGTTACCAAGCAAAAGGGACAAAGTGATGCACGCTTGGGCTGGATGTGGACACAACTCTTTTCCTGAGAACCCACTAGTTTTTCAAGAGCTCCTGTTACAAAGATTTTTGTCCTCCAAAATCCTTTCTGGAGCTGCTTCCAAATCCTGTCTTGCTTCAAAGTCCAGCCTGCTGGACAAGAATCAAAGATAAGCTTCCCACTTGGCCCATCCTGAACTCAGAATCCATTTCTGAAGTAAACTTTCTGTGGCCTCCTCTTCTCTTTCATGTAAAAACAAGTGTCAAAGCAGATTAGCTGATAAGGATTTTTATATCTACCATCAGAAAATAGGTCACAGGCTTCAGAATTACTTCATTTGCAATGAGAGGATTCTGTGTCACCAAAATTAGTCCAAAACATTTGTTATCAAGCATGATAATCAAGTTGGTAATTTTTTTTCCAGGAACCAAGGACATAATCAACCTAACAATTCTCTGTTTCACCTGCCTGTTCATTTGCTCTCTCTGTGCTTCAAGGCTGTATTGTATTTATTCAACCTTAAGGATTGCAAGCATTCATGGTGAAATTGCACAAGCCATGCTGTTACATTATACAACAAGCACTTAGACTGCTATTTCAGTGGTATCCAGCCTCCTCTGTTGCAGCTTGTATTAGGTTTATAAGGTACACCCACCAGTGTGTGCCCAGCATCATCTAAATTAGACAAACAGGCTGACATATTTCCTCAGGTCATACTGTTTGGCTTTGGCAGGGGTAGAGGGTTATTTTTACTGCTCACTCACAAATAGAAGCTGCAATATGGAAGCCAGCATATAATTGTCTTTTAAGACACATGTGTTGGTGCATGTGAGGACTTGCACATGTCAGGCATTAAGCCTGTAGGTTGGATGCCCTGCTTATATGAGCAGGGGTTATTGGTTGGCAGGAATGGTATGACTCCATCAGAGATGGACATATCACCAGGAAGCTCAGTGGTGGAATTTTAATGATGACTTCCAAGGGTGCTGCCCAGGGCTAGCTTAGTATTCTCTCTACACCTTCCACATGATGGCTAAAGCTGGATATTTTTGCTAACATAGTCTCTTTCAGTACTGCCCTAACACTGGAGCTCCTGACTGTGAGACTTTAGAATCTTGATAATAAAACAGTAAGCCCCCTCCATACTGGTGAGCTGAAAGCTTTGCCTCTAGTGGAGAAATATGATTATTTTTCAAGGATGGATTTTGAAAGAGTACACTATAACTGCTTCTAAAATGACCTTTCTCACAGTGTCAAGATGCAAGATAATGCATCTTCCCCTTCTTCCTGGGTCACAGATGAGTCATCTAACTTTAAATATTAGGAGAAAGGCCAGCTTGAAGTCTGTGTTGGTATATGTAGCCAAACTCAACCAGAGATAAACCATTTACATTGACTGACAACACCCAGTAAATGTTAAAAGTTACTGTGTAGACAATGAGGGACCAGGAGCCCCTCTCTTATCGTTGGGTAAAAATGTGTGTGTTATGTTTCCCATCCAGCATCTTATTTTGCTCTTTGCAGAGCAGGGGGAAAAAAAAAAAAAGTGCTTACCAATTTTCTTACTTCAGACAAGGCCTAAGGGACAAAGCGTTGTTTAGAAAGGCTGTTCTCTGTAGAAGCCGTATCGATTCTTGAGGCAGAGGGAAGGGGAAGAGACAAAGCTATTCCCTCTGAGAATAAAATGACAATTACCATTGAGAAGTTTGGCCAATCTTGTCAGAAGTCTGAATACAGGGGGTCAATTCATCCCTTTTTTGTCCCCACTGAGCCCTTGTGCATTGTATAAGCTTTCAGCGTAGTCTGCCATATGAGAAAACCCCCTTCCTGGGCTGGGACAATGGGACCTAGCACAGCTGGTACAGAGAGTACTTCACACTGTCAGGAGTGGGAGGTCTGCAGAGAAATTGGAGGATGCACAAAAATCAGGCAAGGAGCAGGGTATGCTGTAACTTCCTCCAGAATGGCTGTGTGATGTGGGAGAGCTCCAAAGACAGGGCTTTTATTTCCCCCTTCCCGAGCGCTCCCTTTGGCGCGCAGCTGCGAGATCTATTCCCCCGTCAGGTAAAGCCAGGCAGCCATTGATTGGCAGCCACGTGGAGCAATGAAGGTGGATCAATGTGAATTGGATTTTTTTAACTTTAAATAAAATTTGTATCGGCATGAAGTTAATTAATAGAGAGCTGTCAGAGGGCTCCTTGGCACATCAGTGTATTAGGAGGCAATGATACCCTTCGGGGAGGTGGTGGGAGGAGGCTGGAGGAAAAGGGATTCAGCTGAAATTCAGCAGGCTGAAATTAAAAAACCAGGCCAGTGTTTCTCTTGGTCCTGTTTCAACAGTTTCTTCATCTTTTCTTCCTTCCTTTGAGATTGCTTTATCTTTACTGATGAACCTTCCCATTTTCTGGCCTGTTGGTGTTCTTGTTGCTTGCCATCTGAAATCCTTTCCTAATGGAAATGTTGCTTTGCTGATTTCTTGTGTTGGCACAGCTGTTTCTGGGTTTGGTGTTTACTGTTTGGGTTTTCTGTTCAAAGAAGTGATGAGAATCCAGTCAGCAGTGGCAAGGCACAGAAGAGCAAGGCTGCAGGTGTATTGGCTGTGAGGTACCTTGTGTACCATTCAGCCCTAGGCTTGCCAGTGTATGTGGTCAAAGGTAAGTCCCAAAAAAGAGCATCTCTGCTCTAAAAGCCTCAGGCGGGAATGGGGCAGGTGATGGGGCATGGATTACCTTTCAAACAGAAACAGCACATGAGTCTCACAGTCTCCTCTGTAGCCAGCTGGGGGTAGACTTCAGTGTGTACAGGGACATGGGAATAACCCCAGCATCTCCTGACAAAGCTCCACTAAGGGCTCGAGGTGTGTGTTTGTGCAGGCATTTCTCATGACCCTCCAAAGGATGGTGCCTTACAGGGCCTGGTTCCACTTCACTTTCAATTAAAGTTGCCCAGAGAGCAATAAGATTGGACCTTCTCTGTGAGGCAGGTGGTGGTTGGGAGGCCCGGGGTCACGGGGTAGCCTGGCTCCCGCGGGGCTGGTTCATTGCATCAATGATCAATGTCTCTTCGATGCTGCCTCTGACTCTGAGCAGGGACATGACGGAAAGACAGAGAATGGAAACCAGATGCAGTTTCCATGGCAACACCCAAAAAAATGGGAGAATGACTGGGGGTGGGGAGAATTAAAAAAAAAAAAAAAAAAAAAAAAAAAAAAAAGGAAGAAGAGGAGCCTTGTAGAGATTTAGGTTTCACACATCACTGAATGAGCTTTGATGCTGGCTTGCCCAGTGCAGGAAGATGCTGCTTTATTCACTCACTGACTTTTCCTGCATGAGGAGCAGCATGTAGGAAACTCCCTCAGAGCCTGTTACGGCTTCAGTACCTCCCTTTAGCCAGCAGAGACAGGACCAGGGCACTAGAGCCCTTCAGAACACTCCCAGTTCAGGGCCTGCACATGCCAGACAGGATGAGCAGGGTGAGACCTCCTGGTTACTCCAGTCCCTGTCTCTTCCTGTGAAGAGTGTGTTAGGAAATGAAGTGGGAAAGGCAGCTGGGGGACATTTCAGAGCTGCTCCAAGCCTGGATGCTTGGTGAGGTGGGTAGATCAGGGCTTAGGGCATGTTCTCAGGCACAGGAGAGCTTCCAGCTCCTCTGGCAGACTGTGGAGGAGCCGAGGGTAGTACTTCCAGCCTTTCCCAGCAGGAGGCACAGGAAAAAAATGGTATAATGGAGCTGGCTTTGTGAAAGGCTTTCATCTCAGAAATTCTCCTTTCTGTGATTTCCATGCATGCCCACTTATCCCATTATCTGTGTCAGGAGGAAAACAGAATCATCAGCAGCCGTGATTTGTATCTCTTAAGATTTTCTTCTCCATGCTTAAGCGAAATCCCCTCTTAACCACTTCTTGTCCTTGCCTTCATAGGTTAAAGCGTTTCAGTTCATGGTTTTTCTTATATTCTTCCCTTACTTTAGAGTTCAATCCTGTTGCTGCCTCTTACAGCTGCTTTTCTTAGGCTCCCAGATATGACCTAACATAGAGTCCAATAATACGGTATACTCAGACCTGGATCAATAAAGCTTTTAGGCGCCTAACTCCTCGCTTTGGTGCTTTACTCCTTCACATCTTCCCTGTGGAGCTGTAAAATTCCCATTTTACAGAGTGGCACACTCAAGTAGGAGTTTGCTGATGCTAGCAGAGGAAACTGTGAAAGAGCTGCAAATATTGTTCAGCAGCTACTACGTCTGTTTTGAAAACCTTAAACTGTCTCCCCATGTGTCATGAGTTACTAATCATAACTGCATAGGGATCTTGCAGGACCTTGCATGGGATAACAATTATGTTATCCCATGATTGTAGCTGTGATCTCTGTCACTGAAACACACTCTTTCCTGAAGAGGACCTACTGAAGCAGGTCCTGCTGGGGAGAGTGAGGTGTTACATCCAGTGGATATTTCCACTACAAAATCTAGATTACATTGCTCTCATATTCTGGAGGTTTTCAAAGCTAAGCCAAAGCTTACAGCTCAGACATGGTCTATAATGGCTGCTGTAGATGATTCCAGGGGTCTGCTCTGACACTGGGAGTTTGGGCCAGCTGCCTGCTCTGGTTATTTCATCCTCTGCTAAAAGGGTTGGGTCATAGCATTTGTTGTTGCATCAAGCACGTGATGGATGGCCTCTGCCATACCAAACCTGCAAAGATAGGGCAGAAAGGTTGGGCTCCTCAATTTGTGTTGTTGCAATGAGGTGCCTGTTTTGAAACATGCAAGTTAAGAATAGGCAGGTATAAATAAAATGTACAAAGCAATTATAGAATATGAATGTATTTGCAAAGATTGGATCAAAATCCAAGGTGCCAGGAAGGTTTCCAGATCTATTCCTACTGGAAGTAGGCTTTGCTTATAAAACTGCACTTGAGAACTCTAGCAAAACATCAGCTTAGCATCATTCTCAATAAACAACACCTTGGTAATAGAGTTTTCCTTTCCTTCTTTAATTTTGCAAAAACCCTTACCACATATTTAGAACAGACAAGGTCCCATTGCTTCTTACTTTTCTGTGTTTCTGGTGTTACCCATAGCAGAAGTGGCTATAGTTGTGCTGTCAAAGTTGTGCTGTCTCTGCGGAAAAGGGATGCCCCTCTGGCTGGAGGTGTAGCTGGCTCGATGGTGCTACCATGCAATTATGCATTTCTTTTCTAATGAGATCGTTAGGAGTGCAGTGCTTGTCGCTGATTAGAAGTTCCTAGAATAGAACTTGCTATTTTCTTCTAATTACATTATATAACAGTGTAATTCACAAGGATAGTAGTTAAGACAAAGTATATGGATTTAGGAGATTGGTTTCTGGTTCTGTTGTGATTTTTTTTTTTAAGACACTACCGCAACCTTTTTGTATGACATTTGGGTAAGTCACTTAATATTCTCTGCAGCTGAGATCCTCAAAAAGTAAATAGACACGTAGATCATTAAGTATCTAATTATCTTAGAGGATATGGACTTCTGTTCCCTAGATGCCAAATGGGGGGATAACTTCGGAGATGCATGTAAAGCCCTTTCAGATACCACAGTAAATATTAGAGAAGCCAGTAAATAGTAGCATGTGTATTATAAATCTTTTTTACTGAAACTCAGCCTGTTGCCATAATATTGGTTGTTCATGGAAATTAAGTTTGATATAGTTCAGAAAGAGACAGCTCTAAGTTACAGTGGAGTCATCAGCATGTGGAGTGTAGGGGATGCAAAGACTGAATAAAATGGGTGAAGCTGGAAACAAGTTTGTGCCTTTTTTTTACTGTAGCTGGAAATGTTGTTTCCTATCAAAGCCTATACATTTTAAGAACTTGGGCCATTATCATAATTTTCTACAGAAGCAGATAGGATGGGGGGAAGTAGCCTGTAAAAGATATAAAATATAAAACAAGTAGATAAAAAATGAAAATAGAAGAGAAACAGTATGAGCTAGGAAGCACTGATTTTTTAAATATGTATATTATATATATATGTAAATCAGTGTTCTATTTCTCTTTGTTCATGTATTTTTTACACATATTCAAAAAGAACACTGGAAAGTCTTCTGACACTAGCTGAGGTATTTGTTACAATGGAAAATGTGCCCAGTTGGTATGATAACATCAAGGTCATTTGTTAATTATGTGGCTTTATCAAAAATCTTGTTGAAAGCACTGACTTTCCAATGACATCCAGCTTAGCTTGTATTCTCCCGAAGAGGAAATCATAGCAGACGGTCTAAGGCCTTTGGACAAAACTGTATTGCTTATTTAGGATGTAATACTTTTTCAAGCAGAGCTGCTTTAACCTTGAACCTGAAAAAAGCCAGTAGAATTTACCTTCACCTCCTCCAAGAAGTAAACAATAAGATTAGAACCAATGGTAATAGCAGAAGCAATTCACAACTGATTTGGGGTATAGGGCTCCACAGGACCTCTTTGGGTCATCAAATCCAGTCCTCTGGTATTACTGGCAGTCATGTTGTAACCCTTTTCATAAACCTTGAGGACACAGAGGAATGTTGGCACACACTTATTATAATCAACACTCTCTGCTCCGAGGGGTTTAACACCTAAACCCACCCTGTTGTAAAGAGACTGATGACACCAAGAGAGGCCCAGGGGACAGAGGTGATGATAAGTAGGTTTGCTTAGCTGTGGCAGTTGTGAGATGGAACAAGTTACATGCTAGCAACACTATTCCTAACTTAAAGACTGTGTCTCAGATGGCGGATTTCTGACTACGGGCTTTTGCAAATGAAATAGAAGGATAATATGGTGGCAATGTGATCCAGGGACTTGTATGGATAGATAGGACTGGTCAAAAACATCTTGGCTTGGTAATGCATCATGCATTATTTTTCCAGAGCAAAGTTATGAGATCAAAGTTGCATCCTACCTCTTCATTACTGGGCTCTTTCTGGTGGAGGACATCAGGACAATAGGGCATTTAATTATAGTTGAACACTTCTAAGATGCTTTCTTGCCACCTACCTGTCCACTAGGTGTTCTTAGCTACACCACATGGCAGCTATCAACTTACTGTACTCGGTCCTGCTTTTGCTGTGGTTTTGCCTCAGTGGGAGTGGATCAGATCCATAATGTGTGTTCACAGTCTCCAGACTGGATCATATCCCAGGATGGATGTCTGCAGACTCTTGATGAATATATTCTATGGAAGAATTTAGTCCAGAGACCCTTGATTTCTCTTGCTTGAAGCCCTGACTCTCAGGACTATATTGTTGTGCTATACTTTCATTCAGCAAAACAGTTATTCCGTACTGATGATCTTTCCTCTTCTTCACTGGCCTGACCTCCAGCATCTTTCCTTCAAAGGGTGTTAAATAATTAAATAACTGCCAGGCAATGCTTCTACCCAACTATTGTTCATAAGCACTAAATCACTTGCACATTAATTGAAACTTCCTCTTCCTTCTCTTTCCCCTCTTTTCCCTCCAACCCCCAACAAGGTATTTGCCTTAATTTGCTTTCCTGGGTCTTTTTTTCTCTGCCTTTTCTTTAACTTCAGGCGTTCTCAGAGGGCACCTAAAGTTCTCTGGCTATGCAGTTTTGAAATGTGCAATTTGGCAGCAGCATGAGCCTAGGATTGAATTAAATTAACTTGAGGCACTCTGAATTTTTTTATTAAATTACTTCTTTCAAAGTAACTACAGAACATTCCACTTATTAATTTTTTTTTTATTATTAAATGAAAGGAAGAAAGGGGAGAAAAAGACATAAAACTCAGGAAAAGTCTGGAGTCAGGACTTGTTTAGTTTTTAGGGTTTTATTCTTGCAGACTTCTCTATGGCTTTATAACCAGCTTCTTCATTTAGAAAGGTTGTGGAGCCTCACAGATCTCCTCCTTCGTTTTTCACTCATATTTAATAGCACACTAGTTTAATATGTGTAAGAACAGCCAAAGCTTACTCGAGCATCACTATCATCTGTTAAGGATCCTTCAAATTCACATGCTTGATTGCCATGGAAAGTACCTACACTAGTCAGGCAGGCTTTTGTATTGTCAAAGAACTCAGAGGCACTGTGAGAAAAGACAGACCATAGCAAGAGTCTAGTATTTTATGCTACTGGTAACATACAAAGAATTCCTAAAAAGCACTAAGGAGTCAGATCAGCAATGTTGGGGAAGAGAGTTTTGGTTGTGATGATGACGGACAGTCTGCTGTTGAAACCCGTATCAATTGTCAGCACCTGAGTGGTGGTGACGGTGGAAAAAAAAAAAAGGGATTTTGTAGTTATTTCTTGGATTGTCCACTTCTGGCTGTGGATGATCTAAGGAGATGTGTTTTCTCGAAGTGGTTTTGTAGTTTATCACTACTCAGTATGTTTGTTCTTGGATCTTTGTTGGCCTTCCTTATTCCAGGGGGTAATTCAGCTGTGCAGTGGTCCTGCCTTCTCCTTATTGCCTGGTCAGAAAGGTGCCTAGATCCCGCATGTGAGTTACATTTTAAAACAAAGCTGTTGTCATCTTTAACAACCTACTTAAGGCTGAAGATCTAAGGATTCAGCTCTATCATGAGCTGAGATGTTGTGTTGGGATGTTACAGTGTTTCATGTGTGATGGCACCAATGTTCTCAGGGTCATGCACATGGTCTTGACCTAAATAAAATTGGGCATTGGCTTTGTCTTGTGGCCAGGGAGAAGGCAGAAATTGGCTTGACCCAGAAAAAGCTGCTTGTAATGGCATTTCCTCTAGAAGCTGTTGGGACAGAAAGAGAATGTAATGATTTTGTGCTGCAGCAGTGAAAGCATCAGAGATGCAACAGTTCTCTGTGACAGCAAAGCACTGCTGGTCTTTTGAAAAAGTGACAGACCCCTTTCCCTGGAGATGGACGTGTCCCTTCAGAGAAAGGAGGGATAGAATGGGCCCACCTTTGGCTCTCCTAGGGCCTTAACGAACTGAGGGCTTGTGAGTGAGAAGCATCCTGAGCCTGCAGCACTAGCCATGGCCAAAACCAAGCTGTGGGTGCTGCTGACTGCATGACGACAGCACTGTGACACCCAGCCCCTGTGACAGCCTTGTACCACCCATCTGCAGGGAGTCAGGCACAAGTGCAGCTCTGTCTGAAGGGATGGAATATCAACCCCTCTGCTGAATGAGATGGGGGCTACTGGTGAAAAACTTTCTCACAGATTTGGCTTTAGCTGTGGGGAGCTGCTGAGGGAAAAGGCTGTGCTGTAAACAGCTAAGGAAATAAAAAGGAAAGAAGGTTACGAATTAATGACCTTTTCCATTTCTTCTTCTCTCTCTCTTTCATTCTACTCCTCCCTTTCAGGTATTTCCTCATAGCCATTTTGGAAGCCATTCTCTGTGCCACTGGCTTTTCAATTAAAAAGTACTCATCATCTTGATTTGTTATTCTTTCCATGTGCCCCTAATCCTTTCTCTTGAAGTGAACCAAAACCTGAAGTACATAGATATGAGTTGCCAGAAATGGATTTAAATTTTTGTATCTCTAATCCTATCTGTTTGCATCAATACCAGATATTTTTTCTCACCAAAAAATCCCATTTTCTGTAGGAATTATTAAATCAGAGAAATGTGACTATGGTTGCCTTTAAAGAGAAAATAACAAATTGACCCATTTCAGCTCCTGTTTTCCTTGGACGTAGAAGGACATCTGTGTGTGTGAGAGAGAGAGAGAGAAAGGAGACTGACTGGCTATAAAACACGTTCCTGGTTTGTTTACTATAATTGATGAGGAACAGTTTGACCTGCAGAATCAATCTTGTGTCTTACTCCTGATAACTCCAAAGGACAGGAGAAATCAGAAATAAGCCACTGAAGCAGATGAAGGAAGGAACAAACAAGGGGCAAGAGCAGGAGAGGCAGGAGAGGAACAAACATGCAGATTGTTCCAGCTCACTGCATTTCTAGAAAGATGCAGCAGTGAAAAAGGGATTTCCAAGAACACAAAGTGACAATTGACCATTGGACTTTACTTGGAGCCTATTTCAAAAACCAAATGGATTTCATTAACTAGAACCTGTGGGGTTTTTTTGTCCTATCTAATTTTTGACTTCTTACTTGAGTATTAGGAAGTGGTAAATGTTTTAGTTATGTTGGCTTTTTGTTGCGCATTTCTTCCAGAACAGATACACTGATGAGGGTATAATTTTGCTGTATCTTTCCTTTTTTAGCAGCTCAATATTTACAAAACTGCCTGCCTAGCTATGTTGGTTTCTACAAGGAAGAGAATTACATGGTCAGAGCCCTACAGATGGTGGAAAAACCAATACAATCTTGGTATTGAGGACAGCTCTCATCTTGGGGATAGCCAACCCCCACAGAATTTTCTAACCTTCACTAAAAGCTTCAGAAATATTTCCCTACTGTGCTAAGTGTGGACAGTGTGAATGCTGTCCCCAAGTGTGGCACCACAATGTGCTGGAACAGAGAGCACACTGCACCTGTCCAGGAGCCATCTGGGGGATTCCAGTGCCTCTCCTCAGTTTTGCGGAGACAGGAATGCAGAAACTTATGCTAATGACAAAATGGGGAACATTAGCAGCAAAGATGTAAAGTCTTTTGTGAGGTAATGGCCACTTTTTCTGTTCTCCAACATACAATGCCTAGGTCATGTCTTTGTAGCGGTATCATCTTGATAACAAACATCCCAAACTGCTCTTGTTCTGTATGATGTCACTTGAAATCCCTCTTGTATTATATACTTGCATGTGCACACAAGTCTTCTGCAAAACTTGGTCTTGAGATCCTCGCCAACTGAGTAGTGACAGAGCTGCGACTGTATCATTTAGTATCATCCCCCTCTGGATGGCATGTGCCTTGTGTAAGAAACACTCCTGCATGGCTTTTTTTCGGTGAAGTATTAATTTTTGCCTTGCTGTGTCCACAGGTTCAAACAGAGTGCAAAATGTGGTGTGGCTGCATCCCTAATGGAGTCTGTGTTAGATCAGGAGGTAGAGTTAGTTTCTTCAAATGAAGTGAAATAGATTTGGGCTGGGACAAAGATTGATTGAGTAGAGGAAGTTGAGAAACGCTGGTGGAATATATTTACAAAGGTTTCCAGGAAACGGTAAAGAACAAAACAAAAATCTACTTGAAGTAATATTTTGGAACAAGTCCTAGGAAAGGCAGGCTTGTGGGCAGAGTGCAGGGGAAGTAGTCAAAGATGTATAATGAAACATGCATTCGTTCAGTGTTGAGATTTTTTACTTTGTTGCTTCAGTATCCCTTCTGGAACATGCTGTGCGGGAATATGCTGTTGCTTTCTGCTAATTAAAACATCTGGCACCGGTTTATAGAACTCTGGCCTTTAAAATAGTGGGAAGCAGAGTAATGCATTTAATCTTGAATGGCTTGATTTGTTATCTGGTTTGAGCGCAGGAGCCTCTGCCCAGATTACTTGCTGCCTGCATTGATTCAAAAAAAGAAATGGGTAAAAATGTTTCACATGTAAAGAGCTAATCAGGGACAGTGTACTGAAATCCTGATCTTGGATGAAAAACAGGAAAAATGGAACATTTGCAAATCTCTTAGCTATTCAGTGCAGTTCAGGTTTTATTTGTTCTTGCTAATTTAAGCAACCTTCAGCCTGGTCGATAGAGAGAATGGGTTACCTTCAAAAGCAGGGTGCTGTAGGAAGTGGAGAGTGTGTTTCCTCTGGATCGATGTTGAATTAATAATCCAGAGTAGTGTAAAAGGGTGCTGTAGCTGTGCTTTAAGCACAGTTCTTTCTAGTGAGAAATTAAGCCAGGTGGGGAGCGATTCTTAGTGAGTCAGTCCTGAACTTCTGCCCCACCTTAATAATAAGCTGGATCTGTAGCAAAACCTTCCCCCGAGGAGGTGTGTTGTGGTGAGCGTCAGCTGAGGAACTGAAGGGGCATTTATCTCCATAGTGGCAGCGTTTGACTCTTTGTGGTTTCCACAAATCTCCTTTAAAGGCATTGATCGGTCCTGTCGGCAGGATTAGTGGAAGCGGTCATGCAGAACATGTTTGTAAAAATGTTTTTTTAAAATTCTTTTTAAATGTACCAAATCTTGTAAGGGATCTAACTATGCTGGGGAAAGGGAAAGGTCAGCTTTAGAGAGCAAGAGATGGCTTTCTCTTCAGCTGCTTTATCAGAGTAGAGTTCTGATTTTTATTAAAGGGAGGACTTGCATCAGGGACTACATCCAGGCGTGTTCTGTGTAAAGCAAACAAGCTTTGCCTATCTAGACGAGTCTGCCAGTGCCCCCCATCTGCCCTGCAGCCCTCCTGGTATTTCAGTTCAGAGCTCCCCAGACACAGCTCTGTCAATGCCCCCAGCTTTTGACCAGCAATGCTCCTCCTGCCTCTTCTCTATTCCAGAGCTGGTGTCAAACCCCACCTGGAGTCTGACCTTTTGAGCTTCAAAGCAGGAGGTAGATTTAGTTGAAAACTTAAAATGCTTTCTTCATTGTGCCTGTGTGTGTGTTATAGAACCAGCAGGAAAACAGACCTTTTGCCTGGATGGCTAGAGCTAAGTAAAGTTGACCTTAATACAGAACTGTGCCAGATATCCCAAATTTAGTTCAACATGGATGCTCCCAGAGTGCCCTATAAGACTGGCTTCCAGTACTGAGGGGAAAGCTCTCCACAGATTATAAGGACCTGCAGAGTATGTCTACAACACATAATGGCACGTCATATCAAAGAGCTGGCTCCAGATGAGTTGCTACATCCACGTGGAAGAGTGCAGTTCTGGTCTTAAGTCCTACAAGTGAAAACAAACAAAAACAACAAAAAAAACCCAAAACCAAAACAAAAACAAAACCAAACAACAACAACAACAACAACAACAACAAAAAAACAATAACAACAAAAAACCACCAAAAAAACCCCCAAAACCAAACCAAACCAAAAAAACTCAAACAAACAACAACAACAACAACAACAAAAACCCCACAACAACCCAACAACAAACAAAAAATGCAAAACCAAACCAAAAACCCCAACAAAACAAAAATCAAACCACTACCCCCAAAACTGCTCACAAGGGGACTGTTGCTAATGCAGATTTGCTTATAACGAGTTTACTCATTAAACTCAGAGACTCATGCAGAATATGTGCTGTGTTTTCTCACCCTGGCCATCAAAGCATATGTAGGTTTATAGGAAGAATTAGCATGGAGAAGTGATGATGATTTTGTTCAGAGTATTGCCATGTCCTCATGTTCTTCCTGTAGGGCAAATGCCAATAGGTGGCAGTGATATGCCTCACTCCCCCTTGCTGTAAATGGTGTCGGTAAAGGGAGGGACAGAGAGGAAGATATTGGATAAGGGGAAAGGGTGGTGCAGACAGATGCTGTGATGGGAGATTAATTATCTGCCTTCAGTGTCACACGACATGTTAGTTAGAGCAGAGACCCCGTGGGCCATGGAGAGATGTTTGCTTTTTGCAAGCTGCATCCCTTGTAAATAGCAGTGCTGGCTCCA
Source organism: Sylvia atricapilla (assembly GCF_009819655.1). NCBI lineage: Eukaryota > Metazoa > Chordata > Aves > Passeriformes > Sylviidae > Sylvia > Sylvia atricapilla. The sequence goes on along the minus strand of NC_089141.1, from coordinate 22,879,881 downwards.
ACTGCTGCCCTGCATAACACCAGGATAATTCTGTTTGTCATTTTCAGACAGTCCTCCTCTGCCTTGTCCTTTGGGCTGCTAAAAAGTTGTGATGTGTCTGGGCCCGCTGGGGAAATGGCTGTTGCAGGGTTGTGAGGGCAGCAGATGTGCTGCAAGAATCAGGGCAGCAACATGGTGGGAGTACTGGAAACAGGACACATGCAACTGCTTGGGATGGTCTGCCATGGTCTCCCTGTGTCATGCATGTGCCTTTCTCCCCTCTCCTTGCCCTTTTCCTCTGCAAAATGAATGCTCGTTATTCATTACTTTGAAGATCAATGGAGTTCAAATCCTTGTGGGCATTTTGTAGTTTTCTCCTGCTGGGTCCCAGCAGGGTCAACTGGCCCAACTCAAGCACCGTGCTGCTGGGTAAGGACTGCTTCCCATAGCTGAGTTGGCTCCTTTACAGCTGAGCTGAGTGTGTCTCCACTCAGTGTGGCAGTGCTGCTGCTACCCTGCATTGGCTGCTACCAGAAACCGTGTTTATGTGTGAGAGGCTGGACAGAAATCTGATGTCCACTGGTTTTCTCCTGCATTTTGGCCAAGCACTCTGGCAGTTCTTGGTTAGGAGCTTCCAAGCACCCAGAACCTCTCTGCTCCAAGGAACACACCATGGTTTTATCTTTCTACAGTGGATTTTCCATGTTTTTTGTCATGTGTCAAGTGCAGGATGGCCCTTTTGGGAATACTTGAAGCTCCAGTTGCTGAGCTATGATGGCATATAATGTGTTTTTCTAGTTGACATGGCAGACTTCAACTAAAAGAGCATGTGTGTCTGAGCTGTTAATTTATGCCTGATCTTTGCCTAGTTGAGGACTGGACTTAATTTTTTCTGTGGATGCATCTGCCCCAGCCCCTGTGAGATCTTGCAGGATGGATCTCCCCTTTGTGCCGGTTTGCACTGATTTCAATCTGGTAGAACTGGATCAGCTATCCTTATACTCAGTGCTCATGGTGATTTAAATGTGTTCAGTGGGATATGGCTGAGGGCCACAAACCTTCCTTCACACAGAGACCACCACACAGTGGTCAGATGGAAATGGTAATGATTTTAATGTGCCACCAGAATGCACAGGAGTCAAACTCATAATCTAGTGGCAAAAGGTTTTGTAAGGTAATGTCTTTTTAGCAATTACTTTTATAGCTCTATCTAAGCAGTTCTCAGTCTGCAACACTGTGAGGCTCATTCAAACCCCTTATGCAAAGCCAAGTCCCAGCCTTTTGATCTCACAACATAAAAAAGCCCCTGAATACAGTTTTGGTTTCTGTGAGTTGTGTCCAAGTAGGAGGTTGCACTTCTGTTTCTGAGACCAAGTGGACCAGGAACATATTCCTGCTTGCAGCAGACAGATGTTCTCACCATGCCATCCATCCTGAAAAAGGACTCCACTGTGTTCTTGTCCATCTGCTAACTCTGCAAACCCAGCCAGTGGCCTTAATCCACCAAATAATTAGTTCTCTTTTTGGATAATGTTCCTTCCTCCTGGGACTTTTAGGACCAACTATGTTTCTCTGATGCTTTTTGAACTGGTGTTTTTGCACCCTTTCCAAGAGTCTCGTGAAAGAGCAGGAGTCCTACAGAGAAAGAGACAAAGCTCCAAGGAGGTGCAATACTGGCATTTTACACACATTCCATGCCCTCAGCCAAAGGGAAAACTACAAGACTGTTAGCTAGAAATCCATGAGAAACAGAAACATCCCATCACTGGCAGCCAAAATTCTGATAAGCATCTGCATAGAAGAGCTAAAATAAAGGTTTTAAACAGGGCTTTCTACATTTCTCTGTATCTGCCTCATTTCCTATTACCTCAGTTTTCTACAGCTTGTCTTCCTTACTACTCTTTCCTCTCCTTCTAATGCCTCTTCTTGTTTTTCCCATTATACCCCCATCTGCTTTTAAATAAATAAGTGAAATTTTGAACTAGATATTTCAGTTCTTTTCCTCTTATTTCTTCCTTCCCATTGCCATTCTTCGTGCAGGATAAAAGCAATGCTTTCTAGCATGAAAAATATGGGCAGGTGGATACACCAGCATTCTTATCAGCCCTCTGATTACCTCTTGTGCTCAATATCTGGGAAAGCCCGACAAATGTCAGTCCTGTTTTACTTATGTGCAGTGGGCCAATAGAGAGAACTTGTATTAATTGGTGATGCTTAGGTTAGAGTCCCTTGCTCAGGTCTCCTCCTCTACAGCCTTTTTGCAGCGCTGTCATGTGGCAGAGACTGCCAGTTTCATGTTACTTTGCACTGGGACAAAGCTTACGCTTCTCTTCCTTTGGCCTGTTTGTCTGAAGAGCTCACCTCAGTCACAAAGAGTGGTTTATTTCAGGCAGTATGCTAGTGTGGGGAGAGTTAAGAAGCCTGAGGAACTCAGCTGAGGTCTAGGGAACATCCATGTTTCCTATGTTTTTAGGGAAAGAGGATGTGACAAACCAAGGTATGCTGCACAGTCATCACTCAGAGGTGATGCCTCTTCCAGTGGAGGGCTTGTTCAGCGCCCAGGTGAACAAAAGAGCATGAAAAGAGCAGCAGTAAATTTATTGAGTGATGAAGTCAAGTTTTCCTTATGTTATAGTCCCCACTTTGTTTCCCACAGGTTGGCTCAGAAAAGTGGGTGTTCAATACCAGCCTCCATACTGAATAAAAAGGGAGAGAGATTTTAAATTTCTAGACAATCTTTGAAACCTTCCACTTTAACCCCGAGTGTGTGATTACTTTTACAAGCCTGGACACTGTATCAGTTTGGGTCAGTTAGCATCTCTGTCCTCTATGTTTTAATGACAGGTAAATTGAGGTGCATTGTGCCTTGCTAATGGCATGTCAGTCCACAAACACCATATCTAGGAACATAACCCATGTCTCCTGAGCCTTGCTTTTTAATCTGAGGCAGAGCCAAAATGTTATTATTGGATTGGGATCTGTAGTCTTTATATCTGATAGATTTGAGCTGAAGGACTTCTGGAGTCCAGGTTCCTCTTATGCTTTTGCTCATGAAAACAACACAGTGTAATTTTATTTGCACAGTGTACTTAATCTGGGGCTCATGTGAGAGGGGAACTGGGGAAAAAGGGAGCAGTAGAAAGAGTGAGTGAGTGCAAGGTGGCAACATGAGAAAAAGGCATTGGAAAGTGAAGAAAAGAAAAGCGAAAGAAGGATGTTGGGACAAGATGCAAAGGCAGAAAATGAGAGAAAGCAACCTGACAGAAAGGAGAGAGATTTGAGGCTAGGGTGGCAGGGGCAGGAAGAGGTCAGGAAGCAAGGAACAGCACGATATTTAATCTCAGAGCGACTGCAGCTCTTTAGCCAGGTGGCTGGTGGGATAACCGGCAGGAAGCTGGCATTTACCTGTATGCTAATTCCTCCCTTCCTGCCAGTCTGGCAGGATGAGTGCCTGCTCTCCCGGTGAGATGAGATCATTTGAAAAGCCCCCCTGGCTGCTCTTATGAGGAGCGGCTGAACGCAGGCTCCAGTGTTGTGGTGTGTGATAAAGCATGGTAGCTGGGAGGGGAGGAGGCTGGTGGCAGTGGGAGCACTAGAGACAGGCTGCTCATTTAGTGCTGCCAAGCTCTGAGCCTGATTAATTATGGAGCAGTTGATAAATAACATTGCGGAGATACGTAAATCAACGGGAGAGACGCAGGGAGCTGAGCGGATTGAGGGACTGGCAGTGCTTGGGCAGCTCTGCTCAGAGGATGGTTGTTCTTGGCACAGCTGCTGCCATGTTTGGTGGTGGCAGCTGGCAAGGGTGGCAGGCACAGGGGGTGGCAGGCACAGGGAGTGGCAGTGAGAGGCGCAGGAACAGGGAGGCAGGCGTGCTGCTCCAGCCCACGTCACAGCTTTCCAGGGAACTGTCCAAGATACGTAGGTGGTCCCTGCTAATGCCACACGCAAAAAACCCCTTTGTAGTCTCTGAGACATTCATCTGCCTGGCCCTCATAGAAAAGGGGGAATGCTCTCCTCACTGCTGTATGGCCAAAATGTGGGGAAGCCAAGGATTTGGCAGGGACAGGCACTCAACCCAGCTGTCTTCTCTTCTTGCTCTTTCCCAGCTGCAGGTTTGTGGTTTAGTCCCTGAGCTCTCTCCTTCCTCTGGATATGAGAGAAAATCTATTTTTCAGAAGATATCTGTGTAGCTTACTGAAGACATATTGTTCAACCACTGCATGCAAGGATGTTCCCTTTGGCTGCTACAGCCCATGGATGGGTGCCCAGTGGGTGCCTTATAATACCTCAAGTACCTTTGGGTGGAGTTGTCTGAAGGGACTCATGACCTGAGTTTGCCCATGGAACCATGCATGGAATGGGTTGGGTTGGAAGGGACTTTAAAAGTCTTCTCATTTCAACTAGAAATGGACATGCCATGGACAAGAATCTTTCCACTAAACCAGGCTGCTCAAAACCCAATCCAACATGGCTTTGAACACCTCCAGGGATGGGGCCTTCATCTCAGTGTAATGAGCTTCACCCTGTACCTTTGGTGTCATCTGGTTCCATCCCTGCCTTTCCTCATCCTAAACTAGTATGTTTAAATTAACTCATGAAAAACCAGGAGGAGGAATGTAAGCAGCTGACAGCTCTTGGTCACTGAATGCAGCCATGGAGATTCTCTTCAAAGACTCCTAATGACTCTTTCAGGATTCAGACCTAACCATTGCACGTGGTAAAACACCAATACTTACACCGGGGAGCAAACATCTGTGTTGTGTCTATACGCTAGTGTTTTTCAATATTTGGGTAGAATAAAACAAATGGTTAATTAGAGAGGGACAAAAATCTAGCACAGGTGCAGCCCTGCTCACCCTGACTGAGCAAGGAGAAGCAGTCCTCTTAAGAAAAGATGGGAATGTGGCAAATATCAAATTGTGATGTCTGTCAAGTTCTACATCTGAGGTGCAGTGAAGCAGTCAGCTGATGGTCTAATACTAAAATGTGGTCCATAACTTAATGCAGGAGTTTTGTTTCAAGCAGGGGATGGGCATGGGAAGATTGGTGGGAAGAAACAGCCCCTTGGTGAGGTGGGCATGAAAAGAGTCCTACAATTTTCTCCTGCACAGTAACTCCCTTCACATCCGAGGCTCTTTGCCCAGCCCTGCCTATGAGTTTCTGTCTGTATATGTAGAAAGTGGGTTCAATCAGTGAAATCTCAGCATTAGTGAAATCTGAAGTTATTCTGGAGCGCACCACAGTGTAACAGCAAAGTTTCATGATATTAGTGTAACCCCAGGCAACTGCTTGTTCACTCCTCCACCAGCAGGATCAGGGAGAGAATCAGAAAGATAAAAGCTGGAAAACTTGTGGGTTGAGATAAAGACAATTTAACAAGGAAAGCACAAACTGCCCACACAAGCAAAGCAAAGCACTAATTCACCACTTCCCATGGGCCGGCAGGCGTTCAGCCATTCCCAGGAGAGCAGGGCTCCATCAGGTGTAACAGTTAATTGGGAAGACAAACACCATCAATCCAAATGTCCTTCCCTTTTTCCTGCAGCTTTATATACTGAGCATGATGTCATGGGGAGTGGAATATCGCTCTGGTCAGTTTGAGTCACCTGCCCCAGTTGTGTCTCTTCCCAGTTTCCCAGGCACCCCCAGTCTCCAGGCCAGCACACAAGAATACAAAAAGCAGAAAAGGCCTTGTTTAAATTAACTAGGACCTGCCCAGCAATAATAAAACCACCACTATATTATCACTACTCTGCTCTGCACAAATTCAAAACAAACCCCCATACCCTCCACTGTGAAGAAAATTAACTATCCCCCAGCCAAAACCAGGACATGGATCAATGAAGAGACAGATGCAAAGCGAACTGAACCCATTTTCCCACATCAGAAAGTGAGGCAGTATTTTGAATGGAATAGACAGTGTAGAAGAAAACTGGCTTGAAAAGTTTATAAAACATAAGAATAATGTTCCCATAGGGAAATTAATTTAACTGTAATGTGAAAAGCAGGAGATGCTGGAGCAAAAAAACCCAAAATAACCCCAAACATTTAGTGCTTCTGCATGTTCTCTTATTCTGCTTCATGAAAGTGGACACAGGATGCTGAACATAGAACATCATGAACTGTGAAGCAGCAGCTGCCTTTATTGTGGGTTGTTTTTATCAGTGCAGATAGTTTAAGTAGTTGGATGAGCATCAAAACAAGCAGACATCTTTCAGGAAAAGCAACCACATGAGACTTCTCAGCTTTTAGATCTCCCCATCCCCTATTTTAACTTTTCTATTGATTGTACCTTTGAGCTATCCCTGCAACACATAAAGGCAATACTCGCTCTTTAAGTCAAAGAGGAGCCACTTCCATTCTTAGCCCAAAGTTCAGTGCCAAAGCTTTTCTAACAAAGCTACATGGTCAGTTTTAGAGCTTGGCTGGAAGTAAAGCACCTGACCATGAGTATCCAAAGCTCCAGATCTTTCTTGCACTCTTTCCTTCCTTATATAGTGGGGCAAATCTGAGCACACCCACTTTAGGGAATGCTGCAATTGTAAATACAACTCAAGACTAACTCTTGGATGGTCTTTGAATATTACTAGCTTCAATACAATGGCCAAATAGGGGAAACGCCCAAAAAACCCTAGACTGCCTATCTTGTTGTTAATATGTTGCGCCTTTAAAAAAAAAACTTGGAAAAAATCTCCTTTTGCTTAGTTTTACAGCAAAATATTCCAAAATTTGAATCCATCTATTAAAATGATTTTTTAAATTAGGATCGAGTAGATTCAGTAACAACCCAGCTGCGCCAGCTTCCTACAAGTATCAGTAAATCTAGAAATGGAAAAGAAATATCTCACCAACTAGCCTGAAAACTCCAGACGAATAAAAAGTAAAAGAAATAACTCAGGTAAGGCGAAAGTCACAAGTAATTTAAATCTGTGAAGTGTGTTCTTTCCGATAATCTATTTTAAAGAGCTAATAGCACAGTGCAGAAAAAAATGTTATAACAATCTAATGAGGTCCCATTAAGCTTCCCTTCCATTAAGTTCTTTTGGGTCCTATCTAGGCTAGTCAAATAGGTAATTTAAAACAAAACCTGCTTCTTTAGTCTAAACATGTGCTTATTTAAGAAGGAGACTTGGGAGTTGATGCTGCCTGGGTTCTGTTACCTGCTCTGCCATCAAACTGAATCTTTGACTGAAAAAGCTCCCTCCTCTGGCCCATCACTTCCCAGGTTGTAACAGTCAGGTAATTATTTTCACACACATCTGACTGGATAGGGGAAAGCTTGATTCTCAGGAGAGAGCCTGGGATACTGTGAAAACATAAGGGTGTTTTGGAGACATGTATATATATGCGTACATATATATTTATGTGTGTGTATTTGGTCCCCAACATTCCATGTAGGACACCTGGAGCTTGTCAGGGTTCATTGCATGCTGGATATAAAGCTGTTAGATATTTATTTGTAGCTTTTTTCACTGGAACAGTGAAAGCACCAGACCTTGGGATGTTATTCATCCAGGAGCAGCTTTGACCCATGCCGGCTGTCAGTCAGGGGACGATCATGGTTGAGGGAAGGTGGACAGACGGGTCTGCCTTCCCATGAGCCTGTTTGCCTTCCACTAGTTTTAATTACCAGCCTTTGCAAAGGTTCCTTTGGGAGAAAATTAGCCATCAGTTTCAAGAGCAGCCGGCAAGACACCAGTTCACTCATGAGCTGTCAGCTAACTTTAGCCCCCATCTTGCTGAGCCATCCTTTATTTAATCAGGGTCGGAGGAGCATCCGTGCCCGGCACTCAACTCTGCAGGTGGGGAATGATTTACTGCCCTGCTATCAGAGAGCTCTTTAATCTTGTCTTTATGAACACTTAGCACCTACAAATCACCTCGTTGGCTTGAAATACATCGCCTGCTTCATGCCTTGGTGCCCTGAAGGGGAGGATGTCAAAGGTACATCTTGTTTACACGACACGATGCTTTATGGAACAGGTCCTACTGCCTGTGTGGCAAACCCTAAAAAAGTCCTCTCCTCCGTCTTCCTCTTGCAGTGCTTGAAGTGCATGGTTTTATCCCCTGGACACCCTTTGGAGGGTCTTCAACCCCCTCAACCTAGCCTTTCACCTCTTCCACTCCTTTACCCAGGAAGTGGGTATTCAATTTCTGCTGCGCTCCCTTCCCTCTCTGATTCAAACTCTGAGTTTGAAATTTCCTTTAGGTCTTTCTGCTTCAAATTGTGTTCCTCCAGATGCAAAACAAAGTTGAGAGCTCAATGTTTGACATTTCTTCAAATGCATTTTATCCTGGGTGGCTTCAAACTGCTTTCTATTCAGCGATCCCACGAGGACAGTGCAGGCAGCTTTGGGGTAGAGCGGGATTACCGTGACTGTTTGCCATGCTGTATGCCAGGTTGGGACAAGAATTAGAGTTTAATTGAACTGAGACATGTAATTGAAACTGCAGGGGAAACTTTAGGATAGACAGTAATTATACAAATTAGGATATCATGACACTGTAGCTGCGCTTTAAGAAAGGAAAGACCTCTGATTTTAGAAAAGAACAATAACTGAGGAGAAAAACCCCAGGCTCTTAAATGTCTAGAGATGAGTAGCGTTAGAAATCTTACTGGGAAGGCACATCTCCAGTGGCCTGGAGCCCCTGAGTACCACAAAGGGGCAAGCTTTTGTTATAAGCTCAGAGCAGACATCTGCCACTTGATTAGCAGAACAAATTCCTTGTACGTACTTTTGCTAAAGCTCCTTTCTTCCCTGCAAGCTGTGCTTACTGTGTGGAAAGGAAAAGCTGTCAGTCAGGCTTTCAAACAGAGATGGACCATGCACCTGGGGCATGTCCGAGACCTGGTGCCAACCTCGTAGAGCCTTAAAATGAAGGTGCAGAACTTTTCTTCGGGCTTTGGTGTCCTTTCCCGAATAAGCCATGCATTAAACCCTCTCACCAGCCTTTGATCATGCCACAGAGAAGATAGGAGCCTGGAATGCCTGAAAGTGTCAATCTGTCCGTTGAACCTGCACTGCTGAAAAGATTTTAATATAGATAGTGGACTATCTCCTCAAGTTTGTGACTTTGCCCCCCAGTTTCCAGAGTCAGAAATGAAGTTCCTCAAATAGAGACAATCCAGGCTTGCAGTAGAAGGTGGTAAGTATGGCCATGAGTCTTTAAGTCAGCAAGTTTTCCTCTCTCTGGCGCCCATCCCTTTCATAGTCATGAATCTTGATGTTATTTTTAGCTTGAACAGACCAAATGGAGTTGGGGGAGGAGGGAGTAAAAGTGAAGCTGACAGTATAATGTGAGCCAACATGCAGGCACTCTGCATTACAAAGAGATGAAGGATGGTGTGTCATACATCAGCAGGAACAATAAAACATGATAGATTTCTTAACCTCAGCATCAATCCCAGATGAGCTCGTCCAGTTTCTCCAGAAACAGCCAGGCTGAGGTGGCTTGGAAAGTTTCTAGCTCTTTCCAGAAGCTTCCATCTCATGGATTTGTCAGGTTCAGAAATTACCTTTACACTGTATCAAGATACTACCAGCACAAGACAAGACCAGGCTGGGATCATGGTTTCAGTTCTTTCTCTGCCAAGAAAGCCGCTAGAGACAATGATTTCCAAACCTGAAGGGGTTCAAAGTTATCTGGAAGGACTTGTTTGAAGCCTAAACCTCATAATTTGTGTTTGTTTCAAAGCAGAGGACATCTTCAAGCTTGTATTAGCCTTGGAACTGTTTCCAGTTTCTGAAAACTATTTAAAAAGAATTCTTAAAGTGTTTGGTATTTTAGAATTAGATAGACCTAAAAGATCTCAGGCAGATTAGAAATTTGAATAAAACAAGCTTTCAAGTGAGATTAATTTCATCAACAGAAGAATAAACCAAATTTCCTCCTTTTTCTATTTCCAAATATTAAATTCATTTGTAAAAAAAAATAAAAATACTGAAGAACTGTTTAACACAGTAAGGCAGAGTATGAGTCACAGGGCATTTGGGAATGAGGGAAGCTTGAATGCTTATTGTGTTCTGGTTGCTGTTGGAGATAGGATAATGACTGGGCTGTTATGAAGTCTGACCCTACACAGCAGCAGTGGCTCCATCTTTATCTAGATCTCTATTTATCTGGAGATGAATAAAAATTGTGCTTGAATGTCTAGACTAGCTTCAATAAAAATAACCATAATGGAGCTTAATGGGTATTTTTATTGTGGAAAGTGCAGTTTGTTGTCTGGATCTCTTTGAAAAATTTTCTTCCCATCAGTTTCAGCAGACCTTTCAGAAAATCTCCCACAATGGAAATGCTTCTTCAGTATCATTTCACCTTGTGGACAGTCAGCGCGTGCGTGGCAGTCTACTCACTGCAGGCTTTAGTTCTGCTCTGAACACTCCATCTACAAGGTGGCAGAGAACACTTTATTCCACGCAGCTCCTCCTTTCCCTCTCTCAGAGCAATTTTTCTTGTCTTTTTCCTGTTGTCTGTGAACCACTGTTCCTCTGTGGGGCATCTTCTAGTCTTGTGGTGAATGGAGCATGTGTTGCTATTTCAAATGGTTCTTGTCAGCTGAGAACTGAGAACCATTTCCCATGTGCTTTCAGAAGCATAAGTACTTCCTTGTACGCTGCGTAGCTGCTTCATGACTGTCTCTTTTGTAACAGTTTCTTCTGGTGTGAATTAAATCATAAGTTGAGTTTCTCTAAGAAAGTTGTGCGGAAAAGTAACCTGTAAGTTGGTAGAGAAGGATTTAGAGTGGCAAGAAGCTCAAGTAACAGGAAAGGGTATAAGGTGATGTTGAATGTTGGGAAAAGGTTTTAAAAACATTTGCAACTGGCCTGTGTGTGCTCACAGTGAAGGCAAAGATAAGCCAGTGCTGTGTGCTCCTGAATATCCTACCTGTAAAACTCTGCATCTTGGGAAAGGAAAGAGCATGGATTAAAAAGAGAGGATTTCAAGTGAACACCAAGGGGTCGATTATGATGACCCAGTGCTGAGAATCAAAGTGTGCTGTCAGAAGCACATATGTTTTGGTCTTTGAACTTGATTCCATTTTTAGTGCCTCTGCAGTTCTTGTTTCTACACAACTGGAAAACCTGGTCAACAAAAAGAAAATATATACAGTGCTACTAAGTTATGTTTATACACTACATTTTGCTATAAATGAGGGCAATGTCCTCTCTTCTGCTGTCGCTAAGCATAGAAAAGTGTTTGACTGCCTGTGAAAATGAGTCCTAAAAGCTAATATGCATCTCTGGCCAAAATGCTTGTTTGTTAGGAAAACCACCCACAACATAATGAAATGATTTGACATTTTCTGTTTTGTTTAAAGCATCGTTCATCCAATAAAGGGGCAGTGCAAATATCGTGTGGCTTTAGTGACTAATGGCCTAATACATCAGATGGCATCATAAACTGATAGACTTAAAGCAATGTCAGACTTAAGACTAGTCCAGGCATGACTCTTAATCAGCCTGCCATTTTGTATAAACAGCTCAGGCCCTCCCAGAGACACTGAGCAAAGAGAGAGGGACAGGGAAAAGCTACTGTGTTTGTAGGGATTTTACTTCCTGTGACATTTTACCTTTATAGTTAAAAAAGAAGAAAAATCCAATTGTCTGGCAGTTTTTCTTTTGTCTATATAACCCCCCCACCCCAAACAACAACAATCCTGGAAGCAAGCTGTCTTTATGCATGCCATGGGCTGATATGTGTTCAGAGTAGGCTACCTGGTTAATAAACGGTTGGATGACTCTTTGAGAAATATGTTGTAATTTAATTTGTAAGTAAAAAATGAGGAAATGGCTAAGGTCCTGCTCCAATTTTTCTGATAAAGATTTTGGCTGACCCCTGCTCTGGGGAAGTGAAGGAATTAGACTGTCTTGCCATTTCTTAGCTGGCTGTAGAAGGTTTTCCCAAGGAAGGCATCAGTGTGAAGGCAGCAGTGGCTGCAGTGTGGTCAGGAAGTCATTGTGCTGGTGGAGGAGGCACACTGAGGCTGGCAATCAGACCACTATCCAAGTGGGAGTAAACCTAAGGTGGAAGCACCCTTTTCATGTTCTGGAATGTAGTACATTCTGTATTTTCTGTTGGGAACACGTTAAGGACCTCTAGTTAGCTCTGCACCTTGCAATATTTGTGCAAGTCTATTGGCCGCCTACTTTCTCAAGTCTTTTTTGTTTCCAAAGTGCAAACTCTGTATGCTTCATGGCTCTGCTAGGAGGAGGACAAGGAGGGCACCTCATACGGAAGAGCTGAGTTTTGTCTGTCAAGTCATTAACATTTTAAGGGCACTGCAAGTTGAGTAGACCTATGGCAGATAAAGATGATGCATTCCATATGTTGTCATTTCCTGTCATTCCTACCCTGACCCTTTCTGTGGTCACCATTTTGGGATCAGCTCAGCTGTGACCAATTGCTGAAACATCTTTTGTTTTTTTTCCTAGTGAGAAGGAAGTTTAGTGATTATATCTTTTCTTCTACAAAATTACGTCCATTTAAAATCATATGCATTCTCTTTGCTCAAAACAGAGAAGTCCTGAGGGCACAAATCAACAGGTGCAAAGTAAGTAACATACAATCAAAACTAGTAAATGAAGCTAAGAGCTGGCAGCAGTGGGGGAAACAGGGAGTAGAAATTAAAAATGGATATAAAAAGCAGGTATTGGAGAGGGAAAACAATGGGAAGCAGAAAAAGGCATTCAAGCAAGTTGTTCATCTCTCAAAAATTTTTCCTTTCTCTCCAGTACTCTTTCACCATAATCATAGCTCAGGTAGTGCAAAGAGAAGGAAAAGGAGAACATGTGGGAATCTGTAGATTTCTTCCCCTGCTTAAACAACTGTGTCTTGCCTTTCATTTTTAGCACATGGTGCCAGATCTTTACCTGCTCTTTGCTGGAAAAATATTCTAGAAACTCTCTCCTGAGCCTGCTGATGGGAAGGCAAGGTCAAGCACGTATCAACAGAAAGAAGGACTCCTTTGTCCTTGCTCCCAATAACATCTAATACCCACCCTACACTAAAACCTTAGCTTGCTTGTTGGAAGCAGTGTTAGGTGCTCCAGTCTCTTGCTTTAAAAGATTTCTGGTGTCCTGCCTGGCTTCTTGCCACTGGTGCAGATGGGCACAGGTCTCCTGTAGTCCTGGGTCATGTCTGCCATTTCTGTGCAGATGTCTTGTGCACCCCAAGGCATCCCAAATGGCACCAAAAACCTATGTTTAGGCAAGTGAAGGGAGCCGCAGGGAAATGTCCTGCTTGGCAGAGTGTGGCCACAGATGGACTCAGAGAAAGAAGGCGGCCATCTGGGCCCATGGTTTAATGGAGTCCCTTCGTTGCTGCCAGTCTGGAGGGAGGGAGGTGGCAAAGGTCACATGGGAAGGTGTGCTGGGGAGGAGGGAAGGGACCAATGTGACAACCAAGTTCCACGTGGCTTGGTTCCATGTGGTTCCAAGTTCCATGTTCCATGTGGCTTGAGGATCCAAGCTTCCAGTTATTGTGTTGATGTTGTGGCAGAGTTAATGCTCTCTTAACGCTGCCTGAAAGTTGCCACACGTGACCAGAGAATACAGCCAATGCTGCTTCAGTGCAGGGTGCAAGGGGCCTGGGCTACATCTTCATAGTCCTGGTAGGAGCTCACCTACCAGCACCATTGTCACAGCTCTCCAGAACAACTGACAACACACCTGGTCACTGAGCCAGCCTGCTGTCACACTGATGTCCTGCAGTGGGGGCTGGACAGCTAGTATAAAAAGCTTGCGTGCTTTTGGAAAGAGGGATGTCAGAAGAGTTTTCCATTAAAGAGGTAAGGAAATAGACAGAAACAAAAGGCCAGGGCATGTGGCAACAAGAACCATCACATAGAAGAGCTGAGTGTTGAAGTGGGGGAAAATGAAGAGTTGTGCTTTAATGGTGGTTGTTTTTTGAAACCATTATGTCCTGTAAAGTTCCTGTTGGTATCTGGATTTGCACTGCCAGGACATGTCTCATAAACATCAGGAGCATGCTTATTTTTATTCTCTGGAAAACAGATGAGCTGAACAAGCATGCTTTTAAATTCTGAGTATACAGTGAACAAGTCTGGTCCTGCAGCCCTGTCAGCATCCCTGGCTCCAGCCTTCAACACTGTCTGCTATCCTGTGGTGAGCTCCCTGAACAAAGCTCCAGTGGTCCCCATCAGAACTCCATTGCTGCTCCATCCTGTGAGCCTCCAAGAAGGGAATGCACAGCCTCTTGGAAGGTGGGCCAGCCTTAAGGTGGGAAATGGGAGCAAGTCTTTGAGATACATAAATAGGAAATCCATCACTCATCTAATCAAAATTTTATTTCTTCTATTTCTAAATGGTAGACCAAGACTTATTTGATAATGATGGGCTGTCTTTTGTCATGCAGTGAAATGAATAATCTTTCACTCCTATTCCTATTCCACATTTATGTTCTTCCTAGGAGCTCTAGATGACTTTGCAAAGGCACTAGAAGTGAGGAAGTAGTTTGCAGGTGGAGGGGAAAAAAAGTTAATTTTTTTTGTGAAAAAATGGGATTCAGTGGTTAATGAAGCAGGTTTTAAAGAAAATTTTCCCAGAGAAAGCAATTAGAATAAAAAAATTCAGAGAAAATGTTGATTTTTTAAAAAATAAAACTTATTTCTAATTTAATGTAGAAAGTATACATTTTCTGCCCTTCAATTTCTGCACTGTATTTTTTTTTCTGTAGGGATTTTCTTTTTGTATTTTTTTTTCCTTTTCCAGTTAAGCTGCAAGAGATAGTTACAGTTTCTCACTTTCAGAAAGATTTGCAGGCCATCTGCCCTTTCTTTTGGCATACCCTCAAGGGAACAGCAGCAGAGGTGGGCTGAGGGACCACAAGTCTCTCCTGAATGGCCATGCCTCTAGCCTCCTTGGTTTTCCATGGACCTGGGCACAGGATTGGTCTGAAATGAGCAGCCAAAACAATCCTCCTTTCTCTGAGCCCGAGTCCTTCCCCAGGGCACTGGCATTCTCAGCTGATCAATTCTCCCCAGGATCTCTCCCGTGTGAATGCTAATAGGAGGGGTACAGGCAACTGATTTATAATATTCTTGAAAATCCGGATAGATTGCTGTAACGATCAGAATTAATTACTCTTTTCAAGATTTTATGTTTCCAAGCTTCCTTTTTCCTCCTCCTCTGTCCCCCGTACCCCCTCCCTTCCCTGCCAGCTCAGTCGTCCTCTTTTCCCTCTGGAGTCCTTCCACCTTGGCTCCTGGCCAGCTCCCTACAATAAAGTCACATGCTAATCAATAACACTTTTATTGAGAGTGACAGACAGGAGCTAACTGCACCGAAACAGTAACAAGTTCAGCCAGTAGTAAATGCACTCTTCTCAAATCCCAGCCCTTGTGCTTTGCTTGCTGCCCCTTCAGCTTCCCTTCAATATCTGTCTCAGGCTTCTACTCCTCCCTTCAGACCTCACAACACAGTGGTTTTTTGACGACCCTGTCTAAAGTGACTGTCGCCTCCAGGCCTTCTGACAGGAAGCATTTGGTCCCTGGGATTTCAATACCCCTTGGCCTTGACTATGCTGCTTCAGTAAACTGGTGCTCAGGACGTGTAGCTATCCTTATTTTGGCTGAATGCAGGCCTGTTTCTGTGAGCAAGGCTGAAGTATCGTGGGGTAAGAACAGAAGTCTGCAGAGCCAGTCCTAAACAAGGTATATCCCACAGCAGTCAGTTTATTTCCCTGCATCCTCCAAGTCTTGTGCTAACCCCAGACCCATCTGATGCTAAAACAAGGGTCCATGCAGAGCTCTGCAATGATGCAACCACAGCAGTCCATAGCTGCAATTAAAAAAGAACTGTGACCATTGTGCATGTGAGTAAGTCCAGCTAGTGGTAGGGCTCTGAAGGTCACCTCTTTGGCAAGAATAATCCTGGTACTTTCTGACAGAGCTTAAACACGACCCTGGCTTGTTTTGCTTTTGACTTGGTCTTGCAGCTTCTCATATTTAGAGCTGCTGGTCTGGGAAATTACTCTTTCCTGCATCTGGAGGTGCTCTGGCAGGGCAGAGGAGTGCAGTGCTGAGAAGCAGCCTCTAACGTGCCCTTCCAGCACAACTGACTGACTGTCATTCCTGAGGGCAGGCCCTTTGTGCTCAAGCATGCCACTGTGCCAGCAGAGCTCCTGTTGGTTGCCATGACTCATTCAAGAGTACATGAAAGTAGGTCTAAGACAAACTAAAAGGCTTCCAGACCATGAGAAGATAAAAGTTACCATAAAAAAAAAAAAAAAACCAACATTGCTAGTCATTTGCCTACTCTAGGCAAAGCTTGGTTGTAGTAAAAGATCAGTGTAATAGGACACAGGAGTCAAACTATCTGATGTTATTCTCCAAGAATGACACATCATCCTCTTCCATGACACCTACACAGCCTCTTGCTTTGCCAGGGATGTGATCAGCTGTATCCATGCCTCCTTCCAATCCTTCCACACTTTCTGCTGAGCCCGGAGAGGAGTCTCATTTTCTGGTGCTAACAGTCCTCATCCACTGGACACTGCAGGGACACTGCACACATCTTGCCTCACTCATTCATAAGCATCACTTTTACTTCATCTAAAGTAGATGGTGATCCCCACCTTCCATCACGTGCCACCCATCAGTCTGATGCAGGCATGCCAATAAATCTGAAATGTTGTGTTTGCCTAGTGCAATACAAAACCCAAAACAGAGAGAAAGAAGGTTAGCAGAGACAGCTTTGGATGTTTAGAAAACTGCCTGCCTTCTCTGTACCACCTACTTACAGTGAGTCTGATCTATCAGCAGTCCTGCAAATCCTAGCTCAGGGGTGTTTGGAAGGGAGTAGGATTAGCTGAGGTCTTCTAAAAGAAATCTCTAAGGCTATGAAATATTTCTAAGCTTAAGAAATAATACTTCTAATTACTTTTTATAATTATTTCTTCTGTCAGAAATATGAAAATCAAATATGTGTGATGTTAAAAAATTATTTTTCATTAGAAAGTTGTAATTTCTTTTATGGACTTCTCAAATGTTCTCTATCATTTTTTGAAAAATTACTTCATTTCTGGAAGAACACTATCTTATACCAATTAAAAAAATTCAGTAGAAAAGTTTTAAAAACCAAGTGAGGACTGATAAGGGGGTTGGATTTTTTTCAGTTTTGAAGTTTTTTAGTGTATTTGGGGGGGATGGTGTTGTAACACAGAGATCAGGATCTTAGGCCTTCTAAAGAATGAGCTGAGATCAGTTTGCTGGATCCTTTACGAGTTGGTAAATCATTTATTTGTATGTGCTATTGGACAAAACCCAGCAAGAGCGCTTCATAAAATATAAATAGTACAAAATACCTTAGCTCTATTAACAACCTGTAACTGACTCACTTGAACTCTTTCTCATTTTCCTTTTTAACTTTTCTGTCTTGTAAAGTGGAGCTTGGTTTACGATTGCAAATAAAAATGAATTTGGTGCACCTAATCCTAATTTTATCATCCCAAACCCATAGTTTCACCTTCTGGCTTGTATCTTATAGTCTCTACTCAAGGAAGACTTGAGTGCAGGAGGGAGAGGAAACAGCCAAGGGAAGTGCTGGGGTGGCTGTGGCATAGCAGGGGCAAAGGGTGGCTGGGAAGCCAGACCCTGCTGGGAGGTTAGTTCTGAGGTGTGCCATCAGTCACAGAATCCCATGACTGCTCTTGCTCAGAGCTGTTCTTGGCTCATGATAGGGATATCGATCCCGACGTCCACAAATCACTAAATCCCCCTTCAAATTAAAATAAGTGAATAAATAAGCACAGGCAGAAATGCAGGAAGCACTCCTCTTCAGATTACTTTGCAGATCAGGAGCCAAGTGAAAAAATCTGTGAGCCACAGGGATTAACTTGCTTGCAACAGCAGGACCAACATGGGGTTGCTTCTGATGAGAGTGGACACAGTCCCTTGGTGATTTCCTCTGAGGGAAGGCTTGCTACACTTATCCAGTGAATCCCTTCTTTGGCTTGCATTCAGAAATTCATTGTGCTGAATGGGGTTGCTGGCTAACCCCCAAACCACTTCTTCCTTTTTCACCTTCTTCCCCATGATGAGGGAAAGCCTCAACTCTCCCTTTGTCTCTTGAGTATGGTTCACTGGCTTTAGTCTGGGAAATCTCAAGACAGAAATTATTTTTGTCATCTGTTTGGACTATGGAGATATGACAGGATGGTGCAATGGTGAGGAGGGCAATGACAACTTGATATTTGAAACCAGACTTAGTATTTGTGGATATTCCTTCAACAGGCTTTGTTCTGAAGGTCTCCCTCTGAAGTACAGTTCCTTTTGGTCTAGGATGTGACATCTCTTTGTAAGTATTTTCTGCAGAGAACTTGTAGCACCTGTCCTTATGATGGGCCTCAGATGCAGCCTGTGGGGGACTTGCAAGGGCTGTCTCTGAGTTCCAGCTGTTTTTTGTTCCAGAGCACTGAGCAAAGGCAGGGAAGGTGGATCATCCTAATACAGAAAAATAGAATAAGGGGTAAATATCCTTTCTTCTCTGTTCTCATCTTCCTGCAGTTTATCTTTCAGGGAGTGGAGGATTGAAACCAAATCATCCCAGCTTCTTCTTAGTGCATCTCCACTGTATTCACCTATTGCTTGCTAATTTCACATTGACTGTTTTATTCTTAAAGGCATAAGAATATGGCCCTATGGATGGAGGAATAAAACAGCACTTTCCTTCTGCTCTTACTAGAATAAAATACAAATGGATGCTTCAACATCCCCTGTACTTTCAGTCCTGAGAGAGCATTTCCCCAAGAAACTCAGTGGACACAGTCTGCCATAAAAAATATCAGGCTCAGTCCAACCAGTAATTTTGCCTCACAGCAGTGCATATGGGAACAAATTGATGGGAGGGGATATACCAAAGCACTGTGGGAATGGGAGGGAGCAGATAAATTACAACCCGGCATCATAGGGAAGTGCAATTATCATTTAGCTGCGACCTGCTGATCCCTCTGCTTTACCTCTTCCTTGGCTTTCTGGACTGGAGGAAGAGTAAAATGGTGCTCAGCCACCCATAAGTGTGCTGATACACCAGTCCTACCTTAGCCCTTACCTCTCAAAAGCTGTACACCACCAGTTCTGCAGATGATCACTCTCACACCATGCTCCTTTCCTCCTCTCTGTCTGTACATGAGTATTTTTGATCCTGGGGGATCTGTGAGCAATACCCTCACAATCTTCCTTGACAAATGAGTGATGGGCAGTCTTGTGGATCCCTGAAAGCACTTTGTCATGCCTCATATTAGTCAAATCTCTCAGATTTTAATATTCTTTCACCAACTCGAGCGGGGTACATGTGCATACATGTGTGCACGTGAAAATCCTTGCCAACATGTCATCCCTTATTGAGCAAAATATTGACAGGTTTGGATGTGGAGAGAAGACAGGAAAGAACATTTTGTCTTTCTGGAGAACTAAAAGGCCTCTGCCTTCTCCATTTAGTGCCTTCCTTCATCTTGCATGCACATGCATGCACAAACATCCCCCGCCACTCCTACAACCACTTCCTAGCACAGAGTCAGAGCCAAGGAGAGTATATATTTTCTCATCATGGAACAAAATCTTTTTTAGAAAAATAATAAAACTTCATTAGAGTATTAATTCAAAGCTTTTATTTTTTATAGTCCCCTTTTTATCATTTTTATTGCTGGTTTTAAAAGGAGGAGATTCCCTACATTAGGGAGGCAGCGAGCTGTTTTACATGGAGTGTCCAAGTGCCATTTACTAGTATCAACTTCGGGATGCAGGCTGGTTGCTTTTGTGCCTGACTTGTTCTCTTAGTACCTCTATGTGCTTTGCTTTGGTGCTGTCTGAGGCTGCTTAGGTGCTGTGCATTTGCCTTGGTATCCTGTGTGTGTATCCTGTCTGTCACAGGGACCTGGAACTGGAGTATATGGTGAATTTTCACCTGTGTAATGCACGTTAATTATTTTCTTCTGTTCTTTCTATGAGGCTGAAGCTTGGAGTAGATCTGAGCCAGCTTTTTCTCACCTCGTCCCTGTGCTGTGAATCTTGTAAGGTAGAAGTTACACATGTCAACATCTACCTAATAACAACACATGAATTGTGCAGAGCCCTGAGCTCTCTGTGAGGGAGACATGACCTTCATTATAATGATACAGTTGACATTTTCCCTGTGACACTTATTGTAACATCATTGCTTCCTGTTGGCATCTGTGGGCTTATCAGGCAGCTTGTTCAAGCAATCTGGAGTTGTGATGAAACCAGGCACGAGGGAAGAGCCTGAGATTTGAGGGGGGAAGAAGAGGGAGTGGGGCAAAAAAGAAGGATTCATAGAGTATCACAGCATACAGAACATCTATAAATGTGAGCTAATCTAATCCTCTTCCCCTTGCATTTGTCTCCTTGCCTGTGGATTCACAAACACCCTTCACTGCAGAATCCAGCATCCCTACAGCTCACCACTTATCGCTGGCATTCCTGCTACTGGTGGCAGTGGTACTCCCAGCAGTAGGAGCCCAGGCTTCCTGGGCAGTCAAACCCACCAGGGAAGGAGGTCCAGGGGCCCTCTTTCGGTTGTGCAAACCCCTTGCAAGCAAGGGCACCCTGCATCTATCCTGAGGCTAACATGATAGCACACTAAATGATGTATGTGTGGGGATAATCCAGGACATCTGGGTGTTCAGAATGTTTGCAGGCTCATTTGCAAACATTCTGTGTTGAAGCTGTCTAGGATTTGACTGATCCTGAGGGGAAAATCAGGTCCCAGAGTGGTCAAAGAGGTCTGTCTTTTAGCATAAGTCCTAAATTCATCATCACAGTGAGGAAATCAATTATTGTGATAGCTGGGGCTTGGGTTTGGTATCTGTACTGAAATCAACTAGCCCTTGGCCACCTAATAGCTGCCCAAAATGAGGCAGGCATGTGTTAAGAGCTTCTGGTCGCCTATGGTGGGGGTTGGTAAAAGCTAGTTTAATGTAAAGAAGGAAAGCTTTGTATCCTATTGTTCCCTGAGCATTTCAATTTCTTGTTGAAACTCCTGAACTTAAGCCTTGGGTCCAAACACTCCATCTATGCTAAGTGAGGCTACTGTGGAGTCCTGCACTTTTGCTCCTGATCTGCAATCTGTAAACGTCACATGCACCACTAACTCACTGCGACTTAACTGATGCTACAATTTTTGTGTCAGGGCTGATGAGAGGCCTAAAATTAAAATTCTCAGCAGTTTCAGCTGGCAAGTAAACACATGTATTTCCTGCCCCCTTTCTGCTTTCCAGTCGCTCCTCTATGCTACATTTGGGTACAGCTGTTGCCAGGGCAAAGCAAGCCCTACACTGCGTTTTACTTCTGACAGCATCCTTGGCTGGTTAGCTGGGAGAAGGGGAGAGTGGAGTAGAGCAAAGTGGCTCCTTCATTTTTCATAGGATTTGACATACAAGATCAGACTTTGCCTTCCCTAATGGCCAAATATGTGATATTTCAGAGGAGTGCAATATCCTGCCAATAGAGAATATATTTATTGGCACAGCTTCCTGCCAAGGGTTTTGGATTGAGCTGCCTGATAGACAAGAGGTGCAGTGAGAGCCGCCACAAAGAGGCAGGTTGTTGACCCCCCACGTCTCAGGGTAATGCTTCAGGCAGGGGACTCCCTTCCTGAGGCCTATGGAAAGCGCTCTGCTTCCTGAGGCATGAGATTGATTTGCCTTAGTAATTACTGTGGCTCCCACAGCTACATATGTTACTTGCAGGTATCATATGTTTCAGGCATAAAATGAAGTCTTGGGGGGGGGAAACCCCAACATTCTTAGTCATTGTTCATCTGAGTTGATCTGCTATTGTGGGAGGGAATCTCCCAAGTTGCTAATGTGTAGCTTTACAGGCTATGATATTTGCGTGCAGTGGAGATGATGGGATATATCTTTCATTTCATCTGGAGAAAAAATAGCTCAGGATTACCAGAGATAAGTAGAGGTAAAACTCCCTGTTATTTTAGCATTATATGGCACTTTGGGCTTTTTAGCTTCAGTAGCACTGTATTCTGCCTCCAGGGGAGAGGACACTTTGTTCCCTCACACACAAAGAACATGCAGAGGTTTCCCCAGTGAATGTCTTTAACAAGGAGAGGAGAGCAGCATGGGAGAATTCAAGTAGAGCACAATAAAGCATTTTCCATTTCAAATACAGCATTACCACAGCCTCAACACTGGGATGGAGATTTTGGAAATTTTGCACTGTTGACGCTCACAATTTTAGCAGCAATTCTTAGTCCTTCCATATCTAATTTTGAGCTCAGCTGCCTCTTTAGGTATGTGAGAAGACAAATTTTCCTTTCATTGCTTTTTTGGGGAAGTGAGAAGGGCTTGAAGGTTTTTTACTATAATGTCACCTGATGAAATGCTTGAAAATACAGCCCTAAATGTCACCTGATGATTCAAAACCAAGAAATCTAGAAAACTAATTTTCATGGTTTGGGGAGGCTACACTCAGGATTTCTGATTGCTTGAACTGTCAGTACATGGAAACAAAAGACAGACTATTTAGAAACAAAGGTGCCTTGATTTCAGAGCTGTTTTATACAGTAGAAATAAGACATCACTCCTTTTCACTTCTCTCTTAAAGACTCCCAGCAAGCATTTTTCTCACAGCCAGTGAAGGGTGGATGTATCTCCCTTCATAGTGTGTCAGTACCTGCAACAATCCACGCATTGTACGACAGCCTTTGCCTGCTCCTCTGTGCTCAGACCCTTGGTCCTGCTAAATCACAGTTTTGCCTTCTTTTAGGATTCATGGAGAGGAGGATGGGCAAGAGCGAGAGAGAGGTTTTTCTCTGTTCATTAGAGGGCAAGATTAAGCCTTATTATTAATTATTCCTGTACTATGGCCACTGGTGGCCTGTAGTATTCCAGAAGTCAGACTGCCAACAGCACTAAATCAATGCTGCTAGTTCAATGTTATCAGTCTGTAGCCACACAGAAATTTGGTATGTTATAAAACCAGAGTAACACTTCATAATTGCCTTGCAAAAGTGGGGCATTAGTGTTTTCTAAGTGACAAGCCTATCTGGAAATGCAATCGGGTCTTTAGCTGTAATGCTATGGCAGTGATAGCTAAGTCATACTCAGGGCAGAAATTAGCTACAAAATTAACCGTATAATTTCAAATGGGCAAAGCAATTAAGTGCAACCCATCCTCCAGGCTGCATGGGCCTTAGTGCTCATCACTGAGGAGACATTTCTACCTGTGGAGCTCTCCAGGCTGAATGCATGTTGAAAACCTCTGTCTTCTTCCTCAGCATCCACAGACAGTTCACCCTAGACGAAGTCACCTAGCTCCTTCCCGGCTCTCAGAACAATGGTTGAGAGCAGATCAGAACCCTCCCTTTTGTTACACAAGAAAAAGTGGTACTGAGAAGCATCTGGATAAAGCACTGAAAAAATCTCTAAACTGCCATTAAACAAAGGTTGTTTTTCACCTGGGCTCTGGGCACATTAATTTGGGTCTACCCCAGTACCAAGCCAGCTATATTGCTCTGAGAGGTGATTTCTCAGTCCTCTGTGCAGCAGGAGCTCCAGCCTAAGTGGAGCCAGCCCAAGAATCTGACGTATTACTTCATAAAAGGTGTGCAAAATCAGAGAAGCTACAGAAAAACTACTTCACATCCCCTTGAATCCTTGGGACTCTGAATGTGAAACCTATCTGTTCCTCTTTCCGTCTATCTCAGACCTAACAGCATTAGGGAAAGATGACTACTCTCAGTGTTAAGATCCTCTTGGCTGGCTGGTGTTCTTTCCCAAACTTTGGCATCCCTCTGCCCAGTTTGGCCAGAGGATAATTTCCTCTGTGGTTCAGCTGGCTTGGCGTCTGCTTGCAAGACTTGGACATGGTGCTCTGAGCCTCAGCCATGGAAACACGCTGGCCATGCACACACAGAAGCCTGGTTTGCCAGGCTGAAAGACTGTGGCCAGTTGGTCGCATCCACTGTAGCGTCTGGCCACCAGCTGGGAGACATGACACCCAGAATGTTTCTCCGTATGCTAAATGAATTGCGAATGATTACAAAACCTGTTTCTGTAAAGGCTTCTCCTTGATTCTTGGAATAGTTGCATGCTGTGTCCTTCTCAGAACTGAGAAAGCTTTGGGAAGGATCAGGTCAGTGATATGCAAAGGACAACTTGGCATCAAATTCAGCATGCCTGCTTCATATTATAATTCTTTTTTTTTTTAATTTAATGAAATATAACAGAGACATGACATTTCTTAGAAGCTGCTTTTCTCTAGTGAGCAAGCTTGTTCTGTGGCACCAAGCTTGGACCAGGCCTTGGTGAAATCAGTGTTATCAGCTGATAAATATTTACCAGGCCATATATTCCTCTGTATATATGTATGAAGTTAAACCTGTGTAAGATCCAGGAGAGAAGAGAGAGGTATTTCAGAGTACTTGTATAGAAAGTTATCTCTGCATGTCTTTAATTAATCCAGTAATTGCTTGAGGAAGATCAGTAGTCACCATACTGTGTCTTTGGCAGGACCTGAACTACTTTCATACCCCTCCAAGACTATCAGAACTAGGATTCTGGTTATGTGTACAAATTTCAAGCCCAATTAGTGAAAGTGTATAAAGTCTCAGTTCTGATAGTACGCTGAGCAAAGGCTGCGGAGGGGTTTCTGAAAAAATTTGGAACTCTGTTAGTAGTCCCTAAGCCTCTTGATTCACTGGGCAACCTTGCATGTGTTACTCTCCCTGCTTAGTGTCTCTGTGGAAATGAGTGTAACAATATCAATGGATTAAAGATCTTTAAACTTCAGAAGCAAAAATGTCAAGACGGTGCTAAATATTATGTATCTTTACTTAAAGTTTAGGGTCAGGATGATTTTTAATGAGGATTGTGTGCATTTATAAGCTTAAGCCATGTAAAATGTACTTAGTGGCAGCAAAAGCAGTTGTTAAAATGTGATCATCATGTGGCCCAGAACTGACACTTTTGGATCCTAGTCCACTGCGATGCCAGATCCAGTCCAGGTTTCATGTGCCCATGTCGACTTTTCTTGGAATAAAATACATAATGGATCAAGCTGCCATATTAAATTTAGTTGTTTGCTGTCACATCACCCAGTACACAGTCTGCTCCCTAAATCCCATATTAATCCAGTTGTCTGTATCTTCTTTGGTATAAAAGCACATTAGCCTCAAAAGAAGCAGCAGAGACACTATTCATAGAAAAATAAAACAGTGATGAGAGGGTTAATATCAAGCTCCAGTCCTAACCTGATATAGCATTTATATGTCCTCAGGAATAGCACTTCAGCCCCAATACGTATATTCTTGATGCTTCACTGGGAAGATGATGATTTGTGATTTCTCTTTATCCTCTCTCACACCCATCTTCTTTCATTTGCTTATGGTAACCCCGATGTGTAGTGTAGTTTTAGCAGTGTCAATAGTGTACCTTTTACCTGGAGTGAGTTTAATAGGATTTGACAGTGACAGAGGATGAGAAAATTCTGTGATTCTATTATTAATCCCATTTCTGCAGCAGTCTGTGTAGATTGTATACTATTAGGAGAAAATGTTTGTACTGAAGGCTTCCTATCCTTTTCTCTCTCCATCTGCCTCCATCCTTACAGCTTGCTCCCATCAGCACCCTGTTGGTACCTCTGGTCATTAAAACCTTTTGTAGAAAAAAAGTGAAGAGAGGGGCAGGAGGAAGGCCAAGGAACCACTTAGATATCAAATATGATAAATTCATATATTAAAGGATAGACCTTCCCCCAGAATGTTTATGAGCAGCAATTCAAGCAGAGCCAGAGCCACATTTGTCACTCATGTGACTTGCAAGCACTGTGTCTGACAATTGGATCTGTGTCTTGAAAGGACAGCTAAAACTCGTTCATGTTTTCACAGCATCTCTCTATGTACAGGCATTGCCAGTGTCTCCGTATTATCCCTTGCCAAACTGCTGTTATGGGGCCTGTGTCTTTGGCCTGTTTGAACTGTATTCATTTCAGTTTTTAACTGACCTTGGTTTGCTCCCTGACCATTGCTCTACTTCCTGATCTCTAGGGCTTCTGCTCACACAGTGCTGGACATCACTGAAAGAATTGGGGAGGCAAAGTCTCAGCATGATGCTGGCCTCTTGACTTTGATTCCATCATCTCTGCAGTGCAGAAATATATAACTGACTCCTCCAGTTAGGAAAGGTAAAATATCCTTTCCAAAGTCCTTCCCAAAAAGGTTAAGAATTTAATTTTGGATGAACATCCTTGCCCTCTGAGCAAGTCTTTGTATTAATGATCTCATGACAGATTGCTCCTTAAACTGGCCCTAGCGCAGGTCAAGACAGAGTGAGAATATTCTCTATTTAATGAGGCAGAGATCAGAGCCTCTAATATTTCATCATTCGTGCTCAGGGGAGGAAGGGAGTTATGAGCTTGGAGAGCTGCTGGCAGAAGGGGCCCTTGTAAGCAGCTGTGATGGCAACTTGCTCACTGCATGGTTCTTAGCCCCCAAGAACTTACTGCTGTAGATTTCCAGCTTCCTCTTGGAAAAACTAACCTTTGTTATTAAACTTATTTAAATGATTGAGTTCAGTGTTGGTGAAAGATCTGAGGCTAACAACCCTCGGGACAGAAGGGAAAAATTTAGTCTGCAGAGAGGCATAGTATGAGGAACATACTGCCAGTGGTATATAGACAACCACAGTCTCCAGGACTATGTGGAGCACTTAGTTTTGTTCCCCAGCAGCTTTTGCCTAGGAAGGGTGGGCAATCTGATACTCAGATGCAAGTAAATTAGAAAGCCAACTTGCAGATCCAGTGGTTTACAAATATCTTAATTTATTAATGAGTGGAGGCCATCTCAGTGTGTGTAAATATAGATTTTAAATCAGTTGACATGATGTACATAAACTATCAAATTTGTAGCGTAGTCCTGAGATGCTAATGTTGAATCCACCCCTGACTTGAGTGCTACTTTTCAGTAGCACTGTGTTCCCTGGGAAGCAGTGATATATAGTGCTGTGCAAATCACTGGTGCCCTTAAACTGCAGCTCTGAAATATTTACACATCCAAAGTATGTGTGTAAATTGGGAGTATCACAGCGTTCCCATACGGTGACAGAGATTTGTAAATTTTGCTTCTGTGCAGTCCAGCATTTCCCTGCTAGTGACTGGGAGCCAGGACCCAAGAGCATAAATTCCCCAAATAATTCTTGCAATACTTAGGGTGAGCTCAGCTCCTGCACTTAGCTACTAGAAGCAAATCTTTCCAAGGTGCCACAGTTATGATTTGCCCTCTGAAAGGGACTGGTAGTGTCTTTAAAGCAACAGTTCCTGAAGAAACAGTAATAGCCATTCAAGGTGCTATTCCATGGTGTTGAGTAAGGCCATCCTGGCTGGCTCTAAGGCTAATTAGATTGGTCAAGACTTTGAATCCTGTGCTCAGTTTTGAGCCATGCACCACAGGAAGGGTATTGAGCTGCTGGAGTGTGGCCAGAGAAGGGCAATGGAGCTGGTGAGTCTGAGCACAAGTCTGATGAGGAGCATCTGAGGGAGCTGAGGTTGTTTAGCCGGGAGGAAAGGCTCAGGGGGACCTCATTGTTCTTTACAATTCCCTGAAAGGAGGTTATGGGGAGGTGGGGGCTGGTTTCTCCTCCCAGATAGCAAGGGATAAGACAAGAGGAATCAGCCTCAAGTTGCGCCAGACAAGATTTACATTGGATACTGGGAAACATTTCTTCACTGAAAGGGTTGACAAGCACTGGAGCAGCTGCCCAAGGAAGTGGTGGATTCACCATCCCTGAAAGTATTTAAAAGACGTGTAGATGTGGAATCTAGGACATGGTTTAGTGGTGGGCTTGGCAGTGTCAGGTTAATGGTTGGGCTGGATGATCTTAAGAGTTCTTTTCCAACCTAAAAAATTCTCTGTATCTGTAATGGAGGAAATACGCCTCAAGAGCAGCAGATGGTCCTTCCTTCCTCACTAGGCCCTTCTTAATCACGGCTGACACAGGAAAATCAGAGTTCACACGTGTGTGGCCGAGCCCTGAGGGTCAGCTGGGACCATCCGGCTTTCCTCACTCCCCTCCACCCAGCGGGAACAGGCGGCTCCTCCCGAGGCATGGAATTTGGCAGCGCGGTGTCCCGGAGCGCTGCGGGCCGCCCCGACACGCCGGCGGCGGATGCACGGCCCCGGGCCCGGCTGAGGCGCCTCAGGGGCCCGGCGCCGCCATGACAGCGGCGCGCTCCCGCCGCCAGGGGGCGCTGGGCGCCGAGGCCGCGCCGGGGACAGCGGGAAGCAGGGCCGGCAGCGGGAAAGGGAAAGGGAAAGGGGAAGGGAAGGGAAGGGAAGGGAAGGGAAGGGAAGGGAAGGGAAGGGAAGGGAAGGGAAGGGAAGGGAAGGGAAGGGAAGGGAAGGGAAGGGAAGGGAAGGGAAGGGAAGGGAAGGGAAGGGAAGGGAAGGGAAGGGAAGGGAAGGGAAGGGAAGGGAAGGGAAGGGCAGGGCAGGGCAGGGAAGGGAAGGGAAGGGAAGGGAAGGGCCCGCGGGCTGGGCCGCTCTCTCTCCTCAGCCTCCGAGCCCATGTGAATTCCACGGGCCGCTGTCAGCGGTGCTCCCCGGGATCTGCCGTGCTCGCTCTCTGCAGCTCCTTGGGCAGGGGAAGTGGAGGGCTTTAGGCTGGGTTCTCCTCCGGCATCCAGTGTCAGGACACGTGGGAATGGCCCAAAAGTGTCGCAGAGAGGTTCAGACTGGACACTGGAATGCATTTCTTTGTCAAGAGGGGTGGTCAGACAGTAGAACAGGAGTCTTAGAAAAGTGGTCAATGCCTCAATGCCCTGAGCCGTCAATGTTTAAGAGATATTTGGACAATGCCCTTAACAACAGGCTTTAACTTTGGGTCAGCCCTGAAGCCGTCAGGCTGAACGATTACTTATAGGTCCCTTTCAACTGAAGTAATCGGTTCTGTTCTATTCTATCATATTTTATTCTATTTATTGGTTAATAGTGGACATAAAAAAACCCTGCAAAAACTCCCACCAAAATTTCCTACAACCCCCCCCCCCCAAACAAATAAACCCAATTTAAACCCCTACAAAACAAAAACCAACAAACCCACCCCCCCCCCCCAAAAAAAATCCACAAGACCAAACAAATACTAAAAAAAAAAAAAAAAAAAAAAAAAAGCCCATCCCCAAAACCAAGCAAAACAAAACAAAAAAAAAAAAAAAAAAAAAGGAGAAAGTATCTGGACCACTTGTAGTTGTCATTTCATGATAAATTTTATAAGAGGACCTTTGTCTCGTTTCCCAATTTCAACCAGTTTCTAATCTGGATAATTACGTTCTGTCTAATCTCATACTCTTTTAGCACTTGTTATTCTTCTTCATTTGCTGCTTTAAACTATTGTTGCTTTTAAACAGCTGTTTTCTTCCATCACAGAGAAAGCTGCACTTCAGGGAAGGGCAAGCACTTGTCAAATAATATTAGTTCAATAATTTATATAGTGTTCCCCCCCTGTTTTGCAATAAATTATTCAACTTGTATCATTTTGCATTATTCATCTGGTTAACTGAGGTAGCCTAACAATTTTAAAATGTATTTGTCAAAAAAATTGTTGAATTACTTTTGTCAGTTTGGGTTTTTTTTTTTCTCCAAATAAAAGCTTTGACAAATAATCACAGTCCTTAGCAGCCTGGCCCATGTGGTCAGTGAAGTGGTTTAGATAGATTGATGGCAAACAGTTTTGTAAAATAAAACAAAGCAGCAAAGCAAAAAGCAAAAACAACGCAGCTGAAGCACATTTTCTGAAAGTTTGTATACTGTGAAACGTAAAATATAAGTGTCAGCTCTGGTTTTTAGCAGATCATCTCTTGGATTGGCAGAATTTCTGAGGCCATCAACTTGCCAACTGAACTAGAGCATGAGGATTAGAGAAATGCAGGTTGAAAATATGTTGGAAGGACCTTTTTGCTGTCTCCCACGTTCCTGAGGCAGCTTGTGAGCCTTCAGAATATTACAGGTTAAGTTTTTTTACATCCACCATGAGATTGCTGGAATGGTTGTCTTCGAGATTGCTTTAAACTTGGTCTGTTTGGCATAAGATAAAGCCTGCCATAGGGTAGGAATGCATGTGCAAGTGAGGCCATGTTATGGACTTCATACAAGTTCTACATGATAAAGTGGTCTGTGCCCAACCTCCTGAAATACTTGTGTAGGATCGGTTTGGGATAGAAACTAAAGCTACTTGCCCCTTGCCTCTCTAGGCTACAGAAGAGCAAAGTGAAAAGTACTGACAGGCAGATTGAGGTGTTCCAAGCTGAAGGTGAAATGAATGAAATGTAAGAAATTCCCATTTTTGACACAGTCTGTCATTTGTTAGGAAGGTTATGCTGTTTAAAATGTTATGCCAGTTGTACCCTGTCTGTTAAGAAAGCGATGCTGTTTGTACCAAAATTTGTACCCTCAAAACCTTATTCCAAGTTGTATACCCCCTCTAAAACCCCGGGTTCCCTCCCCTTCCGTCGGGCTAGGCTGTCACCATTCCCCACCAGCTCCTTGAACTGCTGGCCCCGCCTAATAGGAAAATCCAAGGACTTCCATGGTGCACCGCTCCAAACCGAAGTGCAGTTGCCGGCAAACGAACCCAAAAGCCGTGACCCAGCACAAAATCCAGATAAAAGAGAGACACTACAACAACGAGAAGACCCTCAGCTACCTAGGGACTGAATTCTGCTTCTGCCGCCTCACCATGACCACAAAGGGACTGGGAAGAAGTGACACCCCTAGACCACACGAGCCCAGTTGAGTTCCTGAAGATTCCCGCGAGGCCGGAGCTCCCGACTCTGCTGCGGAGCGGCAAGACGCAGGTGACCCCCCGAGTTCCCCCTTGAAAGAGCTGACTAATAAAGGCCTTTCAAAGGAGCAGGTCTCCTGGCCCATTTTTAACAAAGGGTCTTGAGAGACATGTTAACACTGTATCAGGTCTTGTCACGCCCTTTGAAGAACTGCTTTGCTGGACCTAACCAAGTATTTGTGAATTCACTGTGCTTTTTTTTCCTTCCTAATTGCTAATGGTAGCCTTTGATGGCTTCAAGACAAAACATGCAGCCTTCCAGTCCAGTACACGGTGAGTTTTGGGAAAAGAAGACTTGCAAAGAGGCCTTGATCCTGATCAGGAAGGCATCAAGCTGCACATCTGCAGGCCCTATGCTGTGAGCTGGGACTCATCTCCTTTTCAGCAATTTTCTAGAGGTGAAAGGAAGGGTAGTCAGTGATTGTGGCATGCTGCTGGGCTTTGGAAGTCTTTGATTTGACTGTTTTGTCACAAGTGACTCAGGACTGCCTCACTTGGTCTGCTCCCTGGCCTTGTAACAGGAATGCTCCTGTTTTCCTCCACGAGGTTGCTACACATATCAGTATGTTACCACTGGTTTCCTGTTTAGATACTGCAGACATTAGGACTGCAGAGCTACTTTAACTGTATCCTAAAAGTCTTTATGAAGCATTGATTGGCCAAGAAATGAGAAGCAGCAGGAAGCCACAGCTTTCTGACTTAGGAACTTGCAAGTCTTTGATACAGCTCATCTTGAGCTTTGCCGACATGATCTCATTGCTAATGTTTTTTTGCAGAGCATCCTATGTAATGACATAATTAGTGTAAATTGCATTTTATTTTTAAATCATCCCCTTTCCTTCCTGATTTTTTCATATTTAAATGTCAACTTTTATGGTAAAGAGTGGTGTGCTGCAGAGGCTGAACAGAAAAACACTTGTGCAGGTGGAAATCTGCTGGTGGAGCTTCTGAGACGATGTTGAACAGGAGCTCAGCTCGTTGAGGTCAATGTTTTTTTAAGGCATTGCAAGCTGTGCCCGATTTTGTTTTCTTCTTGCAGCCCAAGTCATCCTGCCATATCAGGTATTAAAGGCTTTAAATTATGAGTAGCACTGGTGAATTGCAAACACATATCCAGATTTTACAGATCAAAGGTAAATGATAATGTTAGTGCACCAAACCTGTTCAAACATGGTACAGTAAAAATCCCCCTCTCTTAATATGGTGGGAATTACTTTCCACACAATACTTACCTTTCTCTGGAAGATTAAATTCAAAGCAGTTGGAGCTTTGGGAAGGGGTGCTATTAGCTTTCTTCAGGCATTATTTTTAATTTCTGGTCATTCCACTCTGCCTTACTAACTCAAGATGGCATTAAGAATTCTAATACACTTTCCATTTTGCTTTTTCTTGTCACCATGGTAAGCTGTTTAGGAGCAGACATAGCTTCCTTATTCACAGTGGAATTTGGTTCTTGAGTCCCTCTTGTCAAAATAATATATTAAAAACAACAACAACAAAGTAGTTTGGCTGATTAGGAATTTTGGAATTGGTACAGATCCCAGTCCTGTTTTTCAAAGCAAAGAAGATTCAGTACAGTTCAGGAATCAAAATATTTACCTAAAAGTTTTGTAACTACGATAATAAACTATTGATACCATCAGTTATAACAAAATCTCATTGTAGTCTTGAACATCCATGAGCTGAGCTATCCCACCTGCTTTGCAGGCTAGGACTATCACTGTTACCTTTTTATGCATTGGAAAACTGAGGCATATATAATAAGTGGAGATTTGCTAAAAGTCAGAGACTTCTGCAATATAAGTCACACTTTTTCTCCATCTTGTTCATCTGAGTTGTTTAATTTTCTTCACAATATTCATCAGGACATAATGAAAGCCTGTTCCCAAAGCTAAGGGAAGTTGAGAAGACAATGAAGGACTTGGAAAAAATGGAGACTCCAGAAACTGGATTCTGGGCATGTACTGTCAGGACAGAGGATTTTTATTTAATTTTATAGAAAAATGTTCTGGTTATTTTACACTGAGATGCAAAATCTCATTTGCAGCCAAGCCCCGGAGGGAGTAAAAGGAACTTGGAGAGCTCATAAAGACAAGTGTAATAGGATTAATAATAAAAAGGCCTAAGACATAAGCCTTCATTGTACACATTTCTTGCTAAATTTTAGTATTGATGAAGGTGAAATGCCAAAATGTAACCATGTGCTCATGTCCTTGAGGCAGAAACAGAATATCAGCATTCATATGAGAGGCTCCTGCCACCATTTCAGAGCAAACACGTGGGGATGCTGCCTTTTCAGGTAGCGTGAAGGGAAAGGGGCAGGAAAGCTGGTCATGAATGGAGACAGCTCTCCTAGCAGGATAAATAGTTACCTGGTATTGAATGTGCATGTGGGATGGAGGGTGTGCCGGGGAAGGGCTGGAGACCCTTTGACAAATGAAAGGGAACACAGTTGAATGCCCAGGGAATGGAACAAATGTTAACTTCCATCACCATTGATTAGGTCCAGAGAGAGACACAGACAGATCAAAGGCAATGCATGGGTCCTAAAGGGTTCATTGTCACATGGTGCCTTCAGTGCATCAGTTATCTCAGCACCTCCATGGTAGCTGAGGAATCTTTGCTGACTGCCACCCAGAAGACCTCCGTGGCTGCACAGGGCACCCAACTACCACAGAAACCTGTCCTTTGCTCACCCAGACTTTTAACAAAAGGGAGAGATGGGGTCAGGTCTCTCACATTTTCTTGTCTGTTTTGCCCATCTGTCTATCTGCTGCTGCCAGTGCCCATGTTGTGGGAGAAGGATGATTCCACCATTTACATATAGCTTGCTATTCCAGCCCCCTGATTTAGGGTGAAATTTGGTTGTGCTTCTGGGTGTTCAAATGTTTGCCAGGTAGGTGCTACCAAGAACATTTATTAAAATAGACAGATGGGCACTAGGGTAGGAAGCAGCCATTAAAATGCCTGAAATCAACCAACTGTGAAATAGAAAAATAATAAAAGAGTTATTCCTGGAGCCTTTAATACTAACCTTCCGTTTTGGGGCTGTCCTTCTTACTTTTTTTACATGTACACACCTACAAACAGAGAGTTATTTATGAAAATGCCACATGCAGGTCTTTGTCTTTTTAGGTGTTTCCATTTAATCAGGATTTGGAGGGAATCTGAGAATGGCTCCCTGAGCCAAAACTGGTGCATGCAAAATCCAGATACAGTTTTGCTTGCAAATAAGCACTCAGGTTCCTCAGGCAACTGGGGCATCTCAAGCTCATGCAAGGTCTCCTCTGTCCCTGCTTGAGTGCAGTAGGAGGAACACAACCCCTGACTGCTGGTAGGTAGGAGATGAGATTCCTAATCACTTGTCTAGATGCATTTGCAACTTATTCTGATTCCTTAGCAGCTCTTTCTGTCTGCTCAAGTTCCTTTGGCATTGTGATCACTCTCCATTAGCTCTTGAAAGTAGTGGCATGAGATGCCAGGATAGATACTGTCAAAATCAAACATCTTCATTTTGTTCCTTTTCTTTCTTCCCTAACTTAGCACTGGAAAAAAAAACCCAAAAAACCAAAAAAACCCCCAACCCAACCCAAACCAAACCAAACCAAAACAAACAAACAAACAAACCAAACAAAAAAAACACCACCAACCAAAAAACAACCACACCACCACCACCACAACAACAAAAACCCCCCAAAACCCCCAAACAAACAAAAAAACAAGAAGATGTGTACGTTTGTCTTTTCACAGCTATGTCTAGATGGGGGAGGCCATGGCTATTAAAACTGGTATGTGTCAGTCAGATATATCAGATTAGTAGGGAGATCTCTACTCTTAGGTATAAAAACATTGTCAAATCAGTGACTGTCTGGAGATAAACTGCTGTGGCATCAGTATTAGCAGCTTATTTTGGGTTTGTGTTTAATTCTCAGGGCAGTCCCCAGTACTGTGACTTTCTTATAGCTGTGATCTTGGCTGAATCACTTGCTGGCATCTCTGGCAGGACCAGCCTGCAAGAACTGTGAATTTTCTTTGAGCTTTTATGATTGTAAACTTGACCTTGGTCTTACAGTATTTCTGCTTATCTGTCATTAACCTGAAGGGAGTAAGGATGGTGTCAATGGGTGCTCGGGTATGACAGCAATGACTGGGGTAGAATATTTATCTGCTAGTTAGATGCATAGTAAAAGCTTTTTTGCAAAAGGAACAGACTAAGTTCAGAATATCTTTCGTAGTGCCTGTCCTTCATCATGCTGATGCTGATGACACCATCTCAGAGAAAAACCTGAAGTAGGATGCGAGATGTGTACTGAGGCAGTGGAGACTGGCCTCAGTACAAAAGTTTTCCTAAGTGGGTCTCTACAAAGCCAGCACCAGATCATTGTATCACTTCATGGGTGTGATGTCATAGACAGAGATTTTTAATTTCTTTGTGCTTTACTTCAGCTTTGGGCACAGGAAAATGACAATCCTGGTCTCCAGATGGTGTCAACTGGTGTAACCATCTGGGAGTGGGGCTTGTAAATGCAGGATAAGACATTCAAAGTATGTCTTTTTCCTGTTTCTTTTTTCTGTTTAGTGTGAAGCTCTTTGAGATCTTCTAGAGGAAGATGCTATAAAATACAAACCATTAGTCAAGAATATCTTAGTGTACATTTTTGTCCTGTTTCTCTTAGTACTGCATAACATTCTTTTTCATTGGCTGATTTATAACTCCTAGATCTACAAGGTCACTTCCTTTTGATTCTGTGGTGTTGCACTTTTAAATTATGCGAAAAGTTCCCCTTTATTGTTAGGATAAAATTAATAAAAACCAAGCAGACCTTGACCAAATGAATAGCCAAATAAATCTGTAAGTTGCCCATACTAGGCCAGTAACTAGGAAGCAATTTGCACAGGTCAGTGATGCTTTCAATTCCCTTTTTTGGCCTCATTAGCACTGTATACAGCTGCCTACAAGGGATAGAAAGCACATTACCTCTCAAACACAGCAAATCCTCTGTTTTCCTCACTTTCCAAGCACTTATGCCCTGTCTTCTCGTGCAGCCTGTACAGGTTCAGGTGAGCCAAGAGGGTTTTTTTTAGCTGAAGGCATTGCACCTCACAGTACTGGTGTTGATGAGGGGACATTCAGTGAACTTCTTCCCTCCTGACAGAAAAGGCACTTGCTTGCAACTTCACCTGAGGCTGACAGGAGTCCTTCCATTTATTTAAGGTCCCATCTGCAGCATCTTGTGATTTTCCAGTTGTGAATGTTGCTGCCTCTGGAATCACAGGAGTCAGAAACAAGACATGTCTTTGATGATTAGATGTGCTCTGTTGGCTAGGTGTGTGTTTGAAAGAAGCATGTTCAGGTCTTGAGCAGTGTTTGGTGAAGAAATGATGCTTCTCTTTTCCGTTGCTCCTGCCTCACACCATGAACTCAGAATGTAAGGCCAAGGACACAACTGCTGCTGTTCCTTCAATTGTGAGTCACATTTTTCTGGCCAATGTGTTTCTGCATTTCCATTGTCTGCCAAGGTGACAAGTACAAAAGAAAAGGAACAGTAGGGGGGAAAAAGGCTTTTTGTCTTTTTAATCTCACCATGATACAGAATTAATCAAGCATCATAGGAGCATCCCAGGAAACTGTTAAGCAAGTGGACTTGCTCGAAGCTGGGAAGAATGTGGGACAAGCAACCTACTGGCTGCAATATGATGCAATCTTCTAGAAATAAGATTCAGACCAAAGCACGGCTGGTGAAAACTTCCAGAGTCCTGACTGGAGCTTGGGCCCACAAACCCACACTGCTCTGGGTGAAGTCCATCTCTAGCTCCCCTAGACTGAGATGAAAGCATTTAACATGAAAACAAATCCATAAAGAGACTGCTGTTAAACTGTTTGAGAGATGCCAACAGTGTCATCATTCTGCTTTGAGGCGGACTTGGAGGCAAAGTCATCCCCTCCCCATTAAGAACCCTCACATCTCTACACTGCTTTGATACTTTCACACTGGCTTTGTCTTTCAGGGTCTCCTCCTTTCTTTGTGTGTGCCTGCTATGACAAGGCAGGCACCATTATGCAGCAGGACAGAAAGCAGTCCTGGACTTGGCAGACTAGACACTCTTTTCCCTGGAGGATGATGGTGAAGGGAAATCGCTTCTGCTGGGCTTCATTTTGCAGTAACTGGTGTTCTGCCATCAGCCTTGACCTCCAGCCAGCTTTCCACCTGCCAAAGATCAGTCCCCTCATCTGTGTCTACACATGTATGTCACTCCATGCTGGTACTGTTCCTGCTTTTTCCTTTGGTCCCATGGGAGACAAAGGGAACAGGTCTGTGTGATCTGGTCTTGCAATTTTCATGTGTTTACATTTTTACCTGCCTTGCCAGTGTCCTTGATTGCCTTTGCTCCAACCTTCTGTGCTGCCTTTTCCCACTTTGCTGCTTTGTCCCCATTGTCTCTCCTTTCCTGTATCTTCATGCACTGCCCCCAGATGGAGTCCTCTCCTTTTTGCCATGCAGCCTTTTCTCGTTGGCATGCAGTAAAGTCACAAGTGCCTCCAGTTAGTCAATTAAGAGATCAAGTTTTATGGCTATGCTAGGTTCTTGGGGTTTCTTTTACTTACTTAGTATTATTTTTTCCAGCTCTATCTTGGCACCTACATTTATTTGAAACAAATTGCAGGATAATTTGTTTTTCTAATTTTCAAGAAGCAAACTCCTGGTTCCAGAGGGGTTGGTGTTTTGGGCACCCAGTGCCAGTGATCTGGGACTGCACACAGAGATTTGTGCTGTGTGAGGAAATACTTCATTAGGCTTGTATTCCACGAAGACACTCTTGCTTCTTAACACCTATGATTTTAATTAAAACCTGGGAAGTGAAGAATCCTTGGGTTGTATTAATGTTTCCATTTCCATTAGGACAGGAGAGTTTATAAACACGAGCTGGGTTTATAAATTAGACCTTGCAAGAATATTATGTGCACAGTGCAGCAAAGGCAGATGAGAATTGGAGTGGAGCTGGCCCCATCTGTCTCTTTCCTTGGCTGGCTCTCGCTTTCCAGTGTCCTCCCCTTGGCACAGGATTTTCTGAGCTGTTCAAGGGTTCCCCTTGGAGACTAAGCTAATGGCTTCTTCCATTTCTTTCTGTGGATGTTCTCCTCACTCAGCAAAGCAGGAAGAGAAACAGATGTTTTAACTAGGGCCTTGCAAAACAACTTGCAAAGGTGACATTGGGTATAGGGATTTTGTGATGAGTTACATGAAAGGGGAGAGATTCTCCTGACCCACTTCTTGTATGCATGTGTACACAGAGATGCACTCAGAGATAGTCAGATCTAAATATTCATCCCACTTACAGTAATCCACATCCAGAGTGTGAATATGTATTGCTGAGCATGCGGGGGAATGTGACAGAAGATGTGGTCTCCTCCAGAGATGATGTGACAGCTGCACACAGCTGTGCACAGGCTGCCCCAGGGGGTGCAGGCAGGCTTTGCCCAGCAGACACTGCCCAGCAGGCACTGCCTGGCACAAACAGTGGTGCAGAGAGCTGTGAGCCCCCTACAGCCTGACTGTACTCAGCTGTGCAAACTGCATACGGGCCGTCAGTGTGACACCAGTGACAATAACAAGCACTTAGAATACCACACAAGTGTGTGCTGCGTTCTGCTCAAGGACAGGTTTGCAAAGACATCCACAGTTTTATGCAAGGGAAAGTGAAGTGTGTATAGATGAAGTGCGCAGATTCACACAGTTCGTTAGCAGCAGGGCTGAGAGTAAAATCTGGATCTCGTGTGTAGGGATTCTGAGTTTTCACTCTTGATTCCCACAGGGTAAACTTCCCCCTCCTAGCTGTATTTATGTAACATCCTTGGAAATTACTTTCCCTTGGAAGTGTGATGGTACAGAACAACTTATTTGCATCTCTGACCATTGGCTCAAGACTGTCTTGCTGTGGTCATCAGTAGGGTCAGCTCAGGAACACCTACACTGTGTGCCATGCAGCATCACACAGGAATGATACCTGAGCTAATCTCTTCAGGCAGCGTGTGGCGTAGCCCACACCCTGTTAGCGCTTGCCTTTAAGAGGGTGGGTACACAGGTTTCATTCTAAAGTCTGACTTCTCTTCAGTATGCAGAAGGATGGACCCTGCGCTAAAACCATACAGTCCCCCAAAGGATCTGCAGGAATGAGATCCTGGCATGGGCACCTGGGCATGAGTGGAAATGTTTCTGCTCTGCAGTCTAAACTGTGTGGGTGGAGTAGGCCATGCCTTCAGCCCTTGATGACATTGGGTTAGCACCATAACCGCTGAGCTGTCTGAGCTCGTTTGCAAGGTAGCACCTGGGATTCACAGACAGCTCAGTTTCCATCAATGGAAACACCCTCTGTGTACATCACATCAATGAGGTGGTACAGGGGGTGTAGGAAGTTTGGAACAGAGCTCCTGGGTGTGTCTGCTTCTCCCCATCTCCTTCACAGAATGACTGGATGTTTTGACATGAGGATGATGTTCAGGAGAAAAGAGAAAGACATACTCACTGTCAGCCTGTGTCTCCTTGAGCCCAGTAGGGCTGTTATTGAGATATCCTTCCAAGCAGCTTAAATAGAAACGTCTGGTGACAAAATGAAAACAAATGGAGAAGCCGGCGAGACTGGCTGGCGGGGGTTCCCTTCCCTGGTGCTGCCAGCCCCCGAGAGGGAGAGGAGGGGCTTGCTGGCACTTCCAGTCCCGATAATGCATCTGAGTTTAGTGGAAGGGGCAGTGACAGGGGAGGAGGAAGGGGTGGATAGCTTCCTGGGAAATTTTTGAGGCTCTTAAAATACTGCCGAACCCACTAGAGGCCATTATTTAGGCTGCCTGGCAACATGGGCTCTCACCCTCTGTTGAGACTCGAGGGTCTGGGTCTCTGCATCCCTGCTGAAAGAGGGGAGAGCTGAGGTCCCTCAGTCTGGGTGATGCCAGGTGCTTCCCCATTGGCAGCGCTGCAGCTCCTCTGCTGCCCCTGATGCCACTGCTCAGCTTCGAGGGGACACCTATGCTAGCTCAGAAACAGTCCCTGCTTTTTGAAAAAAACTTTCTGC
Source organism: Sylvia atricapilla (assembly GCF_009819655.1). Classification (NCBI taxonomy): domain Eukaryota; kingdom Metazoa; phylum Chordata; class Aves; order Passeriformes; family Sylviidae; genus Sylvia; species Sylvia atricapilla. The sequence continues at coordinate 22,840,002 of NC_089141.1, read as the reverse complement.
TTTCTGTCTTTCACTTTCCTTTCCTGTATTTCTGCTAGAGAGTGTTGGTCACCTCATTTACAAAACAATCTTTGTTTAATCCCTTTACTTACTCAGTCCTTCTCACCTCCATGTCGCCCAATGTCCTTTTTTGAGAAAGGGTTGAAAAGGTGATAGCTATTCACCAGGAATTAATTCGCCAGGAAAAAGTCTTGCCTTACCCACCGCCTGCTTAGGGAAGCAGTAAATCATTGGCATAGCATAACCCCTTGGGCTGAGGGAGCAGGGCTGGATGTGAAGGGTGTCAGGGAGTCTGAAAACCTTCTGAGAACATGGCACATTGAGCTCCGTCCGACAGTGCTGCTCCAAGGAGCTCCTGCAGGGACTTCACGTTTTCAATGAGTGGGAGTAAGTGGGGCGGGAGGGGAGAAGGCGATTGGGAGCTGCACAGAAATGCCGTGGTAACACCCGCACGTTAATGGCAACACTTCTCCAAGAAATGTCTCTTGGGAGTTCCTCATTATGCAAACAAGTCTGGCAAATGATAATGCCTCCTGTACTTCCAAGGATTAATGTATGTAAATGGCAGAGCTGCTGCTCGTTCCCAAAAGCAACATTCAGTTTCCCACACCGGAGCCAGTGCCTGGGCCAAGGGCACTGAGTCTCAGGGTACACGCAGACTGCTCTTTCCACTCCCCTTTTGTACCAGCTGGCCCCTGAACTTTCTAAAATCACTGGATTAAATGCTTCCTTCCTTAAAACATCCACACTGAGTGTCGTGGCCTTCCATGGATGTGGGGTCAGTATATGTCACCTGCAGCCTGCTAAAGGATGCTGTCAAATGTCCTGGCGATCTCCCAGAGAAACCAGCAGGGTTGATCCTGATGTTGGGGGATTTGATCCAGGCAATGTATTGCTTCATAACATTTCTAGAATGAAGAGGGTTAGACAGAAAGGGTGGCTGACTTTTTAGATACAGGCTTCAATTTGATGTGGAAAGGGAATTGTTTGTTATAATCTGAAAATAATTTAGTCCCCTTTGTGATATGCACCTTTGGTGCATTTTAGGTCTTTTTTATTTCAGTGTAATGTGGTTAATAAGCAGAAAACCACAGAAAAGTCAGGTGTGTTTTTCTTTTTTTAAAATAATCTAGGTCAGGTCAGTCTGAGTTAGCTGAGCCTGAGGCTGACATTACCAAGTTTATTTTGTGGTAAAACCAAAGTATGCTATCAGTGTAATATTTTTCCACTTGAGATAACTTCTGACAGTTGCCATGAGGTTAAAAATGTACTTTTTTCCCCCTTCCTTTTTTATTTTTTTTTAAACAACTTTTGACAGGCTCCACCTACAACTTTAATTTGCTTGGCTGTGCATGACATTGGCTCTTAGCAGAGCCTCATCATGACTGGCAATTGTACCCAGCGTCCTCACAGCAGCAAGGCTGGTGCTGACTACCAGCATCCACAGCTTACTTGCCATGTGGCAAGCAGAAGCCTGGCCTCCTTGAGGTGCTCTGACTGCCATCTTCCCTTTGCACCAAATAACTGCAAATGAACTAAGTGATTTCTGATGCTAAAACTGGTGTGTGAGGCCAAGCATATCTCAGCTAAAGATCATTCGTTCAAAACACAGGTGAGCTGCTTTGCCAAGCACCCGGAGACATCTGGAACTAAAGTAGATTTGGAATTTTTAATGCACAGGCAATTTCTCAACATTTTTCTCTTCCCCTCCCCCCCCCCCCCTCCCCACAATGATGTTATTAATAAAATGAAAGTGTGGGATTTTGAGTCAAGTTTTGACCCAAGCAAAATCATACTAATTTTTAGTATGCTTGAACTTTTGATTTCAAATTAGTTCCAAAACAGCATGAAGCTAATTTTGTTTTCCTTTATTAGGTTGGGGGGAGTTGTCATTTTCAGCCTCTTGTCTAGCCAGCTGAACTTGAAGAAAAAAGCAAAATGGTACACGATGGTGGTTCCCTTCTGACTAAGCAGAGTTAAATCACAGGAGATATGATCTACATAGCACAGCCTGTAGCGAAGAAGAGAGGCGTTTAACCTTCCTCAGGCTTTGATAAGACAAAAGGAAAATGCATCTTAACACTAAAACAGCTTGAAATTGAGCAGTTTGAGGCATTTCAAGAAGTAAGACTGAAGCATTGGATGATATGAATTCGAAGATTCTTTCTCTGTTTCAGCCCCAGAAGGAAAATGTTATAAAATTTCTGTGAATAATTTTGAAATTTGCTTGTGCCATGAGGGTTAGCTGTGAAATTGGTGTCATTTTGAATTCACATGAGAGCTGACTTGTTATGGAAATGCATTACTAGGATGGAGTTTGGGCATCCAAACCAATAGCGTGCCAAATAACATGCTTGCAAAAGGAGGTGGTGGTTGCTGTGAGCCTTAAGGGAAGCACAGCCTGGGACATGGATGGTTAGTTAGCCCTTTGCAACCTGCTTGCCCCTGGCTTGCAACACCTGCAGAGGAGCAAACAGAGGTTCATTTAGAGGCTGCACTGTCTATTTGGACCTGGGAGGAGAAGAGTGTATTGTTTTGTATCCCAAGAACCTTGCAGAAATGGATGTTTTCCATCCAGATGCCAGTTTCTGTTCTGCTCTGGATACAAGCTACAGAATTCTGACAGCTGGGGGAGGGAGGCGTGTGTGTGGAGCAGGGAGCTGGAAGCTAGATTTGGAAACCCCTAACCTGCTTTTTTGCTCACGGGATTGTGAAAGTGCTCAGAGATTGCAATTCTTCTGCAGCTCTGAAGGAGCCCGTTGATATATGCTCCACATTATGATCATATATAAAGACTGATAAGGCATCTTTGAAAGAAAATCAGAGGGGAACGTGTTGCTGTGCGTACTAAAGTAGCAGAAGTGTGAATGTCACGTTCAAACCTTACATTCTGATATATGGCCATAACAAAGGGGGTGAGGGGTCTGTCTGTATAAAGAACACCACAAAATCTACTGCCTAATGATTTTTTTTAAAAGAGAATATAAATCAAAATTGAGAAGTTCAGAAGGCTTTTACACCTTCTTAGTGGATTCTGTGTGTGTTGAATGTCTGCTGCTGTAAAACCCTACGGTACTGTGTCTTTGAAAGTTGGCTGGGAACTAATAGCACCTTATCAGGGTTTTGCATGCGATAGCCCTAAGGTTTACCTTTGTAGTGCCTTTTGAAAAAAGGTCCTGCTGTACAGAGCTCCAGTCTGAGCTCCAGCTAAAGGTGAAAAGGGGATGCGAGAAATTGAAGTAATAAGATTATACCTAATTGCTTTAGCATCCACTTAACTGTTTTACATATGTGTCTTAGAACAAATGTTTGTGCAGTGTCTAGACTGGTGTTTACAAATGTGTTAGCTAACTCTGGCTAATTGGGGAGCAATTAACGTGAGTTAAAGTCATAGTCTAGACAAAGCCAGAGTGCACCTTCTCTCTTCCCATCCACACCAATTCTGTCAGAGCTCACAAAGTGTGTGGACAGCACACTCAGGCACATGGTGTGATTTTTTGGGGGGTTATCCTGTGCAGGGCCAAGAGTTGGACTACATGGTCTTTTGGGTTCTATTACAACTCAGGATATTTTATGATTCTACAATCTCTACCTTTATTCTGCCAGGGAGGAGAGGCTTGAATTGCAGCATATAGAGGCATGCTACTCCCTCTAAGAGAAGGGGAAAAGCAGAAAAAAGAGGGATCTGGGGTTCTCCCAGCAGTGTGCCAGCTGTGCCAGAATCACACCTCTATGGTAGTGCTGCCAGCAATTTTCATTGCTTGGCTCTGGCATCAGCTTCACCTGAGCTATTCCTCCCCTCCTTGGGCCTTCTGCAGGCTCTAGCCTTCCTCTTGCTTTTCCCTTGTCTGCACTGGGCCTGCCAGAGCTTGGTACAGCCCTTCTGTCTGCCACCCCTCATGTCCCATCCTAAGGAAGGAAACTGCTCTCAGTTACACTCAGGTGATGGCTTCCCTTCCTAAGTAATGCTGCCTCTCCAATGGCATCTGTGTCTTTGCTCTGTGTTTGCTGGAGAGCCCTGTGGGGGCCACGCACAGTGGCAGCCCTTTGCAGGGCTGGGATTATGTGGGATCGCTGGAGGCAGAGCCCTGGGAGGGTCCCAGTGGTCATCAGGGAGCCAGGGCATGGCAGCAGCCCCCCCCCTTCTTGTCCCTTGGCCGTTTTTTGGGAGCTGTTCGACTCTGCTGTGACATCAGAGCCATCACTGGCTGGCAACAGAATGCCAGGGCAGGTGTGCCAAGCCCCCACAGGCTGTGCCAATGCTGCACAGCCTGTTCTTTTGGTGGCCAGAATAGGATGGTTGTGGGAGGCAGAGCTGGCTGAGCCCCTCAGCAAATCTGCTTTCCCTGGCAGCATCCTGTGTGCCTGGAGGTGTCCCCCAGCCTGCCCTCCCAGGGTCCTGCAGAGCCAGCCTGCCCTTCGGTGTCTGCTGGATGAACAAGGTACAGGCCAGGATTTCGGGAAAGCTCTTGTGCTGTGTGGAAGCACCAGGCTGGAGGGGGATAAGGAATACCAGCTCCCAGTCCTCTACTCAGGCCCATTGTGAATGTTGTCTTTAGAGTAGGCTTCCCAGTGGGAAAATAAAGGGGAATTGCTCAGGCTGAGCAGCAGCTGCTGCTGTTTTAGAAGTGCTGTGTCTGGTTTCCCTGGCCCCCTTCGGCTCCCATGGAACCACTTTTTGGGGGGCTGGATGCTTTGGGGATTGTGCTTCGAAAGCAGACTTTGGGCCAAGATCTGGGTTGAGCCAGAGTGCCAGCACACTTGGCAGGCTGGCTGAACCATGCTGTAGGATGCTTGAGGAGGTTTTTGGAGATGGGCTCTCATGGAAATGTGGTGTAGGTGTGTGTTACAGGTGTGTACCAAGGGGAGGACTTGGCAACTTTTGGCTTTCTCTTTTCCCCTCAGTACTTGTCACAAATTACAGAAATAAGATTTGTTCTTCTACAGCAGAGTAGTAGTCATTCCCCGGTTAAACTGGGCCTTCCTGGGACTCTGGGCTGGAAAAACTTGGTCAAGGACAGAGCAAGAGAAGACAAATTTTACATGGGAAGGATTTATGAGCACAGACAGAGGCATTGCTTGTTCTCTTTCCTATTGCTGTCACATGTCTGGAAGTTAAACCCATGAGCTAATTGCAAAGCCGCATGCACGCATTATATATATATAAATAATAATAAACCTCCCATTCATTATGTACCCTGGAGTGTCTAACCTGCATTGCATCCAGTAATTCATTTGCTTGGGAATCCATCCAATATTAGAATAGCAAAAATGAAAGGTTGGAAGAGCTCTCAGGAGTCCATTTTCTTCCTTGCAGACAGGATCAAAAATACCAATTGCAAACTCATGATCTGCCACAAATAGTCATATATGTGCAGAACAGGGGCATATTTCCCTGCCAAATTAATGCATGCTCTTCTTTAATGTGTGTTTTTTTTCCCAAAAAGGTTCCTAGGAAGATTTAGTTCTGAGATAAATTTGTTTCTGATATGCAAGCACATACTAGAAGCTAATAATCATGAAGATTTTCTCATGTGGAAAGGGAGGCTGGCAGTCTCCTACTGGGGCATGCAATATTCACTTCTGGGTCCTGGATTATCATATTCTGATTAAAGTTTCTGTATGCATCAAAATGTTAAAACATTTTGGAAATGTTTTAATGATCCAACATATTTTAGCATTCCAAAACTTGGAAGGATTTGGAAATGTTTAACATGCACTCATTTTGAGTCTTTCTATCTTCCATATGTCTTTTGCAGAATTTTTGCAGTCCCTACAAGTTTCTGGAATCATTAACAAATGGTTTTATCAAGGTCTCTACAAATTTAGGGGAAATCCTCTCACTGATGCAACAGTTTTTGCCAAAGATCCTGAGATTTTTTTGGTGGAAGACAACATGAAGGATGAGATGTTGATAATGACTGGGAATAATTAGGAAGGCATGAAAAGCAGGACTTTTTTTCTGCACTTGGGAGTTGTTCAAGAGAAATCTGCATACTGTCAGGAGAGCTCTTGGGGTGCTGGTTGCAGGTACAGGTACTGAAGGCAGTATCAGCTGTCAGACTGACTGTTGCAATCTACTAGGATGCATGTCTGGGGTTGTGCTCCTGTCATGGGTTACAGGCATCCAGTGTGTTCACCTGTACTGCTGGTTTCTTTAAGATCCCTGCTTTAAGGTGTTCATGGTTTTAAGCACTTGTGAGCTCTGACAGAGGCAGCTTTGAAAGGTAAACTGGTTTCCTAGGAAAGTGAAATGTTTTGTTCTAGTCAAGTAAAAATTCTGTATTCCCTATTATAAAATTGGAAACACAGTTATTTAAACAATGCAGCTGTACTTCGCATCCGTCAGTAGTTTTACCTGTCACTTGGAGAAATTTTTTTGGCACTTTGTACTGAAAGCAGACGTCATCTTGCAGAAATAATCTTCGAGGGCAGAAGTGGTACTGTTTCTCTGAATTATCCTTTTATATGGAATCATACAAACAGAGTTTGGAATCTCCTTTGTTTTATAACTGACTTTCCTGAGTTCACACCTATCTTCTTCTTCTCCTGGCCTTTTTACAGGAGCTGGCCCTTTTAGGTTTAGAAGCTTGTGAAATGATTTTTAGCTATTAACATTCATGCTGTCATCTGAAATGCATCAGCCCTGTGCTTGTTGCAGCTTTCTTTCACTGGGCATATCCTCATCAAGAAGGAAGTTAATTGCACAGACGCATTCCCATGTATCTCTTACCTCAGTATGTCTGTGCGTATGTTCTTGATGTTTGTTGTGGTATCTTTGAGCCATATCAGAAAAATTAGGTAGGAAACAGTATTTTTTCACAATCTCAGAAGTGAAATTGAATTGTGTGGCTTGTGTATAGCATGTAGATGAATAATCTAGCAGCTGGAGCACTTCAGATTTCCTTATGGTAGCAATTTTAGGAGGACGTTTGGGAAGGATAGAGGGATTTGCTGTAGGTCCATATGCGGAAGAAAATTATGTTCTGTTTGTAAGTGAAAAGTTTCTTTGAAATCTGTTTGAAACAAGAAACTTGTAGGTTAAATATTTGCTTCCAAAATCTCTAAAACTTCTCACTGTACTCCTTGAGTCTATGTAGAAAATATTTTAATTGCATCTTACTTTCTAAAATGTAGAAATATTTATCTCCGTATTGTGAAGCTTGAATAGGTGAAGTCAGTTAAGTGACTGAGGATCAATCATCAGTCCCAAAAAGGGCAAGAGGCATTTTGAAGGATCCACACAAAAGTGTTTAACAGGTGCTGGGCAAGTATAAAGCTGTCTTGCAAGATTCCAGTGATTGTCATTACAGGTTCTGGTTTTCAACCATGCTTGCTCACAGCACGAGGAGCTCTGTTTTGAAAACCTGGATGCGAGGTTTGTTGCCCAAATGAGATATCAACTCATTTGAAAAAATCTGTCTCCAGTTGTGAAAGCTGCACTTGCTGTGAAAGCCAGCCAAATGCCTGCACCTGCTCCAGATACCAAACTTGCAGTAACCCTGTTTCAACATAAACATTTTATCTTGCATAGAGCAGGGGCGGGGGGGTTCCTTTCCCATACCCCAGGCATCATGTGGAGGTGGGGTGGTGTGCTGGAAAATCCATCCTTTCCTTTCTGGACCCATTCCAGCAACCCAGCTTACAAATACTGTGCTGTGGGGAGAGGTGTTGCCTTTTGCAACACAGGCATAAAACAGCTAGTTTGTGCCCTAGTCTGGTATCAGCAGTGGTTTGTGTATCTCTTCCTCTGATAATGTTTCCTGCCACACCTTGCTGCTTATCTCTACTGCCACAGTTTTGTAAATGGCATAAAAATTTCCTTCCATACAGTTAATGCAACATGAGGTGAATGAATAGGGGGAGATATTCAGAAGTGAGGGGTAATCCTTCCTGGTGCCTTTGCTCACTGATGCTCAATGTGATCTGAAAGAAAAGCTTTTTCCCTGCCCAAATGCAGCCGAGGGAGTGAGATTCCTTGTTGTTTCTGGGGATGGGGCTGGAAGCTCTGTGCATCTTCACACTGGGGTCCCCTGGGGAGATATGTACACTATCATTACTGAATCGTTTGGTGTGCTGTTGAGCACATGGAACTGTCAAACTTGTGAGTTGAATCTACTTATAGCCATTGCAAAGCCATTTTGATGCCTACGACAGTTAAAACCTCTTAAAGTGAAATCGTTTATTGCAGCCTAAGATTTCGCTACAGTGAGAGTGGATGCTTCTAGTAATCCTTGAGAAAGAGCAAATTGAATTGTAAAAGGTGTTTCCCATTGTGGTGGTGGCTAAGTGCTTAACCGTGTGAGGGTCCAGGGGAGCACTGAGCCACCATTTCAATAAGGACACCATCTGAAAACTTCACAAGAAGAAATCAGCAGAGGTTCAGAAAAGCACAAGAAAGGAAAGTGGCCTCACAAATCAGTAGCTCTGTTTACTAGGAGGAATGCATGTGTGCATCTGTGCAAGCAGGCATGCTTGCAGGCATCTAATCTTGAAGTTGTTTTGCATGTTTCACACATGCAAAGGCGTGTGAGATAAGGCATCATGTGTTTTGTTAGTGAGAATTATATGGGGTGTCACACTCTGAGCTAAGTAGTCCTTCACCCCAACCCTTCATCTTCTGGTTCTTGCTCTTATTTCTTCCTTAATGAGATGCATTTGGACTGACCCAAGCCATTTTTCTCTCCCCTTGGCATTTATATCTTTTATGTGGTGGTGCAAAGTCATTCATATTCCCACCACAGAGTTGTTAGAGAAGGCACGACTGTCCTTTCAGCTGGTAACATTTTGAGATCTGAATATCTTCATTAGAAAGGTCATGAAAAATGCTCTGGTGTTCTGCTGTTTTCCTGTGATTTACCTTTCAAGTCCAGACTGCCTAGATCCCATACAGCTAAGCCTGCGACATGCACAGGGAAAATATCCAAGTATTTGTGCTAGGACTGGCCTCTGTAATTGGTCCCCAGTCAGTAGTGCCTGTTGTAACCACTTACAGGCAAAGATGACAGGAATGTACAGATAGAGTTCTTTTGCTTGGAAAGTGTTGGACAGCATGGTTTCCCTATGGACAAAATTCCCTTTTCTGAGCAGGTGTAATCACAGACTTGCCTGATAACCTGTGTCACTGGTGTAGGAGCTTGTTTGTCCTGCTGCTCCTTATACTGCAGAGGAATATAGAGTTACAAAGGCCACTACCTCGATACAGGATTTGTGTTGCAAAACAGCTTTCAGTTGAGAGGGAAAGTTGTTGGATTCTTGGAGGAAAAACCCTTAGCTCAGGAGTTTTGGAAACTTTTCTTCTTGATGCTCCATTTTGTGGGGCAATGATCTTTCCAGCAAGATTTCAGACTTTTTTTGTTGGAATCAAGACCCCTATTTTGGGATCTGCTGCCTTAGCTTCTTACATTGCTGGGGTCATCCCCAGTGAGGCCAAAAGTAAATCCCTTATGTGTCATGTCATTAAGCTGATCCAGTTAATCAGGAGGAAAGAAAAGTTTTGGGCCATCCACACTGTCCAGTTCCAAAGATGCACTGCAGGCTCCTCACTGTCACCACACAAGGCACAGGCAGCACTCCATGGTGTGCCAGCAGATGGACCAGAAGCCCGGCTTACTTCTCATAACTTGCATGTCTGCAAGCAAAGATGGTGAGGAAAGGATTGTACATGGATTGATGTTTTGTATGAGAGAGAAATTACAATGAGATGGGTAGAAGTAACCTGGTGAAAGGATCTCATTCATCCCACTGCTGAAAGACCAGATGCTTGGGTGTTTCCTGACATGTTGATCTAGTTGACTCTAAAACATCTTCTCTTGATGGGGTCTCTGCAACATAACACAATTTTTTCCTAGTGCTTAATGCTTTTACTGCTAGAGCTCAGGGGGAACTTCTGACCTTAATCTTCTTTTCTGCAATTTAGCCCCTATTTTTCTTGATGTATTTGTCATGGGTATGAAGAACAATGTGTTCTTTTTTTTTTTTTTTTTTTTTTTTTTTTCTGAAACCTTTCAAGTTTTTGAAAACTGTCTAATGTCTCATCTTTTTCTTTGTCATCTGTAAAGTAAACAGCTCCAATGTACTCAAGATCCCATAGAAATTATGTTTTCTCAGCTTCTGGTTATTATCATTGCCTTCCTCAGATCTCTCTCTCCAGCAGGGCCACACTTCTCTTGGGACTTTATTTTCCCAAGGTGGACACAGTACTCAGGCTCACTCCCACTATCGTTGGGTAAAGACAGTTTCTGTATTTTGCAGGTGTCATCCTCATACAAGTATATTGTATTTTCTTTTTATTTCTAGCAAGGCAGTGGTGATTCATGCTGAGCTTATGGTCTACTGTTGGCTTTTATCCTGTAAGCCCTTTTCCTGATAGGATGCTAACGGCCTGATTGTTCATCCTCTGTCAATGGAGACTGTTATACCTGCCAAAGCATAATACCTTGCACATGCCAATATAGTATTTATCCAACTTTTTATCAGTTCATGTTGTAAATGAGATAGTTTTTAATTCCATACCTATCTTCCACATGTGCTCTTGGCTCAGCTTGCTGCCATCTGCAAATTTAATAAACAGATTTTATTCTGGTCATTAATGAAAATATTGAATATCACCAGACTGCGAACATATCCATGCAGAAACCCCACTGGTGTATCCTTGCATGTTGACAGTGAGCCATTGGTAACTACTTTCTGAGTACTGTTTTTCAACAAGTTGTATAGCCATTTCAGAGTGCATTCATCTAGACTGTATTTTCTGAGCTTGCCTGTAGGGATGTTTGGAGAAAAGGTGTCAGAAAGCCTACTAAGGTCAGGATATATGACTAAACTCTTTCTCTGCTGTCCACAAGACCCATTACCCTTCCACAGAAGAAAATTAGATTGGTTTGACATGATTTTCCTTGACAAGTGCATGTTGTCTGTTACTCATCTCCTTGTTATCTTGCAGGTGCTTGAAAGTAATCTGGTTATTAGTTTCTGTCTGTTCAGGGAACCAAAGCTAAGTTCTCTGCTTTATAATCCCTTGGTCCTCCCATTTATCAGGATACGTACCACATTTGGCCATGTTTTTTCTTTTGTGGAGCCAGGCTTTTCTCCTTGGTTTTCCAGCTGTTTGCAGGTGAATGTTGAAGCAAAAATGTCTAATCCAAGCATGCTTGATTGAACATACTGCACCCAAGTAATGTGGTTGGCTGTACCATCAGCCCCCACCAGCGCTGTGCGTTTGCCTCACTTCTGCGGAAGCCATGTCACAAATCTGTATCTAAAATGATCAGTCTCAAGAGTTCACCTGCAGCATAAATAAGATAAATTATATGTTGTTTGGTGTATCACAGCTGTGAATGTACATAGAGAAGCTCTGTGCTGGCCAAATCAGAAGTGCTGTAAACCAATTAATCTGTATTTACCCTTCAGCTCGGCCTAGCAGTGGCCCACAGAAGGACCAGGAAGAGAATCTGAATAGTATCTTATAGCCAGCATTTGAAGAGAAAGCAGAACAGACAAGTGTGTGTAAAACTAACTATACCTGTAGCTGGCACAAGCCTTTTTGTGTAGCTACTCTGAGGCAAACTGGCTTTGACTGAACACTGAAACTTGTTCTGGAAGATTAAAAAAAAAAAAAAAATTCAGGGAGATACCTTTACATGTTCATGGGCAGTCTCAATTTTGCTTAAAAAAGGCAGAGACAAGACAATTCAGAGCAGATTATAGAAGTGAAAAAACAAAAGACTGATAGAAGAACTTGAAAGCAGGGGAAGACATGAGAGAGAAGTAACAGGGATTGAAATTCATGGTGTGAGTACAGGCCGAGATACAGGTGAATGGAGTTGGAAGAGAAGGAAAAAGGCCAAGGAAAAAAAAACAAACCTGAAGAAGCAGAAAGAGAACAAAGATAATTGTTCATTGGTGGATTTAAGGACTTAGTCTAAACAGAAGAAATCACAGCATCTAACATGGAAGGGAAGAATGAGAAAAGAGGGGGAAATAGCAGAGCATCAAAATTACTATAGGGAGGACAGCAAGCAGAAGCTTGTGGACTCAGAGCTGTGCAAGGCTGGGACCATTACACCAAGCTGGAAGGCAGCATGCCCTTGGCACTGAAACAGGGTAGGGGAGAGGCCCTGGCTGGCACTAAGGTGCTGTTGAGTTTATGATGGGATGCAATCAATAGGAACAAAGCTGGCTGACAGATAAAGAACCTGAGAATGGTTATCGTTGCAGTATGAAACCACATTGCATTGATTCATGGCACTTAGGGATTAATCTGCCTTCAGGTACACCTGACTTTTAAAAGTGTTCCACTTAGGCTTTTTACAACCTGAAATAGAGTCAAGTGAACCGGGTTTTTCTCCAAATTGAGAGCTGTCCAGCTCTGGAGTTTGGTTCAGCCAACTAGAGAAAAACAGCCAGCCAGCTGCAAACTTAGATTTTTCATTCAAGTGCTCCCTTCAGTACCTGTGAAATTGCTGATGTGTGTCTTTTAGCAGGAGCTCATCACTTGCCCTTCTGAGATCTCAGTCCTGGTGGAATGGAAGCACCATGATTAAAAACTGTGGGGAGAAATAGGAGTGAAACTGTAACAAAGAGGTTTAACAAAGAAGGTGTAATGGGTATTTATTCTGATTAGACCATCCAGCCAGTGTACAACTGGGAAGGATAGTTTGGAGAAAGAGCAGAAGCAGTCTCAGACAGAGACAGGTGGGATCATAGGAGGAGAAGGGAGGTCTGATGAGGTGAAATAAGATGGAGGTGTGCACTTACAAAATAGCAGAGTAAGATGTTATTTTTTGAGGTCTTTGTCCCAAGAGCTTTTGATCATATCTCTGTATGAGTAAGTGGAGTAGAGAGCTAGGAGTGATAGAGGTCAACACTTTTCTTGGGGGAGAAAAAAGAGTGTTTTCACTGAAGAAAGCATATGGGCCGAAACAGATTTTACCTTAAGGGTCATTGGTCATCAGCAGGGGCAGATACAGCACTATGACTCCCACAGTCCTGACAGTTCTGCTGCTGGAGACAGCCTGGTGCAAGCAGCCAGCTTGAAAGGGAGAGTTAGAGCAGAGGAAGTGTACTGGCTGGGTCTTTTACTCTGCTCTTGCACTTCATCCTCACCTGTGACAGACCTCGCCAGGCTGGTGGTGGTGTTATCATCAACAGATAATCCAATGGGCTGCTCACAGCTTAAACAACCATTTCTCAACAGACTTGCTGTCTTTATTCAAACACCATGAAGATGGGAAGCCACCTTTTCGGCCCTGCAGGGCTAATGCCATTATCCTGGTTCCCAGAAAACATTGATTCTGGTCCTCTGCGAAAGTATGAGGCTGGTCCCTCAGTTGATGGCAGGGAGTGATGAAGTCTGATAGGAGTTCAGGAGCCTGTCCTAAGCCTGAACCAGGGGATTACCCTGCAGCTGCTCCTGCCTTGCCCAGGGGAAGGTTAAGTTGCCTGGTCCGGGCTGTCACGGGCTGACGGTTTGACATTGGCTGCTTATAGATCCCAGGACTTGGCCAGGCCCCACCACTTTAACTTTCACTCTTAGTAAATCACGAAATGAAATGGAGTTTTCTTCCGAGTGACAGGTAAATCTTGGCCACTCTCTGGCTGCTGTACCAGTATTGCTTAATTCTGTAATCCCTTTGCCCTCTGTTTCTTGGTGCAGTGAGCTCATGCTGGGAAGCACTGGAGTGACAAGCGATTTCTCTGTGCCTGACACCTTCGCTGGGAGACTTGATTAAGGGAAAATACCTTTGCATTCAATTTTTTTTTTTTACAGGTGCAGAGAATGAAATGCACCCAGATGAAGAAATCATCTGGGGCTGGGAAACGTTACAGAAATTCCCTGCTCTGCTACCTGCCCAGCCTCTCAGGCCAGCAGCCTTTCTGTGGCAGCTAGCTTTATGGGGAAGTGAAGATTTGTCTAGCTATTTCCAATTTTACTCTGACAGACGTTGAGAGGTTTTCTACCAGGTCTAAAAGAGAGTCTGTGCACTCTTCCTTACAGAGCAACCTCCTGCCGGTATTAGAGACTTGGGTAATCCCATCCACTCACAAGGGTGAGGAGGTGGCTCCTTGCACTCACTGCTGCCAGCTGCTAGCCTAGGGAGCTGGAGCAGCTGGGAGCTTCCCCCGTCAGGAAGGCCATAGATCATTCCCTCCAGCATCTTTCACCCTGACTTGAGTGACATTACTGCTGCTCTGGGAACTGTTATTAGTATTCAGTGGTACACTTTTAAGCAAAACCTGAGAAAGGAATTAATCTGTCAATAGGAATGAATGTACTGGACAGTGATTTATGCAGATCCTGCACTCAGAGTGACTGTGTTCCTTTCAACTGCATCTCTCAGTCTTGTTCTCAGAGCCAATACACAAACTTGCATTTAAAGTTACATTACAATTGGCTGATCATTTGTTCAACACCTGGGTCCATGCAAACACTGCTATACTTGGGAGGCAAAGCTGAGGAGAAGTGCACGTGTCTGTCACTTTTTACAAAGCTCAAACAGTAAGAGACATAGCCAAGGCACGGGGCTCTGTTCAGTTATCCAGGGCACATGTTCTGGGCTCTGGCATCCTGCACATATGGGAGCTTTGGCATGTTCTTATAACTTCCCAGGCACTGTGCTTTGCTGCTGGATATATTCATGGAAAGGTGTGTACAGCTGTGTAAATGCAGAGGTGCATCTGTGTGCTCATTAAATGGCAAGCACAGCTATAGGATTCTGGCATCCACTGCATGCATGGTTAGAAATGCAAAAGAGAACTGTTGATGTGGGTGCTCAGGGTCCTGAGGGTGCATGTTATGGTGACAGCATGGTTTGGTTGGAAAAGCACATTTGTGGATCAGGAGATTTATGTTGCGTTTCTCACTGTCTCCCTTATTTATTGTGACACTTCAAGAAGCCACTTCATAGGACTGTCTTTTTATCCTGGTTTCTATACAGAAGGCAATTGCAGTACTACCAACTCTGGAATTCTTTGTCATGTGTCTCAATGATAATTTGTGCTTTACCAGATGCCTCTGCTTCTGAAAGTAAATTGTTCTCAACCTTTTGTGGTTTTGGTGACAGAGCAAGGCTTGAAAATATGGCTTGCAACCACCCTTGAGGCTTGTTAATGACAAAAAGGGGGGGGGAAATGAACTTTTCTTATTGTTTGGAAATCCTTTCTGTTTTCTAGAACCTTGATTAATTATGTTGGTGTGATCCACGGTTGTGAATGTTTGTTGGAGTACTGACAGGATTCTTCAGCCTTATGTAGGCAGGACACTGTGTGTTGCTCCAGTGAAAGGCATTGCAGCCTTGTAGGCCTTTGCATGGTACCAGGGGGCTGATGCAGGGGTGCCTATACAATAGGGCTCACATGTTGGCAGTGAAGTCATTCAGATCAAAACCTACAGATGTATATGTATTTACATAGGGAAAAGCACTTCAAAATTGAGAGGTTCAGGTGCAAAATCTGTACAAGTAAATCAACTGTGCATTTCTTGGGAATCAAAGAGAAGAATGAGACAAGTACATTGAGATGTAGTTGTGCTGTTGCATATATTTTCAGGTGTGGCCTGAGTTGGGAATAGAGGTGTAGCCCTCTAATTAAAAGAGCAACATTTCTCCATCTCAGTGTGTGTGAGTGTGAATTACTCCCCCCATGTCAGATCATCCCATGATGTGTGGAAACAGCATGGTTGCAGTGGTAGCTGTGCTTCCAAGATTCTTGATTGAGTTCCACAGTAGCTGGGGCGGGGTTGGGGGGGGTGGGGGGGAGTGGGTGGCAGAAAAGAAACCAAACAAAATCAAAAATGAACAAGACTGAGCTTCTGAAGTCAGGATTCATTTCAGTTTTCATTATAAACCAAGAATGCAATGGAAAGAGGGCCACTCTATAATTGATGTGATTTGAAATCTTGGGGTAAGAATTGCTCGCATCCTTGGTGTTGGCAGTGCTGATCGTCCATGGCTGCTGGACCAAAAACTATTGCCACATGCGTGTGGCCATCCTTCCAGCTCCTTTCTTCCTCCTTTCCTTCCACTTTCTGGTATACAATACAAGCCTATGCATTTGCTCCGATATCTTTTCCCTCCCACTTTGCCAGTGGGAGGAGGGAGACCAGCTATTACCCAGAGTTTCTCATCTCCCAGACTACCTGTATAATGCAACAAGCTTCTCTTAAAATTATTGAGATTATTACTGTTGTATATTTTATACATACACACATATATATGTTTTTTATAT
Organism: Sylvia atricapilla; assembly: GCF_009819655.1. Taxonomy (NCBI): domain Eukaryota; kingdom Metazoa; phylum Chordata; class Aves; order Passeriformes; family Sylviidae; genus Sylvia; species Sylvia atricapilla. Next base: position 22,823,775 of record NC_089141.1, on the reverse strand, counting down.
ATATATTCTTCAGTCTCCCTCTGCAACTGAGAGATGCACCCGGGATTTATCTCTGTAATGAGAAAAGGGAGATAGGGAGAAGTAAGGGCATTTTTCTCTGACTCAGATTGTAAGTCATTTTGATATTCATTGTAAAAGATGCTTTTCAAATATTTAAATGTATGTGTGCTCACATATCAGTTCTTCAGGATGGATTGTATGCGACATAATCACTGTTTTATATCTCTTGCATTCTGTGATGTTTTGTATTCGTTCATTTCGTTAACTTCATCTGGAAGTGATGGGAAGATGAGGAGCTGGAACTGGGATTAACCTCTCTAGCCTATGCTCTGTCCTCACCTCTTTACAGAATGGACCACATCTGGAAAAGAAATACGCTCACCCTTAACTGGAGCTCTTGCCTTTTCCAATGCTAATGTTTCTGGGGGATGGAATGAGCTTAAAGTAGCTAAGACCTCCTGAAAACTGCTCTTACATCTCATGGGAAAGGCTGAATTGGGATTTTGCTTGATAATTAGCTCAATATGCTTGGTAATTAGATCAAAAAAAGGGCATTTTGTCTGAGGCAGGAAAAGTGTACAAATGTAGAGGTATCAAATGACACCTGTCCAGGTTTATCCTAGTGTGAAAATCTCTTACAACTCACGGGATGGCAGAGAGGGAGAGGTTTGTACATTTGCTCCATCTTTGCATGGCTGGGAATTGTGGCTGGCCATGCTGCACACAAACTCTTCCTCCCCCTTCGTCCTTGGAAGGTCTGCTCCCTGTCAGGTGTGCCATCCTGCCATCTGCTCCCAGCCCCGAGCAGCTGGTCCGATAGCCACAAACGCTGGCAGGAGCGGCCTTCCAGCCGCGTGAATGACAGCACGCGCCGCTGCTTCCTTGGCACGGGGAGCAGTGCTTGTAGCTGGGAATTAGAGGCTTGTAAACCTGCCGCCTCAAAGGTAGGGGGAACAGCTCTCGGCAGCACTCCCGAGGCGTGGGAATCCGCCTGAGCTCCCGCCAGTGCCCTCGCACCTGCAGGAGTCCCGGCCAGCCCCGGGCAGGATGCCTGTGCCCGTGGCGAGTTGTCACGGCTGAGGTCCAGGGGCAGTGCAGGTGATCCCTCCTCATCATTATTCCTCATTGCAGTGGAGGGAGAAGCCATCCCAGCTGCAACTGGAAGGGCAGCCCTGCTCCTCCCCAGGCCATTTTATCCCAACAGCCTCTAAGGCTCTGCCTGAGACATGGTCACGAGCATTATGGTTTAACCCCAGCTGGCCACTGAGAGTGACAGAGCTGCTCAGTTACTCTCCTCCAGCAGGATGGGGGAAACAAAAGTATTGGAAGAGTAAGAGTGAGAGAACTTGTAGGTTGAGATAAAAGAAGCCTAATACAAGATAAATAAAACCCAAGGTAGTCAACTGATGCAAATGAAAGCAATTTCTCGTCAGTAACACACCGATGCCCAGCCAGTCCCTGAGCAGCAGCCCCCAGCCAATTTTCACCCCACTTTCTATGCTGGGCATGATGTCTTATGCTGTGGGATATCTCTTTGGTCAGTTGGGATTAGCTGTCTCAGCTGTGTCCCCTCCCAGCTTCTTGTGCACCCCCAGCTTTCTCACTGGTGCTATGTTGTGAGAAGCAGGAAAGACCTTGGCCCCCTGTAAGCTGTGCTTGACCATAACAAAATAATTTCTGTTATCAACACTGTTTCCAGTGCGAATCCAAAATACAGTCCAACACAAGTTACCACAAAGAAAATTAATGCTACCCCAGCTAAAATCAGCACAATAAGAAAGAGGGCAGTTAGGGGCCAAGTTAGAGGTAGTTATTTCCAACTACTAACTCTCCCTGGCTGGTAGGAGAGGAGGAAAAGAAGAGCAAGGGGACAATGGAAAGAAACAGGATGGGCTGGGAAGAAGAGAGGTTTGGTGGAGGGGTCCTATCTGCCTTGTGCATCTGCTTTCAGGACAACACGTGCATGCTGCCATGTTACCAGCAGGGTTCATGATCTGTCACTAGCTCACCCCTGGAGTCTCCAAACTTGAGTGGTTCAAGAAAACCAGACTGCATCCCAGCAGAGAGTGGAGGGAAAGGGAACATGCAGACATTTTGCTCTAATGAGAATGAGAAGTTTCCTGTTACGAAAAGGAAGCAGCTTTCTCCAGGAACCCTACACATGATACATCAGGAAACACCATCAAACTCTTGCAACTTTTTTCAAGAGGAGCTTGTGTGAGTGTGGTTCATTATCAGGACTCTGATAATGGCTTGGATATCTGTCTGCTCTTTAAACTTCATCAGACAATTATTTAAAGCCATGGGTTTTTGTAGTGTCCTATAGCGCTATACTAGATCCAACACAAGACTGATGAATTTTTTTCCAGAGTTTGAATTGTGACTGGCATGATGAAAATAGCCTGCAAGTTTCAAGTTTTGGTGAATGTTGTGACTTCTCCACATCTGAGAACCACAAATGTGAAAGTTAGATCCACATATCAAATTATATGCCACAGAATTTAAGAGGTATTTGCATGTAGAGTTCAGATGTGTCCCCATGGTTTCTGGGAGCTTATCTGGAGAGGTGCCATGTGACCTGTGATCTACGTGTGCCAATCCTTATTTAAACCTTGAGCGTTCTGCAAACCAGCAGGCTTGGATGACTGACTGATTTTATGCCATGTCCCAAAGAAACTGGAGGTTACATTCTTTGACCTGGCATTGGAAAGGGGTTGTTGTTTTTCTGGGTTTTCTCTCTCTTAGGGAGAATCACTAGTGGGTATAAAAGGGGTGTAAAGTCCTACTCTTTATAACGAGTTATTGTACCAAAGAGAGGTGTCACTACTCAGAAAAGGTAGGAAACTTGAACTTTAAATTCCTGTTGGAGAAGAGGAACAGGACCTTGAGACCTGCATGTCCTAGGTGTGTAGTCCAGCTACTCACTTAACTTTTAGCTCTTCTGTGTCCAAAAATTTTTTTGTGGAAATGTTCCTGTTGAAAATTCTGTGAAAGCTGGTAACAGTAGAAGAATTTTGAATTTTTTATACGATCTGGCATGTTCCCACTCAGTGTTTCATCCAGACATTCCCAGGTACTTTTGAAACTTAAATCTGTGCTCTTCCTGCTTTTGAGGTCTGTTCAAAAGCCCCTTTGAAGGTCAAAGCTGGAAGCCTGGCCCTCACTAATTCCTCCCAGTTGCTCCTCCTTGCTTTGAGAGCACCTTGCAGATGTAGCTGAAAAGGTGTGGAATAAGTTCTTTGCCCTCTTCCCTGCCCTCTGAAGAGGGTGCTTCACTTTCCGGAGTTGGGAGCTGCTCATCAGTGCAGAAGATCTGAAAGGATTGACAAATAGATTAATACCTGGCAGCTACGGCTGAAACTAGCTACCTCTGAATGAGCAATCATTTATCACTAAATTACTTTCTCTAAGCCAGGTAATTTCTGATCAACATGCACAAAAACAAAGCCACAGCAGTGATGCGATGTTAACCAGAGGCCATTCCTACTCCCTGGTCTGGTGCAGCAATGAATGCAGAGAGAATTGTCACTTGAATGGTTTATGGAGCTTAATGAAAAGTGACATTGCAGGATGGGGAGGGAGGGGACCACAGGGCTGGGTCTGGTTTGTCCAGTAACGAGTGCCACATGCAGAGACAATGTATGACTGGAATATTTCTCACTCAGGAATGAGCAGCACCGGCAGGGCTGCTGCTGGGACAGGGTAAGAAAGTGGTGCCTACAGAGGGGGGACTAAAGTGCATGAATTGAGTGGTAGCCATGCTTTTTTGGAACAGAAATATCCCCATACCAAGAGTTTTAGTGTAAATAAGGTGATGAGAGGTGAAGTGTGCCTGAAGCAGAATCACAGAGCATGATACATTTGGAAGCATCAACTGTTTACAACTCAGCACAAGGATTCAAATGTGAAAGTTTTGGTGTGGGAAGACTTGATGTTGTTTCTGTGTCTGTAGCAAACCAGACTTGGAGCTGAGTCCAAGCCTTGTCAAAATTTGGGGCATTCAGTTCTGACATGGTAGCTCCTGAAAGGAATGTCTTTTGCATTTAATGAATTTTAAATATGCTGCATGTCTTCAGGGGTCTTTAAAATTCAGAGGAGTTAGAAGTGGCTCTTCACCTCATGGAACAGGGCTCGGTGGAAAGGAGGAGCAAGGGTATTTCTGTGTGTTAAGGGAAGTCATGGCCAAGTTCTTTCTGGGTACCTTGGCTAAAGCCATGCCAAGTGCCTTTCGTGAGACAGGTTTGTAGTCTATCTCCCTGGCCATGCAAGGTTAACTTTATTGTGCCTCGTAGGGATTCTGTAATTGATGTGCATGCATATTTTTAGTCTGTTCATGAGTGTCAATGCAAAGTTAAGATGCTCCTCATTAACCTGCTGAGCTTTGCCTCTCTGCACCTCAGGGATTGCTAGCCCCGGCACCCTGGGCATCTTGGTGGATACCTTTTTCCTGGTGCTTCTGAACTTTTTTAGTATTTCCCAACTAATAACAGGGAAGAGAAGAGCTGCTAAGATCTATAAGGTTTGTTTCTTGCCAAATGTCCCATTTTCACAGGCAGTTGAACTGAACTACAGCTTGTGCTCCATTCAAACATGTCAATAAACATTATTGCAAAGATGTACAAGCAATAACAGGAATGTATAAAATTCACCTTTATTTCTTCTTACCATGGATTTACACAATGCTCCAAACAGCTTTTACTCTTCCAGAGCAAAGTTTTGGGATTTTGCCTTTACTGTTGCCTTTACTAATTTCCCCAGTTTCAACCAAAGACCTTTGCTACCTTCTTTGCCTCTGCACCACGAATGCTGGGGATGAGAACACTGCAGCAGAGGTACAGATACATGTCTGAAGTTGCAGTCAGACTCAGTTAAAAGCTGAAGAGGTGAAGCTGCCATTCTCTGGGATAAGCTGCTATGTATGTTATTGCCCGTCCTTTGCTTGATCACACAATGCCAGGAAGTAAATTACATTCGACAGTGCAGTGGAAGGGAACAGCTCAATTCCCATCTAGCTGTAGCTTCATGAGAGTGGCAGTTGTATTTCTACACTAGGGATGGAGGCTGCTCACTGCACTCCTGCAATGCTTTCACTGAAGCCAGTTAAGGTATTATGTGAACAAGGCGCAGTCGAGCTCTTCATCAGTGGTTCAGTGCTGGTTTTCCTGTAGTGACAGGTGCTCAGCAGCACTCTTTTAGCGTGAAAGCTTCTTGGAGGTCACAGGGGTAAAACTCATTTCTGAGCTGATCCGTGGCAGAAACAGGGTAAGAAGAAACATAGATTTGTGCAACAGCTTCCCAAACTGAGTTTCTTGGTAACTGGAAGATGTGGATGGAGAAAAATAGCAGCACACAAATACAATATACTATCCTGGTGATTACTGCAGAAAAGGGAGTGGTGTTTTTCTTCTACTCCAGAGTGCCAGCAGCTTTGTTCCAGCCTAAAGATTATTTTCTTTCCTTTCTGGGATTCAGTGACTGTCCCTTACCTTGTACCTTGTAAGTCATCTGCAGCAGGGTCTGCAGTTTTGGTCTGTCTTCACATGGAGTTGGGCACAATGGCTTCTTAGTCCCACTGTGTATTCTTCATTTCCTTTGTCAAACCTCCCAGTGTCCCAGCAGATCTCTACCAGTGCTCTGTCCAGTGTGTTGTCACTGCTTTAGCCCACAGTCCTCTGTCTTCTGCCTGTGGAGATTGTTCTGCTGAAGTACCAGCTCCAGTAGCTGGGTGAAGGATGGCTGAATGTAAAAGGCCTGGAAAGTGGAGGCTGTGTGAAGCAGCTGACTTCTCCCCTCCATCACTCGGCTCAGCCAAGAGCAGGGTTCTTCTCTGCTTCACAGGCTTCTGCCCAGCTCTCACGGCTTTGTGCCATTAGGTGGACTCCTAGGTTTGGTGCTGCCTACTGTTCCTGGAGGTCTTGCCATGCTTTATTGCTTGTGGCACCGATGCTGTCATGGCACAGTCAGTGGCTGGGCTCTGTCTGTGTTTTTGCTTGGCTTGCTGTCCTGCAGTGCTGGCTTTGCCTGCCAACATTTCAGCCTTAGCTCTCTGATGGCTGCTGCCCTCCTGCTTTTGCTGGTGCTGTGCTGCCCACCCAGCTGTGTTTGATGCCCAGACACCCTTATGGGCTGGCCAGACTGTCTGAAGAGAGTCCTTGTCATCTGTGACCCAGGGTGTCACAAGGGTTTAGGCCAGCCAGTCTTCTCTTACAGACTCTGAAATTGGGTCCTTGATCCCCTGCCTCTCAGCCAAAGGCCCACTATAGCTTGGAGCAGCAAGGGTGAGCTTTGAGGCTGGCCTTGTAACAACAGGGTAATGTCCTCAGTAATGCTGTCTGGCAAACCTGACACTCCCTTCCTCCCAGTCTGCCCTTCTGCCTGTAGCAGTGTTCCTGTCTTGCCCATTTTTCATATCCCTTTGCTCACCTAGGGTGTCACTTTTTCTTTTTTTTACTGTAGAGGAGGGTGATGCCTCCAAGACTTGATCATGAAGTGGTATTAATAGGCTGTAAAGCATAGAAAGAGCTGAGGAAAAGCTGCAGAACTCCCATGAGGGGATATGCTTAGTGCTTTGCATCCTAAGGCATGTTTGCTCAGAGCTAGGTACTGAGATGGCAGTCATCATTTTGGTTTGACTGTCCTTGGGGTGGAGTGTATGGAGGGCTGAACTACCCATTATGACTGCTTTCCCTCTAGCTAGCCAGACTGTTCCTAAGTATTCTTGACTTAATCCCTGCCAAAAATACTTCTGCCTATCTGTGGTTCCAGCTCCTGCTTGTTATACCCTGAGGAAAGAGCTCTCCACTTGGCTGCCCTTGCCTTTGCCTGCCGTATGGGGAGGCGGTGCAGGATGTTGTTGGGACTCATGATCTCCTTTTTTTTTTTTTTTTTTTTTTTTTTTTTTTTTTTTTTTCTTGAGGGCTTTTTCATACATCTGTCAGAGTGTCTTGATTTTGTTTACAGACAACTAAAGTTTCAGGTAGCAGCAGCCCAACTTTCCTAGTTAGTTAGCTGAAGAGTTTTTCTTTTTTGTGTAGGCAGGTCCATGCCCTGTAGCTCTCCAGGACTTCTCTGAGTCATCGCTTGGAGCCTTTGGGCTTTCTCTGGAGACAGGTGAATTCTTAAGCAGCAGCTCCAGGCTTTGGTAGAGGGGCTACCTGAGGAGCTTTGTGGTTGTTGAGGAAAGATCTGTGCCCACAGCTACTTCAGACTCCTCCCAGGCAGCTCCAGAATGGTTTGGCCTTCCTTGGAGATGGTGAAATTTCACAGGGTGTAGCCGCAGGCTCCTCCATGGAATCCACCCAAAGAATTTTGGCAGTGTTGGAGATGTTTTTCAGCTGGTGAGAAGAATAAGCAACTAGAAGTTTTCCACAAAGAGAGAGCTCAGCCTCTCTGGCCTGTTTGCTTTTGCCTTCTCTCCAGCTTGTGTTGACTCCAGGTTTTGGAGAAGTGAATGGCCCTCTCCTGAACTCGACTTTTGCTGGTGGCAGGGTGCTGGCTCTCGCAGGTGTGGTAGGAGCAGAGCTGAGGTGCATAGGGCCAGGACAAGCAGCAGTGGAGGGCTTGGAGAGATAGATGGGAACTCTGTAGGGTTAGGAGGATGACGGTTCCTGCAGCAAGGTACAAATCAGCTCAGCCCTGCAGTTTGAGGACAGTGGTTATTACCATATATTTTAATATATTTTAGTAAGAATAGGTAAAGGAGATCAACATGTTTGAAACCAAGTAAACAACTACAAAACAGGTGTTTAAAATTTATTTTTAAACCTAATCTTGGGATTGTTGGTATTTACACATGTCCAGTTGCCTGCCTGTATTGCAGCAGTTCAGGCCATCTAGGTACAACTTAAGAGTAGCTGTCAAAGTTGCTGCACTGACCCATTGCATGGATGTATAAATTTTGAGTGCACTGTGATCTCATGAAGGGTCATTTTGCCTTCTGATGATCACATCTTGAGTTTTTTACCTAAGCTCAACAAAATCCTTCACACATTAAGTATGATGTCTAACAGAGGGAAGGGAATAGTTGAAAAAGATTGCATCAAGTGGATGGAGTGCCTAGAAATTTGTGTAAATAAGTGCAAAGGAATTGACTTGATCCTTGCTCTTTCCAGTGCTAGGAAAGAGATCACAACCAGAAAGCAAAAGGCACAAAGCTCCTGTTTTCATGTCTTCAAAAACTTTGGGTTCTCAAAGTGTTGTCAGGAAAAAAAGCCAGTTCCTGTGACAGTTGGGAGTGGGTTGGCACTTCTTTGCTCGCTGAAATCACACCATCTATAGGAAAAAGAGTAGGAAATTTCTCCTTCCCCAAGCAAATAAGTTCGCTTTTGTTCCCGTCAGCACTCTAGTTTGAAGTCTGGAAAATACTGAGAGAAGGGCTGGAAGTGTGAGACGTTTTCATGTTCATGGAGCAGTAGACACCTAGACATGGGTATCTAACTTTTCCTCGGCCTTTTTTGTCTTATGTGTTATATGAGGTGGCAGAAATAGGAAGTAAATGCTTTTTTTTTCCTTGAAAAGTGGATGTTGATCAAATAAATGGCTGCTGGTTTAGAGTATCTCACATTGTCCAAAACTAGCCAGCCTTGGTTCATTGCAGCTGCTGGCACTGCCCTGAGACTTAGCTTCTAATAGTTATGTTAAAAATAAGTCAATTTGGTGTATATACAGTGAGAAGTTTATCATGCTATTGTTATACAATACACCCCTAGAAAGGTATCTATTTGATAAAATCCAGCAATGCCTAACAAGTTGGGAAGGAGAGGAGGCACGGGCAGAGGTCAATGTGGAGGCTGGGGAGGGTATTTCAAGAAGGGTGTAAAGACACTTATTATAAAAGAGAACAGGTTATGTTGAGGCAAAGAGAAGAAAGTAAAACCGAGGAAGAGAATGCTGAAAGCAAAGAAGGAGCAAAAGGCAATAAAGAGTAAGACCAAAGGTGGAAGCTGGAGTAGAGGAGGAGCTTTGTCTAAGTAGGAAGAAGAAGAAAACTATATATGGAAGAAAAAAGCCTGGCATCTGAGCACCAGGCTCGTGAAAAAGACAGAATCAGTACTTGCAAAAGATCTCATAGTCATCATAGGAGATGAATTAAACATGGCCCCAAAAGTGCCAGTATCCCTAGGCAGTGTAGATAATGAGTCTGCAAAAGGATTCCTGAGCTCCGAATGAACGCGGTGGCCAGACCCGCTGGTCCCCCGACACAGATGTCTCGTCTTTGCTTTTGTGTGAGAAGTGCTCAGCACACTTGGGCAACTGTTGCACAAATAAACAAGGCAGAGGAGAAGGTAAAGTAGGCAAGGTAGGAAGAAAGAATGCATGCACAAAGGAAAGAAGCACATTTCTGTTTTTGAAGGGCAGAATTGTTTTATGGGGAAGACACCAGTGTTTCACTCTCAGATTGGCTGGGTTTTATTCCTCTGCCTCTGCCACAAACTGGCGTTGTGACCTCATGCAAATCCCTCCACCTCTCTCTGGCACTTTTTTTTTATTTGTGCTTTTGGGTTATGATAAAAACATGCTCCAAGCACAGGTTAAATATTCACAACCCTTCTCCTCCATCAACTTGCTGTTATTATTATTATCATCATCATCATCATCTTTTACAGGTGAGACAGTAATGTGCCCCAGCCTTCAGAGCAAAACGTGGGCAGAGAAGCAAGTGTCTGCACTCTTAGCCCCTTCTCATTCCCTCTTGCCATTAGGTCTCAGAATCCTGAATCTGCCTGGAGGGCAGCAATGCTGAAGCCAAGGAGGGCGCAGCCCACCTAGGCTGTCTGCAGGGCCTTCTTACTCAGCTAAAGCTGCTGACAGCTATACTGCTATTTATTTATTTGGCTGCTGAGGACAGAAACAGCAGGAGATAATCATAAGAAAATAATAAAAAAGAGGGAAAACCAGCAGATAATATTCTGCAGAGGGATTTAACAGGGTGAAAAATTGTCTCTTGCTGAACTGTCTATGACTCTAAATGCTGTCTCTGAGATCTTCACTCTTCCTTCTCAACAGAGACTTAAGGAAAGCAACAGGAAAGGCTCTAAGCCAGCATCTGGGGGTTTTGAAAATATGACAGACAGGAGCCTGGGTTTTTCTCATCAGCATCTTTCAGTCCATGGATCCAATCAGTTGTTCTGTCTGTTTCCCTCTGAACAGGACCATTCCCTCCTCCTGCCACAATGAGTAGAGGGGAGGACATTTGGGAAATGCCACTCTACTTCGTATACCTTAGTCTTTCAATTGAGATGATTTTTTTCCTGTGCTGCAAAAGCATGGTCAAATAGCTGGGAAGGCTGCAGGTAACCTGCTGCTGCTGCTTTAGGAGGCGGGAATTTCAAAACTAATCCTGATCTTGTGCTGACAATATGGCATTGGCAAGGTGGGACCTGCTTTAACAGAAGTGGTGGCTGAGATTTAATTCAAAGGAGGCAGATCCCCTCCGCTGAAATCATCTTTGTCAGTTTCCCCCAGCCATGCTGGAAGCTCCCTCTCACAGGCAGATGGGTGGAAGTTTGGGAAGTGCTCCTGTGGTACTGTTGAGCTATTGTGGTGTCATTGTATGAACTTTATGGTTTTTTTAGGAATTAGGACAGGATAGGGCAGCCTTTCTGGGTCTGGCTAAAATGGGAAGGGCCCAACTCCTTCTGTAGGATTGACTGTAGAGACTCAAATCAAAAAGGAAAAAAAAACCCCAACGTTTTGTTTTACTTTCCAATGCAAACTGTGTGCCAGACTTGGAGAGTCTGCGCTTGATTCTCATCTCTGCTAGAGGCTTCAAGTTTGATTTTGAGGAATTCATTGAGTCTTGTTTTTCTCTTTCAAATGAGCACAGTCATTCTCACCTGTCAGGAAGGCTTGTAAATAGAAATTCACATGCAAGATGCCCAGGTAGGATGTTGCTGATGAATTTAAATGGCTAGAGATCCTGGGGAACAACCACAGATGTAAAAATGCTCTGAGCTCCCATTTGACTGTTCCCTCTCCTTACAAGGTTTTTCCTTACATGCTGTTATTGCCTCTGTATGTCCCAAGCACTGATATTTTTCTTAACAGCCTCAATTGATCTGTTGGAATATAGGAGATCGTACATCAAGCTGAGTGTTGTGTGTCAGTCCTGAACCAATTTACTGTTTCTTTTACTCTATAATTCTTCTTTTTCCAAGAAAAACCTAATGTAAATGCAAAGGACTGCTGTAAAGGAGTCAAGTGCTGAGAGGAAGATGGTCTTCCAGAGTGAAGAGGAGGCAGCACCTCCATAGGACAAACCCCAAACATATATTTAGGAAGTTGTTAGGGGCTGAATTTAATTTAAACCCTGCATGTAAACAACCTTCCTCTCTGAGATTGTGTTCATTTGGAAATAAGTCGGCCCCAGTCACCGTGGTTTGGCATGTTCCATGTGGTGTATCTGTTCCCCAGCACAATGTTCTTGCAGTTTAACTAACATAGATGCAGGTCCCTTTGTCTGTTTGTGGAGGAAAGAGCTGAGGTTTAATTTAAAGAAAGGTCTGATTTTACAGCCAGGGATTAAAGCACTCCATTGAGGTCTACTCCATTAAAGGTAGCACTTTATTCAGCAAAACAGGAGTGTGGAGGCTCTTTATATAAATCACAGTCCCCTGGTGTTAAGGACTTGTTTTGGACATGGGGATGGCAGGAACATGCATCAGTACAGCATCTCCTGACTTCTGAATGCATGTGAATAGGGTGGGGAAGGAAGCTGCAGAATTTTTAGATGATCTTTATAGTCTTGCCTGGGGCTGACATCCAACTCTCAGGCAGCCATCAGATACAAGGGCTCCATCCTCCTGTCTTGGACAAGGCAGTTCACCAGATTGCAGGCAAAGAGACTTAGTAAGGACAGACTGAAAACACTCCCTTCAAGAAGATTTGAAGTCTGAGGTCCTGATCTTCCAGCCATTACACTGTTCCCATGTGCTTGGCAGGAAGAAGATGGTAAAGCAGTGTGTTTCCAAACAGAAGCCAGTTAACAGTTCTCCACTAAAACACAAGTTTAGGGGTCTATCCTGCCTAAAAATGGTGAGCTGTTTGTAGTCCATATTTTTTGTAAAGATGGAAATTATTCTCCCAGTCATAATTACTCTGTAAAAGAACTAGATAGGATGTAACTCAGAGAAAATGTTTCTTCTCACGCCTATAGCGACTCAGTTAATTTTGGTATCTTTGATCAAACAATTCAGTGACAAAGCTATTGAGGAAGATGACATTCTTTCACTGAGATATTTTGCATGGACTGTGCAGCATCTCCAAACCCAGTATGTGCCAGCAACACACTCAATCAAGCAATTCTCAGCTTTTTCCCAGACAACTGTGCTTCCTTTATACAGTTTGGGGAAGCACAGAAAAAATCCTATTTGTTCAAAGTCCTGAAGTGTTGACCAGCAGGAAATTCACTGCTGATAGACTCTCTTGGCAGTGAAAGACATCATAAATTACCCCAAATAACCTGCATTTCAAAAACATTATTTGCAGAATTAAAAAAGAGAGGGCAGATCAGGACAATAAGATCCCAGGAAGTCCTCAAGGAAACTTGTAAAAGTGCTGCTGCCAAACCCCTTTGGAGTTGTCAGTGTGACCTGTTGTTGCTGGGAGGCCTTGTTCTGGCCAGTCTTTGTACCCCAAACATGCTCTGGCATCACTCTTTGTAGGGACAAAGAGAAAAGGATGGGGGGGTTGCAGCGGGCTTGGGAACACTTGCTGTTTACATGGAAACAGCGGTGTTCGGATCAGGAAGTATAGGGCCACCATATGGCTGCTTTCCCAATAGCCCTCTCTGACAATAAGTGCCTCTGTCCTGCCATTGCCCCCTTGTTACAGCATCTCGGGTGTGCTAGCAGAAAGCTTTTTGAGCTGCTGAATTACAGTCACAGTGTCAATATACTGTCGGTGTAGGGGGCACGGTGGGTTTTTGTGACAAGGCCAGTGCAACTCCATCCCGTTGGACTCTTCCCAGCTCTGCTGAGACCATGCTCTTCAAGGGCACACTGCTCATTTTGCCAGTGCCACGTGCCAGCGTGGGGAAGGCACAGAGAGTTCGTTTGTGGAGTTATTTCACCTTCACCATCCCCCTAAGATAGACTTCCATCTCTGTTGCCTGTTTTTCCCACCACTCTCTGGCCTGCTCCCAGGGCTCAGCTGGAGGGAGCCATGAGCTCTTTGGGAGGGCAGTCGTGGGGTGTGCCTGCCTGCAGCAGGACACAGGGCAGGCACTGGGAATGGCTCAGGACTACAGGTCAGCCACAACAAAGTGAGGGCAGCAAGCTATGGCAGGAATTGTAAGGGCTCATCGCTTTCCACTTTATTTTCATGTGGGAGGGTAAATACAAGCTGCTGCTGACAGGGCTTCCATTTTGATTTGAACCAAATGAAAATGAATACTTTTTAATGGAGAATTTTCTTGACCGGGTTAACAGCTCCCTCCTAGTTCTCTGCTCTCAGCACCAAACTATCACCCATTAGTCCCTCCATCTCTGTCCCACCTCCATCACCAGTGTGACCCGTGTTATCAGATTTCTGTTGTGAGGGCCTGGTTTCCAATCAGTCGCTGTCCAGGCAGGCCAACGTCTCCCCCTCCTGCCACGTCAGGCTTTCAAACTGCCTTTTCCATCCCTCAAAATTTCTAATCAGTGCAAGGCACATGCAGTGCAGGTCACTTCAGAAAACTGCATTTTTGGTGATTCATCCATGTTTGCACAGAGATCCTCAGACAGTGCTAGCAAGAAAATACAGATGTGGCTCTCTGCTACTGTGGAGTCATTTTTTTGCCTATACCATCTGGCTTTTTGTGTCAAACACATATATAGTGAGTGTGACAGTGATAGTCATGAGGTAAAGGATTTCCTCATTAAGGGGCAGAAAGCAGAAAGGAGGCAGGATCCAGAATGCCTGTGAATTTTCAGAGCCATCAAGTCCATTTGGGATGGAGGAACAGTGTGTTTGAGTTTGTCAGAGCAGGGCTGTCGCAGGGATCAGAGGCTGTCCTTGGTGGCCTGTCACTGGTGAGTGATTACTGCTTTCTCTCACCTGTGTCCCAAACTTCATCTCTCATGGCTGATGCTTTCCCCTCTCTGTATTCCCTTCACACACCAGCACTCAGGCAGCTAGCAGAGAGGCAGAGAGTGAGCGCAAGAGCTGGCAGGGAGTCAATATATTTCAGTGTTTTATTACTACAGAGCTGAAGTAGCATTTAGTTGGTTAGGCTCCGCACAGAGTGAGCAGTCTAAGTGACTCAGATATCGGGGCCAACAATTAAAGGCACAACAAAAAATCCATGGATTAATTAGCAGGTCAATGGTGGTTGAGTAGTTATTGCTAAATTACAAGGTTTGCATGTAAGAGACAGGATTGATCACTGGTGTCTGCTGGCTCCTCTGGCTGTGTGTTAGGGATGTGGGTTGGGAGGGTAGGTTCCCACTGATGGGGTGACGGTGAAAGGGGTCAAGAAAGGCAGGGGAGGGGATTGCCCAAGGTTTATCACTCCCCTACCACAAGGATGCACATTGCGCTTGTTTAACAGAGGTTCAAAATTAATTGATACCATCTGGCGGGCAGCTCTGCTTCTGCTGCAGCTCTGTGAGGCCTTGGGGGGCTGGCAAGGGGGTGGGAGAGGGGGAAGACTCAGGGAGTGGAATAAATGACATAGTGAGCATCCATTGAGGTGTCCCCTTTCAGCACTAGGGAAAAGGGTCTGTCTGGAAGTGGTATGTCCAATGACAGAATTTTGAACAAAGGCTGAAAAGGCATCGAGACATGAACACGCTCCCTACTCTGTCATGAAACACTGGAACATTTTGTAGAAAAAGGTATGCACACACACACATATATATATAAACCACCATTTCCACAGTGGAACACAAGGGACTTGCAGACAGAGAAACGCAAGCAATTTCTTTCAGCAATGAGAGTCTTGGGAAACAATCTTTTCCCTTTTAGGGTGCAGGAGGTTTTGGGAAAGAGGCACAAAGAGTGTCTTTCCTGGTGTAGGACTGAAGGGAAAATACTATTTGCCCACTGCTGCTATAATTAGTAGCTCTGCAGTGATGACAGCTGGATTAGAAAGAAAAAAACTCATCCCTGAGGTCTCCCACATAAATGCAAAGCAGGCAGTGACAGGGGAAAGAAAGAGAAAAGGAGAGGGATGTGGCCTGATGGATACAGTACTGGGGGACTCCGCTTTCCCTGTGTTGGAAGCTCACCAGATTGCACTAATGTGCATAATAATCAAGCTGTCAGAGCCCTCGCTCCAGCTCTGCTCGGAGGCAGGCAGTGCCGAGAACATTTTATCTCGTTTCCGAATGACTTTTTATGCCCAGTAAAATGCTGTTTTCATATCAATTAATAATTCAGCTAATAACACAATTAAGAAATCCGCCTTTCGCTGGGAGCCATTTGGAGGGGACGGCAGAGGAGGGGCAGACATGGCACTAGGGAGGCTTCAGGCTGATGCTGCTCTGGGCTTGCGGGTCGCCGTTCCCGTGCGGAGATACCCAGTAATTAAATGTGCACATCAGGGAAGCCAAGAGTTACAGGTCCCGTGTCTCTCCACGTGACAGAGGCACGATGTAGCTGCTGGCAAATCACTTTAACTGCTCTTTGAGCTTAAGGTTTCCTCAGAAAAGTAAGGCTTGTGCTACTTTCCTCATGTTCTGCAAAGGAACGTATCACTAAATGTTACAGGGCTGCTCTTGCACAGACCAGGTCTTACTTACGCAACAATATGTGCCATGCCAGGGCTTTGCAGAAACAAAATACCAAGGCTTAGTGGGTCAGCTGGGATTTACTGTCTCCTGCATACCAGCAGAAATCTCAGTGCATTCAGAGCCAGTTATTTTTATCCTTATTATGAGAGTCCAAGGATGAGGCCTACTCTGTAGATCGTGTATTGGTTGAGAGTATGATTATGATTAATTTGAAAGTGATACAATTATACAGGTGCAAATCTCACTATGAGCAAAGTAATCTCTTTACAAATGTGCCATGAATGTATATTAATCTATTCTTCCTTTTCCCATACTGTGCAAGGCTGGCTGCATTTCCTCTAGGGAATTCTGTAAAAGCAGCTATATTCCATTACAGTTCCAATAATGCAGCCCATGGTGGTAGATGAAGCTTGTGTGGGATGTTTAAGTGCCACTCTGTGCTATCCTGGACTGGTAGAACCAAGCAAGAGAAAATGTGACACACAGTTTCTGAACATGAAAGCACTGATTTGATTTTGTTGGTGAAAGGAGGCTCTTTGTCAGGACCTGACCCTTGGCATGGTCAGTTTTTCCCTCTTCTCTGGAAATTGGAGTTACCTCTCAGAGGCAGGTTAACTCTTGAGGATAAATACATAATTTTTGTTTATTTATTTATTGCTTGCAAAGATTTAGTCCTCGTTGATTGATTACTGGTCCTGGCTATAGAACTATAAATCAGTGTTAAAGAAAGTGACACATCCTTGCTGCACTCTGAGTGTTCATGAAACTGCTATGAAAAAAAAAGGCATTATAATGCTTTAGGCCTGTATAGCTCCTAAAAGCTATCTTGCCTAAAAGCCCTCTCTTATGTCCTCCCTCTGGCTTGTTCAAGTGATAGATCTTTGCAGGACACATCTTTGGGTTTGGTCTTTGTGTTCCACACCAAGATGCTTTGTTTTCAGGAAAATCTTAAAAATGCAGGGACAGCACCAGCCTCAAGATCATCTCTTGCCTCCTTCCATCCCATGGCAGAGCCTGCTTTGTCTAAACCAAGACTACCAAGGCTTTCCATTGCAGCTGTAGTTAAGATAGTACATGAGAGAACCACGAGGCAGAGTGACTCAATCCATCCTTCCTTTAACAAGGTCTTTTCTTGCTGCAGTTTCTTTTGGTAGACTTCAAGACCTGCACCCTGCTGTTCACAGTCAGAATAATTTGTGTCTGTCCATGTGGTTAATGTTGTTATGGAGCTTCTTTCTCTCTTTCTCTCTCTCTTTTTTTTTTTTTAATAGAACAAGATGTTGATGAAAACACCTGCTCAGTTTTGCTTTTCTTAATGAATAATCTGTATAAAATTAAATGGCACTGTAGACCAATTACAGCAGGGAAGAGAGAGTGTGGCCGTGCTAAGAGAGCAATCATAGATCACGCCTGTTGCTTAATATGTCAGGAATCTCCTAACAAGGTGCCAGGATGTGGGAATCACACGGGAAATAAAGATAAGCAGCATCTGTATGTTTCAGGGACATCCACTAACCATATTTTGTCTCTCTTTTTGTGTTTTAGGTAAGTGAAAGCTTTGATTTTCCTATGCAAAAAGTACCAGTTGACTGGGGCATGATGGACTGAGAAGGTGATGTGCTCCTTGGCTCAGAGGCCACAGTGAAGGGTGTCCAGCCTCAGGTGCTCATGGCTCTCCTGTTTGTAAGTCTTTGCTAGAAAAAGTGTTGGAAAAAGAGATGTCTTGTGACTGTGTGATCCAGTGGTTGAGATGGTTAGGCTGCATTGCTTTATACCTTGTCAGTAAGTCATTGCCTGTGTTGGGGTGCTTACAGCATACATATGTACGTGGTTGTCCTGGCCTAGGCTAATGGAACGTCATCTGCAGTCAAAAGCATATCTAATCTTTATTTGTCACCATTCTTCTCCGCCAGGCTGGTTTATAATGAGATCATTGAGCATTTCCCCTGCATTCTCTCTTTAGCATGGGTGCCAGAAGGGCGTGCTGGTCTTGGAACAGGCACTTGTGCAATTCCTGTCTTGTGGTGACTTGTGGCGCTGACCCTGTACAGCTGCAGTGCAAGTTGTGTGGCTACAGCAGGCTGTGGTGTGCCTGCCAGGCTGATTCCCCTTTCAGACACCACGTTCTTGTGGTGCATGACCTGAGCCTGACAAAGTACTTTTGAAAATATATTTTTACCACTCTTATTTCCACTTGGCACTGAAGTCCCAATGACAGCATTTGAAATCAAGATTTATGTCTTTATGGACTTAGCATACAGCAAGCTGCAGTTCATTCTTTGGCTTTTCAAGTTCCTTACAGCTGCCTCTATACCATCTACCTTGTTATGTACTGAGCCCATACAGCTCTCCAGGAAATAGCTTTGGGTTTGTGCATTTGGCTTCCAGGATCACACAAACAGTGTGCGATTCAAGGTTGCTCCTCCTCTTTTTAAGCCCACAGGCATTATGTGGTAGACCACATAATGCTGGTGTGGGAGACCAGCAAATAACACGTTTGGAAATCCAAGTACAAGTAAACTACAGACTTTTGTGTATACGTATACAAATTGTAGTCATACAGAAACATCAAACAGACTTCATATATTATTTTAATTCTTTTAACTTTTCACAGTAGGAGACAGTATTGAAAAACTGATTTTAATTTATGTCTTTTGTACGGGGTGTGTACGCGCTTCTGCTTACAATTGCAGTGTTGTGCTCCTGTTTATTTAGAACCTTTCCAGTTAATCTGTGCTATCTTACTGGGTTTAGCTAGCAAAATAAGAACTGCTCTTTGTCTGGTTATGTCCAAAAATGGAGGTTTATGATAATGTGGCATTTCTCAAGCATGGTCATCATTACTTAGCATTCCTGCTGGGATATCCCTGCTGTCTCTGCAGAGGAATTCTGTGGATGACTGAGGTTCTGTTTCAAAACAAGGAAATGGATGAGAAAACATTTTTCTGAGCAGACCAGATGGAATAATAAAGGTTTGAGAAGCTATGTGGAGGCTGAGTTTGCGGTACAGACTTGAACCACTCAACTTAGTCTAAGGGAGAGTAAGGAACAGAAGAGAAGAACAAATAGAATTTGCATTTTGTGCTACCCTGATGTTTTCCATCTCGAGTCCACCAGTTTTGCAGGTTTAATACAGCTGTTTTGTACTGTAAAGTTGGTTCTTTTTGCTGTTGCATTACCTGGGGCAAATATTACCTGGGAGACAGATTGTGTGCCTGTTCTCTGTGTCCTGGAGGCTATGTGAGTGGGGCAAGCTGTCTTTCGGTAACACCTGTGTTACTGGCCTGTGCATGCCAAGCTTTGGACTTGTCTCTGTATTCAGAATTTTCATCTGTCCATCTTATCTGGAGCAGTCTTCTCTAGGGCTCTTTGTGGCTTTGGCTCGTCCCTTTGGATTTTGAGCTTGCTGCAAAGAATATTATTGTTGGTATAAAGCTGACATTTCCCTCTGATGAGCTCCAGGATGTACATCACATGAACAAACGTGGAAACTGAAAAGCGGATAGTGTAGTATATTAGCTCAACTCAAATAGGGTTTTCAGCACAGAAGCTGACAGACCAAAACCTAGAATCCCCACCTCCCTGACACTTTAATGTATTCAGATCCCTGTTGCACATTGTAGCCATGACAGACGATTCCAGGGCAGAGACACCTTGTGCAGTGACATCGTCACAAAGCTGTGTAATTAGTTCAGAAGCTACAGAGCCAGAGAGAATCATCTTCTGTCCATGTTCAGATGCAGAGTTCAGCAAAGAAATGCTTTGCATTTGTTGCAGCCAAGTCCTGTTGCATAACCAACGCCTCAGCATCATGGCTGGGGATAGCAATTTCTGCTTTTCCTCTGGCCTAAAGTAATATAGGAGTCTCAGCTGGAAGAGCCACAAGAAGGTGTGACAGAGTCTTGACAAGTGGGCCCCAGGAACCCAGATCTTCCCTCTGCATCTCTTTTCCTAGTCCAGTGTGCATTTTCTCAGTAAAGAGGAGCAGCCTAGCCCACACTTTTCTGCCCTCTCAGCTGTACCAGCATGTCTCTATGCAGGTCTGTACTGCTGAGCACATCCAAAGCCTCTCTGTAGGAAATGCCCCTCAGTGCTCTCTTTTCCTTTGTTACTCTTCAGCCAGATCCGTTCTCTTATCTGATTCATAGCACAGTCTCACAAAGTTCTGCTGTCACATCCTAGATATATACATAGGGACAAGAGGAAGTGAAGGGAGAGACAGGCTGTGATTGTGTTGAGAACAAGTTAAATTGGAGACAACTTTACTGGTTATTTTTTTCGTATCCCTTATTTTTTCCTTCACAACTCTTGCTGTCCTTTGCTATAATAGTATCCTTAGTTCTAAAAGGTTCAAGGTTTTAAAAACCATAAGTAGATGTGGAATTCTGTTTATTTAGCATCTGGTTCTCCAACATCTTGGCGATTAGGAATTTATCTGAAAGGCTTTAAATGAGTTCCTTAGTCACATGACCCAAAGAGCTGGTACTTTTAAGAAAGCCCTAAAGCTGTGGAGAAATTAAATAAATCAGTCGAGCTGCCATTTGTTCAAGCAGCATCCTTCTATGGACACTGGGGAGTAGGGAAGAAGTCTTTGCCCAAACAGGAATACAAAAGAAATCGTCAAATCATTTATGGCAGCTTCCTTATCGTTATCATTAGAGCTAATGCCATCATCATTTTCCCCAGTGAAAGCAGGGCCTCTGGGGCCTCTCTGCTTCCTGACAGTGGAGACACCCATGTGCATATTAATATGCAGCTCTGCTTATGCTAATGGCTGCTATTTGTAACATTAATATTTTTTTCCACCATAAAAAAAAAAATAACAACAATAATAATAATGCTTTGTCTTGAGGATTTGAGCTCTAATGTGCTTTGCAGGAATGCAAGGGGAAGAAAAAAGCCTCTGACCTAATTTTTTATATCCTTGAGGGAAAGACCAAGATTGCAGGTGGTATGGGTGCTGAAATGCTTGCTCTCCTCATAAGCACTGGAAAGGTCAGTTGGGAAACTGCTCTTCCTCGTGCATAAGGTGAGCAGCAACATCATTCACTGTGATTGCTCCAGATTCCTGCTGGAAGGTCCTATTTGGACTGAATCAGTACACAGGCTGTGCTTCTCACCTCTCTCACCTGGGCTGCACTGATGAGCAACACACTGGTGCTTGCTCTGGGCAATGGAAAAGTGGGGAGAGCAACCACTTGTGTCTGGGTATGCCTCTGTTGAATTTTGAGTGCTCCCTGAGTGGCTTCAAGCCAGTCTGTCCGACCTTGCAGTTAGCAAGCCCAACAGTATGCCTCTGGGCATACTCTGTGTGCCTGGATGTGATGTGGCATGAGACATGGGTCTGGGAGCAGCTGGCTTCCTTTTGCTCTGAAGAAGAGGTCCATGAATGGCACAGGTCTTGTTCCTACCCTGTCCACCCAACAAACCACCATTGTTGATTTTGTTCTGATACCATCCCCTACTGAAAGAAAATTTCATTTCCACGTCCTTTTCAGTATTAGTTGCTGCAGTCACTGTAGACAGCATCATTCTGCTCCTTGAGGTGCTGTGCAAATGCAGGAAGGCTGGGCTTTTCTCAAAGGGCGTGCAGTTTTTTAATTCCCTCAAGGTTTTGGATTTAGATTGCTGAGTACCTGTTTTATTTCCAAGCTTCAGCGTATTCCCCTGGCCTCTGCCCAAATGTCCAAGGGATGCAAACAGGGAACATGTATAGAAGGCAAAGGGACAAACAAAACAAAACAAAACAAAACAACAACAAAAAAATAAAATAGGGGAAGTAACAACTTGTCATGTTGGCTCCTCAGCTCCCAGATGCCAGCAAACTGTTTGGTGCCGTCTGGGGCTCTGGGGCAATGCCTGACTCTTCTGCAGGACAGAACAGCTGAATAGCACGTTGTTAACATTGGTTATTTGATGCAAGTAAATAAAGAAAAGTTAAAGGATTTTTCAGGATGAGTGAGTGAGAACCTTTCACAATGTCTGTAATTGGTTACTCTGGGAGCATATGATGATATTTAATAGGCCCCTCAGTGGTAATTTTAGTAGCCTTTCCTAATGCCTGACAAATACGGAACATGGCATACTTTGTTACTTTAATTAAAAACTCTTTAAAGAAAATGTCAGTGGTGTTCCAATAGCCTGAGGTTTATTTGGGAGTGTGGGGAAACTGTTTCTTCTCAGAAGGAAGACAAAAAGATGCCACTTTTCTGTGTGGAACTGTGACTTAGATGAAGACCTGTCTTTTCTTACATCTTGTTTATTTTGAAGTGCCTGAATTTTGAAGTGTCTCAAGCTCCTTTTTCTTGTACTGCAATGGTTTATTTGTGCATTAAGTGCTTATAGTGGTATTTACTATTTTACTTTTTGACTTGAGGGGAGAGAGGGAAGAGGAGATCACACCATCTGTTGGATCCATATATTAGAACATTTGGTGAGAGAAGAAGAAAGCTACAAGGAAAAAAAAAAAGTCCTTTAAATTACTTCCCTTTCAAAGCTGATATTCAGAGATGTCCCTTCTCAGTATCAGTTGTCTTGCTGCCTCAAAACATGAGACTATGTTACAAATTACCATCTACCTGAGAGACAACCAGCACTGTCTTCCCCAGTCTGTGCCCCCCAGGAAGAGTTTCCAGACATCTGTCCTTATTGTTACCTGCCTCTATGTTCAAGACACTTGGGTCAAGGCAAAAGTTACAATTTCATGCTTTTCATTATAACCCTTCCAGGAGTTAATAACATTTTAAAAAAATACCCAAACAAACCAACTCCCAAACAAACAAACACAACCAAAATAAAAAACCCCAAACAAGAAAAACCTAAACAAAATACCAACAACAAACCAAGCAAGCAACCAACCAAAACTCAAGAAAAAATCCCTACCTGACATCTTCTTAAAGCCTCATGGGACATGAACATTTAAGAAGATGTCACAAAATGAATGACTTCTGTCTGAATCACGTGATTTAGGAATACTTTCAAAACAATGAAATTATAGCTTAACAAAAACTAAAAATTATACCATTTTTAAAGTACCCTTGTGCAAATAATGTTAAGTTTAAAAATGCCCATAACTACTCTACTCTAATAGTAGAATAGTTTTTGTCCTTGTGTATCAGAGCCCCTATGTCATGAGAACTGAGAGCACCTTACAGGAGGTGGAAGATGGGTTTAACTGTTCAAATTCCTAGCGCTTTAAATTGGAAACTATAACACTGAGCCCACTGGACCTTCATTGCTCCTAAGAAGGAGGCAAGTTGACCTTTGTAGTGCAGTCAAATCCTGGGAGTAAACAAAGACTGTAACTGGAGAAGAATTAACAGAGGTGTTGGACAGTCTTTCAGAAGAAGTTAGCTGAAGGAGTCATTGGCAGCAGAGGAAGCAAGTGTTTCCTAGGATACTTTTGCAAAAGAAGGAGGCTTCAGCTTTCCTTTTAGGAAATAGTCCTGCAGAAAATTCTACTGTTTAGCATCCTTTTTGTAAATTTACTGTTGCTGCATTGACTCTAGAAGAGTTGGTCCCATTTTAAATTTTATGATGCAGTAAGTGTTGAGTCTTCTCCCAAGGTTCTCAATTGGATACTTCTCCTTTAGAGAAAGGTCAGTTATGGTTGTATTTGAAACACACTGAGAATGATTTGAGGGTTGTTTAAATTGCCCTCTGAGGTGTATTGATCTTAATGAAAGGAAAATGTGTCCTCTTGTGGCACGGAAGATAGGGCTGAATCTGCTATATGAGGGCAGCTCTGTGGCTAGATTTGGTTAGCAAAATCTCTTGGTTTTGCTGCACAGCTCTGTCTTGAATAGATGGAGTTGTTATGTCCATTTGTGTGTTTTCTATGCCTGCACTGGCAGGATTTTCTAAATACCTGTGGAGAGGCGCAAGGTATTTGTCAAGCACAGTGACATAAAAGAGATGTTGTGGGAAATTATAGCACTGGCAGTTCAGCTCTAAGGAGGGCAGTAAGTCTTTATGGATTCTCTGGTACCTTTGAGTAACACACAGTGGATTTGCTCTCTAGGCTACTAGGTGCCTTCAGGATGCAAAGAAAAATGGTGCTAAAGGGAATATCTGGGTTCAGTGGGGAAAAAACACCGTTGACTGTGCAGAACATACTCAAAACTCACTGGCAGTACAGCATTTTTGTGAGTCGTGCCAAAAATGGTACAGGGAGAAATAGGTGCAAAATGCTTGTAGGAAGGGGCAGTGCAGTTGCAGATGCACTGGTGGCAAAAAAAAAGTGCAAGCTTAGGAGTGAGGTTTGTGCATTCTCTTATGTGTATTTATCCTTGTAAATCCTCCTCCTATTTATTGACCAGCAAGGGATATCCTCATACTGTTTATTTGTTCCCTAAGCTTTACAGGGCCTGAGCTGGATGAAGCACCTGCCCTTATTTACAGTCTAAGCCCTTGCATAGTAGCAGTGTAATCATCCCAGTCAGAGTGACAAAGTCATTCATAGCAGCTGATATGGTTTGTCACACGTGACACGTTTGTGGGTGTGCGTGAGCTCAAGTTGCATCCTTTCTCAAGTAGCCCAAAAGAAGTTTCTGTCCCAGGTGACTTCTCCCTGTTGACTTCTCCTTGGCTTGGCACAGCGAGCACAGGGTACAAAGCTCAGTGGAGACTGCTTTTTTTATTTGTGCACCAGAGAGAGCTAGGATAGGTGATTTTCCCAGTGTAGATCTCCTGGTTCAAAGGAATGCAAGGTTTAGCACGCTATCTCTCCACCATGCACATCAGCTCTGCAAGTGTCTGTTGCCCCCTCGTGACATGAACTCCCAGACTGGAGCTCATTTGACTCAAAGGTTAATTTTCTTTAGCCACTGGCAGGCTGATTTAAGTGTCAGCTCATTATGATGGCATTCTAATTAGAGCCCCACGATAGCCTTTGACCCTGGGAAATGACTTGGGAGAGAAGAAGCAAATAGGGTGATAGGCTTAGATGCTGGCACACCGGAGGAAATATATCCTGCCTGATGTTTGTGGGTGTCAACTTCAGTGTTATCAGATTGTCCTCTGGGAAGGACTGGTTATTAGTATTTATCTCCCTCACACAAATTCAGCAGCACTGATTTCTCTTGTTTCAAAGGGAGTTGCACCTTCTTCTTGCCAGGAATGGATTTAGTCCTTTGCCTTCATTTTCAAGGTGTATTTTGTGTAGTTTCAGAAGAACTAATTACATCTCTTACCGGATGGAAGAGAAAGTCTTCACTGGGAAGTGAATTTTTTCCATGCCTATCTAGGAAGAGGAGCTGATTCTTTGTTTTTCCCAGGGTATGGAAATGGGAAGAAAAAAATATTCAGGTATCATTAGTATCTCAATAGTACTTATGGATCTGCATCCATTTCCTAGAAGGTTATTTTTCTTCTTTTGTTCCCATGTGACATAGCCTTTGGAAAAAAAAGTGGGGTAGTCACCCTGATCTAAACATGTGAGACTCCTGCACAACACCAGCAATATCTGAGGCAGATCCTCTCAACAAAGCTTTTAGGAAAATGCACAGTTACAACAAATCCTGGCTAGGAATGCTGTCTGCCTTCTGCAGACAGATTTTCCTTGTGCACCTTGAATCATGTAATTTCCTGCACACTTTATCAGGAGCTCCTAGCATTCTATGTCTCCACATCTTTCCCTCTCCTGTCCTTTGATAGCTTTTATTTGCATTTTTCTCATATCCCTCCAAGATTGGGAAGTACCAGATCTGCAATGATGGAGTAAATGAGCTTGGAGAATCTTCAGATACTCTGGAACTGAAAGCAGGGACAAATTTGTATTCCTTTCCTGTCCTCACTATACCTGGTACATCTGAGGATGTCCTTTGGTATTCTCAGACTGTGGCTGGAACCCTGGCAGACTGATCTATGAAACCTCATGGTTTACTGTTGAGTAGGAGGTAAGTTTGTCCTGCATGGAACAGGTGGGGAAACAAAACAGAGAACAGAGGTTTATGCAAAACATCATAGCAAGTCAATGGCAGAGTGTACTAGAACTTAACTGTCTGCAGTTGTGCTTCACTTGACCCAAGGCTCATTGAAATCATTCAAGCTTTGTTAAGAGTCAGATCTTCTGATATTTGATATTTTCGTGTGCAGGCATAATTGTTATCCTCAGAAAATGCCAGTTAACAGCAGAAACCTTGTGTGGAATTGTCACCATTTCAGTAAGGTTTTGCCAGGAAGAGTTTCACATTTCCAGATTTAAGTGCCTCCTCACCAAGCCAGAGAGGTCACACAGGAGTAGCTAGGAAACTGGAAGACAGATTTCTCAGCTGGGATTGGAGAAGGAGTGGGATGGAGTCCTATGGGGAAGACATCTTTTTGAATCAAATTAACCAGAAGCTGGAAAACAATGTTTTTGCTAACGTTGCAGAGGAGTGAGGTTGTGTTTTTGGTACAGAGTGTGGAGCAGGGAAGGTCGTTGTCCCAGTGTGGTCTTGGCTCGGTCTGATTGTGGAATGGGAATGATATCTTAACAAGTGGTATGGCATAGAAGATCAGTTTTCTGCCTACCCCTTCTGGGGGCTGGCAGGTTGTCCAGATCTTGTCCATAATAAGTCCTATAGGGCAGGACTGATTTTCAGAAGGAACAGTTGAGAAGTTAACTTCTTGTAATAGTGAGACACTTCAGTAGTGTTCCCAGCTAGCATGCAATCTTATAATTATTGGCTTTTGTGTGTGTATAGTATCCTGCCTGTCTTCCCCTCCTCTGTATGCATGCAGGCATTTACTCATTCCTATCTCCATCATCTTTAACTAAATTAGAGTAAAATACTTCATTACAGAGACTTTCAGCCATGAGTGTGGGCCCCAGGGAGTTTATTTTCATACAAATGTATTATGCACAAGGTTGATCTGATCACAGACAATTTGAACTATCTCTGCACCCCCAGGAAAATTCTTTCATAAATGTAAATTATGTGACACTCCAAAGAACAGAAAACAAGACAGAATGAGAAAAGAGAAGAAAAGAAAGAAAGAATCTTTATGATTATAGAAAGGAGATTATGGGCAACTGCAGAGGTACTGGGTCTTAAGTGCAGGATATGAATCTGTCAGGGCTCTTTTGCCTGCCCTTTTCCTTCTCTCACAGTGTAGCCCTCCCATCAAACACCAAGCTGCTGAAAGGTACTGGAGGGGGAAGAGTGATGAATTAAGTATGTTTGAGATTATAATAACTGCTTCTATGGCAACAAGAAAATGCCCTCCATGGCTTTTGTTTGTGTTTTGAGCAAGGAACCATGAAGTGAAGGTTTGTAAACAGAAGGCAGCGGGAAGGGATGCAGGCAGGGGGCTTTGTGGCACCCTGCCCATGATACTGACCCACTTCAGGGACACGTGGCTTCTGGTGTGTGGGGCTTTCTTCTGCCTTGCTTCAGCTGTCAGTTGCAACTTTGGCTTTGGACTTCTTCTGGGATGGGAGAGAGAGCAAGAGAGCAAAGGCACGTGCTTTTCCAGATTCTTCATTACTCAGCTGCTCAAACGTTGGTGCCTATAGGACTCAGTTGTCCCCTCATAAGGATATGCAAGAGTAAGCCCAGCATGCTTCTCCATGGGATTCCCCCACTCTGCATCATCATAGGGAGCCCAGACCTGACCCTGCAGGGATCTCCCGGTACAAGCAGTAAGCATGGAGGGTGAGTTAATCCCCACTTTCACAGAATATTAATCCTCCACACAAATTCACTGGGCAGAAAGATGCAATGTAACTGAAACCACTTTGGCTTCCCCTCTCCAGCACTGCACAGAGAGACCTATCTATTATTAAAACCCCTATTAGTCGTGGTAAGATTGTACCACTCCCTCTCACTGTAGCTGCTGAGCGCTATCTAATTGGTTTTTATTACTACGCCATCCCTGGGAGCGTGTGGAGCTCAAATACACATTTGCTAAGACATTTGTGTTCACTCGTCCTCATTGGGGATGCTTTTAAACCGTTTAAGGTTTTGTCAGGAGGATTAAAAAAAGAGGGCAAGAGAGGAGGAAACTAAGAGAGATGGTTCCCAGGCTGGAAAGGATATGGAGGATGGAGACAACAAGAGGCAGGACCAAGAGAGCTCAGTTTGGCTGGTATTTCCAGCAGTTTTCCTGATGGACAGTTGGCTTCTCTGGTTCTTCCAGGGGATAGCTACTCCAGTATTCTATTTCCCAAAGAGACACATACTTGCTAGGCTCCTCAGTCACTACTATTCCAGCTTTGTTGTGTTTACACACAGAGCAGTCCTCTCACCCTTGAAACAGAAGTGGAGTTCAGTGAGACAGAAGGACAGACTGTGCCCATCAGACACAGGGCATGGCCAGATGAGTGCACTGCCCAGCAAACCGTTGACACACAACTGGTCCCTTCTGTCCCTTGATCCCTCTATTTTTTACCACGCTTTTTCCTCCACAAACCACTTTGGTCCTTTCTTTTTGTTCCTTTGGTCTTTCCCCAAAATATCCCTATAAGTCCTGTACAATCCCCAAATGCTTTTGCTCTGCATCCCATAACGTGTGCCATTCTCCCTAGGCAGTATCCTAGGGATTCACACCCCTATGCCACCCACATCTCCAGCAGTGATGGTCTCTCTTGCTGCCCCATTGCCCTCTGCTCTGCTGGTACCAGTGTTTGCACAGCTCCATCTGGATGTCTGAGGCTTGCAGGGAGAGAAGCACTGCCTCTGTGACTAATGTTATTTGGGTAAAAGCATGCCACACAAATTCAAAGGTGTTTCAGTGCTGGGAGCTGCCACGAGGCAGCTGATGAGATTTCCAAGTCCTCCCAAGCAGCGTAGGTGTCTCTCTTTTTGAAATGAGTGAATGTTAAGGAACTTAATTTGGTGAGACATTTCTAGGAAAGGAAAAAAAAAATTAAATCTTTCTGACCCTTGATTCTCCTAAGTAGTTTTACACATTTTGGGCTTGGAGTCCTTAGCAATTGGCAAAAATCAGACTTCTTGTGAAGTGTGATGTAACTGCCTTTTGCATGTGAGCTGCCTAACCAAGAAAGCATAGCAGTCAGATTCATATGCTCCATGTAGCCATTAAACAAGCTGTAAAGCTGCATCACCCCTTGCTCAGTTCAGGCTGGGGCATTTTGGTTTTTTGTGGTCACTGATCAAGTGAAATTGTTTCTTATGGATGGGTTGGTATGTTCATTCATTGATTCCACAGGCATTCCTATTGCACATGGTACAAAGGTGCCTTAGCCAGGGCATCCAGTTATTTGAGCAGGGCAGCTTCCCTCCAGGTTTTGATAGTTTTATAGGGTCTGGAAACACACACTCACATGCTAGTGAGAGCAAATAAATGTGTTTTTTTTTTTTCAGGGATTAACACCCAGTGAGGCACTCCAAGGCTCCCCACAAAGGCAGTGAAAAAGCTCTGCCCTGCCTGTTGTGTGTGTGGGCTGGCAGGGCACACTCTCACCTTTCCCCTCTGGAAGGGGCTGTTTCAGCCTGCTTTGCTTCTCCTGCCAGCACCTCACTTAAGCACACACAGGATGTTACTCTTCCTGTGGTGCCTGTTGTGTTAATGGGATATGTTTAAAGCCAACTCCACTGTAATTTCATTTTCCTTAGGGAGGGGGGGGGAAGCACTTTCTCCTCGGAGCTACATCCCTGCTGCTCGCTCTCTCTCAGAGTCTGCAGCATGCTCATTTCTCTCCCAGATAATGAAAAATGCCAGGAGCCAGGCAAGCCCTGGAGGAACCCTTGTGCATGCACTGCTTCTCTGCACCACACAACAAGGCTAAGCCCCATCTTCTCTCCCTGCAGTGGCCTTGGCCTCTTTCTACTGCCAGTTGTTTGTTCTAGGACAGCTGGACCATGCATCCTACAGCAGTCTCCACCTTCAGCTGAAAATCACTCAGTACACAAGCTTGTGATACAATTCTTTAATGGGAGCGTGTTGTCCAGCACGTCACACCAAAGTGCTGCCATTTGGCTTGGGGTTTGTAGGTTCTGGCCCAAGTGCTGACATTTGCTGTACCAAATCATTCAGGAGCTTCCTACACCAGCAAGGCACCCCTTCCCCATATGATGTTGTTGCAGTTGCAGTGGCTGAAATGGAGGCTAGTTCTCAGGGCATAAAAGGGAGGGAGCTACTGGCAGGGCTTTTCCCCAAGGGTCCCATAGTCCTATAATTCAGTTCCCCCTCAGTCTGAAAATCCTCTGTCAATCTTCAGGGTTTACAGAGAAACTTGTCTGCTTTCTGGGGCACTCAGGGCTGCCTGAGATGAATGGGCAGCCAGGGGAGGGAGTGTTGTTTTTCTGTCTGAACAGTTGATGTTTTTCTGTTGTGTGGGTTGGGATATGTTGCTGGATTTGATTTTGGTTTGCTGTATTGTTGTTTGTTGAATAGCTTGGGGGGTTGCATATAACGTTGAAATGGTTGCGGCCTTCAAGGGGTGCTTTTTTCCTGGCATTTAAAAAGAAAACAAAATAGATGAGACATTTTTCTCGTAATTAGAGATCGTCCTAAATAAATGCTTTAGACCTCACTCCCCTCCCATTCCCCTACTTCCCACCCCTCTCCCCCTCCTACACACATACAAAGTTCAGCTGTTCGGGAATGCAGCTGAGAATTTCCTACTGTCTGTGAAGAATGAAGTGAACCTCTTTTCCTGGCTCTTTTAAAGAACCCCAACCTACAATGTGGAGCCTGCCCGTGGCTCTCACGGCTGTTCTGTGCTGGCACTGCTCTCCGGCTGCGGCGTGGGTTGTTTCTGAGTTACCCTCAACAGGCACTTCCCTCGCTCAGGGGTCAAGGTCACTGCCGCGATGGCCACATCCTTCTGTTGGCACTTCCCCGTGGGAATGACATTACCCCTCACACCTCTCCCCCTCCTACTCCCTACAGCCTGTTATTAAACAAGGACAAGTGAGTAGCTTGTCTGTGTCTGTGTGCGAGAGCGCGACTCTGTCACCTGATGCATACAGATGGCTTATTAACCAATTAATTCATAGGACTAAATTGGCTAAATCAAACTAAATGACACCCAATTGCTGTACAAGGGTAGAAATGGATTGGAATAAGTGTTTCTTAAATGCCAGCCTCGTTGAGCAAAGGAATGAGTAGCAGAGGGAGGAGGGGGCCTCATGGAGGAGTGGGGATGACAGCAGACACTGGCAGGCAGCGTGAGCAGAGCTGTCCATGGCATCACGTCCTAGGGAAGGAAGTGGCTCATGAGCCTGTGGCAGTTTGTGCTGCCAAGAAACCGGATCACTCTTTTTGCTGGTGACACTTTAGGCCTGGGAATGCCTCTGGAAAGGGAGTCCCAGCCACTGCCTCACTCTGTGTCCTGGGCAAAAGAAGGGGTCTACTTGCAGCCCAGACTCTGGTTGAAGCACAGATTATTAAGTGAACTGTTGTTGATTACAGCATGAATGATTATTCATTTGTCCAAGGAACGAGGGTTTGATTTTTCAGAAATGCAGTCTACCTCTTCCTCTGCCGCAAGTCCTTAAGAGCAATTAAGTTCATCTTCCTGAAAGCTGGTTCTTTCTCCTTTCTATAACCATGCCCTCAGGACTGGCCAGAGCAGCTACACACAGCTGGAATGCTTCTGTGTGCCTCACCTGCAGCAGTATTACCTGTTGCTTAAAGATGTTTCTTTCTGTTTTTTCCCTTGGCAGTATTTATTTGGGTAGGGATGGGCTGGCCTCGGTTGGCCTGCTGCATGCCCATCAAGGTGCTCTATCACTCCTCCCCAGCAGGCCAAGGGAAGATAACTTAACAACTACTGTCACTGGCACAACAGACTAGACTTGAGAAAATTAATTTAATTTGTTGCCAATTAATGACAGAGTAGGATAGTGAGAAATTAGAACAAAACTAAAAATCTTTCCCACCCCTCCCTTCTTCCCATGCTCAGTTTCACTGCCAACTCCTCTTCCTCCCCCACAAGGTACACAAGGGAACAGGGAATATGTGTTGCAGTCTGTCCATAACACTTAGTCTCTGGTGCTCCTTCCTCCATGTGCTCTTCCCTTGCTGCAATGTGCAGTCCCTCCCACAGGAGTCAGTTCTTCAGGAATTGCTTCAATGTGGGTTCTTCACATGGGGTGCAATTTTCAGCAATGGACTGCCCCATGTGTTGTAGTTTCTGATGGAAAGCTTGTTCCTGTATAGGCTCCACTCCATGGCCACAGCTCCTGTTAGGAGCCTGCTCCAGCAGAGGCTTTTCAAGGGCTGCAGCTTCCTCTAAGGCGGATCCACCTCCTATATTATGGATCCTCCTGAGGCTGCAGAGGAATCTGCTCCTACATTTGGAGCACCTTCTTCCCTCCCTCTTCACTGACCTTGGAGTGTGCAGGGCTTTTTTTCTTACATTATCTCCTCCCTTGCAGATGCTGAACAGTTATTTTTCACTCTTGCTTAATTATGTTATCGCAGAGGCAACCATCAGTGGTTGACTCAGCTTTGGACTGTGACAGGTTTGGAATGGCATTTTGGAGCCAGCTAAATAAGGCTCAGTCCGACATGGGAACGGGTCTTGCTATCTTTTCACAGAAGCCAATTCTGCAGCCTCCCTTGCCATATAAACTAATCAGAGAGTGCTACAAGAGACTTTTTCTGCATAGGAGAGCACACCTTGTTTTTCCCTCTACTGAATGCTAACCTTTGCTCTGTTTCATGATACAGAAGATGGATTTTGTAGGATTTACTGGATGACTGGGAGTGGGAGGTACTTCCTCTGATCCCAGTTCAGTTTAACAGCTACTGAGATACATAATAGTCATAACTTGATTTGGAATAGTGGAGGGGGTACAAAAGAAAGAAAAAAAAAAGATGAGAGTTGCACATCAGAAACTACTTTTTTCTGGTTTATGTTGCAGTTTGAGTATTTTGCCTGCCTCAAGGCTATATCTCATACCACCATATCAAAACTTAGGTTGCTTGTACCACTGTTCTGCCAGAACTGATAATCTGAGCGAGATTTCCTGGCCGCTTCCCTTGGTAGGAGCTTCATCTTTCTAGTCATAACAAAGGGAGTCTGTGGCTCTCCTTAAGGTGTGGTAGGGAGACGGTCCAGGTGTGAATATGGGAGATGTCAAGTCCTTCCATGAAGCAGAACCATCCTAGCAACAGCTTATGGCAGTTTCTTGCTAACAGCATCTTGTTCAGCATGACCCAAGGCAGACTTTTCGGTTGATTTTTCACCTTGTGGTCCGGTGGTCAGTGCTGTCTCCCCCAGGTGGCACTAGAAAACTGTACCCAAGTACCTGAGGGCATGAAGAGCAGGTGCTGTTGACCATGGACATGCTCAGGAAAGTGTTTGTTTCTGGAACTGGGTCTGAGGAGGGACTTAACTGAGGTGAAGTGTGGGTTGGTGTTGTTTGAGGGGCAGTTGGACTTGGTGTGTGCAGGGTAGGGGCAATCTTTGTCTGGTACAGGAGGCACTGTTGCATAGTGTCAGCTTTCTGGCAGAAGAAAGGGTGAATCCTTTAGTGTGGGACAGGAGTGGAAGGTGATTATCACTGGGGTCAGATGAGAAAAGTGTGACAGCAAGCCTTAGCAAGCCTTGCAGGATCAAGGTGCTCACAGCACACTTCCATACACAGCGAGAACCAGACCCTCAGAGCCCAGCACACATGCACACACATGCACACACATGCACACATGCAGCGTGCTCACAGCCACATGCCACCAGCATGCACATGGCTCTGGCCCCCCACACTGGGCCAGCATGAGTGGATTACAGCCAGGCATAGCCTGGAACATATGCGTTCATGGAGCACAGCCCGTTAGGAATGAAACCTGCGCATATGCAAAACTGCCAAGAACACATTCCCCAGCACCCTAATGCTGGCTCTGGATACCCACCAAACAAACACATGCCTGACTATTATGTCAGTGTTAAAACTGCTCTTCTTCAGTTGCTGCAGCAAGATAAAGTATCTAAACCCCGTCATGCTGCGGCATCTTTTTCAAGGCTGCACTACATGGAGTGTGTATAAAATATTGAATCTTTTAATCTTTTCTCTCTCTCTCTCTTTTTTTTTTTTTTTTTTTTTTTTTTTTTTTTTTTTTTTTTAAGAAGAATGGGATTTACACTTTGTCCAGTGGCAGAACAAATGTTTTATGTGCTGGAGCCAGGACTACTGCCCTAGACCATTTGATGCATATATTTTGGGGCTTTTTTTCTCCCCCCCTTTTTTTTTTTTTCCCTTTAGAATTATGCCTCTGAAAAGGGTCAAATCAACCATTTGGAAGGGTAATTTTTTATTCTTAGCACAGAGTGTACTCCAAGAGCTGTAAAACAAACTTTGTCACCCTTTCATTAACATTTGTCCTCAAAAAATCCCTCACATTCCCTTGGCCCTAATAACTCTTATTATCCCTGAAGGAACAGGCTGAGCAAGGGGATGCTTTCATAATTCCAGAGGTGAAGCAGTAAGTTGCATGTGGTTTCTGTTCAATGTGAAATGGACTGAGAGAAAATTTATCCATGCACTTGCAGAACAAGCTAGACCACTCAAGACTTTTGTGCAGGGTTGTATTTTTCCTCCCTTCAGTGTTCTGCTGCCTGTACCTGTTTCCTGGAGGCTCTGATCATGCACAGAGGTTAATTGGCTCAGTAGTTTTCTTCACAGCCTGTGTGTGGTGTTGGCCTGCTTTAGTTGGGAGTACATTTTTCAGGTTTCAGAAAGTCCATTCTAGGGGAGAGGGATGGCCTGTGGCTCAGGGCAGGCCTTTGGCTCAGGCTCTGAAATGTACCACAGTCAGGCTGTGCATGGATTGCATCCTTCTCAAATGCCTCAGTTTCCTCATCCCTTCTGGAGCAGTAACAGTGCTGATTCATCTCCAAAGGAGCTAGAAAAACCCATTCATTAGTATTAGAAAGTGCTTTGAGGTCTCCAGTAGACAGATAAGCTACTACTATGCTCTGACCTGTTTTTTCTTTGTCCACCCCATTTGTAGTGATCTGGACTCTTTAGAAGTCTGAAGTAGAAGCAGGCTGATCTTGGTACATTTTTTGTTTTTACCTTTAATTAGCAGAGCTCTGTCAGTTCAGGGGCCTTGCATGGGCATGGAGTACATACTCTTTTATTGTTTCCATGGTCTGGAACAGAATTGCTTTAGACACAAAGCAACAGCCCAGGGTAATAAGAGAAGACAAAATTTAATTAAGAAGAGAGAAGGAAGAGAAGAATTCTCTTTTATTGCAAAAATGGAAGGGCTGAGGAGTGCTGTTGATGTTTGTCAGTGTAGTTAGGTAGGTCTGTTATTGCTGGTCTCAGAGAAAGCTCAAAAGATTTCTAAGTTCATATAAACACCAGAATGTTTTTAAAGGTTCTGTGACTCACACAGTAATCCTATAGTCTCTGGTCTGTGCTTCTTCTTTCACATTCAGAGATGTGGCTGAGACACTTGCACATGTAGCTCCCATCTCTTCATTCTCCATTTGCATTAATGGGTGTAAGTTGGCAGTACTCACATGTGAAGAAATGAGTATAAAGTTTGGAAATGGCTTCATCATTATGTTGGATAATGTAGATCCTCTTAGAACTCTGTGTCCACAGATCGAGTGACACCAAAAGGATCAACAATGATCCAAGTGTGAGGGAGTCATGTGGGATCTGCTGCTCTAGCTAAATCTCTGCAGATTTATGGGACTTGATGGAATTCATCCAAGAATCCTGAAAGAGCTCCTGAAGTCATCACAAAGCCTGTCTTAATGATTTTTGAGCAGTACTGGGAATTCAGAGAGGTCCTGGCTCTCTTGAAGGTGGCGAACATTGTCCGATTTTCAAGAAGGGCAAAAGGAAGGATCTCGTTAACTTCAGACCTGTTAGTCTCACTGCAGTGCCTGATAAAGTTATGGAGAAGATTACTTTGGGAGGTACTGAAAAGCACCTGGAAGAGAAGAGAGAGGAGACTGAATGGGGACCTCATTGCAGTCTACAACATTCTCATGAGGGGAAAAGGAGGGGCAGACACTGATCTCTCCTCTCAGGTGACCAGTGACAGGACATGAGAAAATTGATTGGAACAGGCTCCCCAGGGAAGTGTTCACAGCTCCAAGCCTGACAGAGCTCAAGAAGTGTTTGGACAATGCTCTCAGGCACGTGGTGTGATTATTGGGGGTGGTTCTGTGCAGGGCAGAGTTGGACTTTTGAGATCCTTATGGATCCCTTCCAATTCAGCATATTCTGTGGTAATCTCCTTTTTTCCCCCATCCAAAGGAGGGGAAAATCTTTTGAGGAAGAAGTCTCAAGATTCAGCTGTAGAGGGAAGTACAGTCCCTCCAGTTTTCTTACCAGTACCCAGGAAGATAAGAAGGAGAAGGAACGGATTGAAAAACAGGAGGACTGAAACAGAGAGAGAAGATCAAAGTCCAGTATGTCCTCAGACCAGACACCTCCTGTTGATCTCCTCTGAATGCTCAAGAGTCCTGCAAGTGAGTCCTCTGAGACAAGGTGGAACATTGAAAGTGCCTCAGTGAGATTGGCTGTCCTGGGCCAGGAATATCCTTTTATTCATTAATGTTGTGGTCAAGCAGAGGAAAAACGTTTCTCTTATGGCTTTTCTGTCCTTGTCTTTGAAAGATGTAGCAGGACTCATGTGTAGACTCAGGTGTAGAATCATGTCCACACAATGAGAGGTACATTCTGAGCAAATGTATGTCTAAATGTTCATCTCCTTATTTTGGGTATTTATTTAGTTTGGGTATTTTGTCACTTCTCTTTGACCTTTAGCAAACGATACGTTTTGGCATTGCGCACAAAGGTTTGCAGTAAAATGTTGTGTGTGTACAGTAGTGGAGAGAGACATCTTTTTATACTATACAACCTCTTCTGGTCTGAAAATGTCTTTCATAAGGATTTCATGTCTCTGGTGAGAAGTTTTTAGGAAAAAATATTTAAGTATGTATTGTTTTTTGATCAAGTCAAAGATAAAGAAGTGTTAACTTTCAGTTTTATTTGAGAATTGCTTCTTATTGCCATCTTGCTTTGGGATAGCTTTGGAGAACCTCATATTTTCTCAAAGCACTGGATGACTCCAGGGTTGGCTACTAAACTTCAGTTGCAAGAAAGAAGAGAGAGACTGCCTTGTGTATCAGTCTTGTGAACAGCAGATCAAAGAGGCTCATAGCCCAGGCTGAGACTGCAAACACCATCATCTGCATTGCACTTCTGGGAAAACGAGTCATGGAATGACTGTGTGGGGTGGCAAAGTCTGGGAGGAGTAATTGGGGTGCAGTATGAGAAAAGAATGGCTCCCACTTTATTTCCTATGGCCACAGCATGCTGGTGATAACCCTTCCTGAGCTCATCTCAGTGGTGTCCTGAGGGATGAGTATCTGGGTAACAAAGCTGGCTGTGCTGTGCAGTAGTGGCAGGCCTGGGAGCACAAAGTTCCTCTACTGCAGCAGGTGGAGATAACTGCAGTTTTGTGAGGGAGCCCTGGTGTGCTGGCCACGTGGGAGTCCATGAGTCGGAATTCCTAACTTGAGCTCGTTGGTGACATCATTTCCACTGGAAAGGTTTTAAACACTGCTTGTCTTGGGCAACACCAGACAGCATTTAATGAAGCATGAAGGAAGCAAGGTGTTTGTATTGTGCTTTTTGGGGGAAAAAGCATACCTATAGAAGAGCTGAGCAGTTGCAAGGATGGGCACCGCCCTACCGGTGCCAATAAGGTAGCCGTCCCAATGCTCAGCTTCTGACTGTGTGGGTAGAAGAGGGTAAGAAACAACAATCCCATCCATTGCTGCAGTGCAAAGGCTGTGTGAGGAAGGAGAGGGACTCCTTCACAGCTCCCCACTGCCTGGCTATGACCAGCAGGAGAGATGCAGTATCCAGCCATGCTATGAATACAGAATTAGAAAATGTGTGGGGACTATTTCAAATGCAGTTGAGGTTTTTTTGCTGTCTGTACTTCTTCCTCAGGCTACAATACAGCTCCTTCATAGTCCGTCGAACCAACCTGCCCCTCTTCTGCTTCCCAGCAGAGCAAACACTGAAGCACAGTGAGATAGCTGGCAGGCACTCTGCCTTTCCTCCTTCCCTCCTCCTCTCCCTGTCAGTTTTGTCCATCCTTGCACACTGTGGATGTATTCTTTGGGGTCTTTCTTTAACTTGATGTGCATACCCAGCACAGCACAGTGAGGGCCTAGCCCCCTGTTAGGAGCTGAGTGGATAATGATGGTTTCTGCCTCTATTTCTGCTGAGTCTGTATTTTGTCAGCTGCATACAGAGGCACCACTGCCTGTAGCTAGTGTTGTCATCTGGAGTCCACACCTGGAGCTGCTGCTGCTGTTGGGCTGATCTGCTGTGGAATTTTTGTTTGTTTGTTTGTTCGTTTGTTTGTGCCGATAATGGAAATGTCTGAGTACCTGCCAATTATGGAAAAAAAAAGAGGCAGTGGTAATCTCCTCTCTCTTTTTCTGTATCTCTCTAGTTTTTCTCCTCTCCACTGGGACAGAAGTAAATAAAATGCTTGATAAAATTTGGGCTTTATGTGTGTGAGAGAGATACTTATTGTGGTGAGCTGGATTGAAGAAATGAGATTTGCATAGATATGGATGGATAAAAAGAAGAGAAGATTGGGAGAAGAATGCTTGAATACTGAATACCTGAAAATGCATGGAGCTGAATGTATGCCTGAAAAAACTGTTAAGGCTTCAGTATTCAGTTGCATCCACTCTGTTCTTAGCCCCTTGTTTTGCTTTTAAATCACATTACTTATTTTGTCTAACTCCCCAGGTGTCTCATTTGAGGATGTTCTTTCTCATTAGGGTGTGAGAGGAGAGAATTAGTGTTCAGTGTGCTAGAGGTACGTCACTACTGCAGAGATCCTGTGGTGCTTAGCAGGGTGGTGGTAGGACAGTACTCTCCTAGAGACTTTGGGACAAACACCCATTGCTTGTGATAATTAAAATTTGAGGAAGCCCTGAGAAGAAGCCTGTTATCATGAAATTTCCTGGGCTGCAGACAAATGCTAGGAAATCCTCGGAGTTCTCAATTTTGCAGTCATCCTCAGCTCTGGAGGAACTGAGCCAAGGCCAGAATCAAAGATTCAAGCTGAACTATGTCACATCCTCTTCACAGTAGTACCTGCATGTTCGAATCATACCTAGGACTATCATGGCAGACTTTGCCAGAAGCTGAAAAGATCCTGAGAAAACTTCAAGGCATTTCACTTCCATATTGCAGTTGGTAGTACATAGGCTGGGAGGTCTGACCTGGAGGTTTGGGTTGCATCTGACTCATTTGATTCAGAAACCCAGCTGTCTATATGGTAAGGAGGAGATACATCAGGGAAAAGGAGGAAGGGGGCACATTTGGGTAATCCGATCCCATGGTAAGTCTCATCCCTAGCAGTGAGAGTGAGGAGCTAATTTACTTTCTGGAGCTTTAATGTATCTTCAAAAATATGCTGTCAGTTATTGTCACAATTTTGGATGTTGTGATGTGTCTCATTTCTGCCCCTTCTGGAATACTGTAAGAGTCTTCCTTTCAATTATTTCCTTTAGCTTCCAGTTCCAAAGTCTAATAATGTAACATGTGGAGAGGGGGAAAATGCAGAAAAAAGGTATTCCAGCACCTTTGAATTCAGCTTTTCATTTAGCTGAATGCCTTTATAGTCCTTATTTCCTAAGCTTGGACAAAAGTCTAAGCTGATGAAGAAAGGTAGCTACTTACTTTTCATGTGCATAGGTGCTCTGGAAAATGCATGTGTGATCTCTCCGGGACAACCTGAAACCTAAGAATTCAGCACATGAAGACATGTCTTCCACCTGGCTGTCGATGCTTTGTGGCCACATCCTTAGTGCCCATATCCAAGCAGAAAGCAGGTTTTTTTCCAGCTCAGCCCATATCTGGGCTGCCCTGTTTGCATTCTTTCCACATGATAAACAGGCTAATTAATCTAGAGGGTAAAATGAGAAAAGGAAAATAAAAGGGGGCACAGGGGAAAGGATCAATGGACAAATTGAAATGTCATTTCCCAGCCTGCAGCTGGACACTGCTGCCTTGCCTGTCTCTCTCCCTCCCTTTATTTTTTTTTTCCTTACCCTTTTTGGGTTTTTTTTTTGATTTGGTTATAAAAGCCAGAATGTAATTGGAACTGGCACCAAAATCAAACAGCATGACCTTGCCAGGTTTCTTCCAGTCCCACCACTCCATCCTTGCTGGCTGAGGGAAATAAAAGAGGGTGCAGGGGGAAGTGAGGGACGGCGGCAGCAAAGGGAGTCCCCTGACAACTCGGCTGCTTGCGTGCCTGTCTTTGAAGGGCTTCCCTTCTATGCATCTCTTATTTATTTAATTTTTGTCCAAGGCAGCCAAGGGGCTTTGGGGACCTGGGGAGTGACAGCAGAGCACACAAGCAAATTTTTCTTAGGAGCTGACACTTAAAACTGCTGTGGGAACTGAGCATCATGGTCTGGCAGCTCATGAGGGTGGTGTCAGCTTGAAGGAGCTGGGGAAACAGGGGCCTTGATGCCTGGGACCTTTTTGGCCTGTCTGGACCTAGAAGGAGCAGTCTCTTATTTCCAAACTCAAGACACGTGGCTCTGGCTGTGCTCCCTAATTCTGCCCTCTAGCAGCACCCTTCCAGATGACTGAGCCAAGAAAACTCATGTCCTCTGTGAGCCAGACATTTTCTGGAGCTCAGATGTCCCCAAGGAGAAAGTTTAATGCCAATTGTCTATGGCTCATCTGTTCAAAAGCAGGTTTTGTGCTTAGGAAGGCTGGTTTCTGCTGTGCGCCCCAGGCTGGGTCCTCAGTGAGCTTTCCAGGAGGGGTCTGTGTGCACATCTTTCTTTGCTCCAACTCTGTTCTTTGGGAAGAACTCTGACAGGCAGGGAGGTGTAGGTTTTCCAGAGGTCTCCAAGTTCTGGAAGAGAAGGGCCACAGGGTGGCTCAGTACAATGAGAAGCAGCCCCTGAGTTCTAGTGCGGAGATGAGTGGATGCAGTGCCCCTAGAGTGAGGCTAACCAGAGCCATGAAACATTCCAGGTTTGGGATTGTGAGGATCTCATTTTGAGAGGCACTTAAAGTGTGAGCTGAAGGCACATAAAACAGCAGGGAATAAGTCTCTACTAAATTGGTCCCATCTTTGGTGCCCTCACACACAGGCAGGTCTGCAGTGTTAGTTTTTACAAACTGGAGCAGGAAAGGAAGATGAAACCAAGACAGCAGTGGCAGAATGCTGCAGGACCTCAGGGGAGAAGACAGCAACCTTGTTTACAGGCAATTGAGGAGTTGGGTTTGGAGTAAATAGTGTTTGGTGGGATTGATGGGGCCTATGTAACAATATCCCCCTCTCCCTCCTTCATTCTGTTTGTACACTGCATGCCCATTAGATCACTCTGAGTTTACACAGAAACTGCTGAGGTAAAAAAAAAGTAAAATAAATATATATTTTATAAGCAGTATTTCTGTGTTCTAATATGAATGAAATATAAAAAATGTGAGTGAATGGAGCTCCCATAGGAAAATAGGTAGAGCAGCTTGAGTCAGCAGAAGCAGAGCAGAAGGACAGCAGAGGTTTATGGAGGCCTTGATACCGGCTCTTTGAAAACAGTGATTTGTGAACTCGTGGAGATGAATAATATGGTTCACTTCTGTACCTTCTTTGCAGACTTAAGCCAAATTCCAGCATGATACTTGAGATTCTTTTGGTACATGGTGGAATAGGATTTTCTTTTGGGAATGATTCAGATATGATGCTGTGTTCATTCATAGCAGAAGGAAAATTTCCATGAATTTCAAATGGATCAGATTCAGGCCCATAAGTGAACAAACACATCTTTAAACTATTATATACCTTTCTCTGCTACTGCTGCTTTGTTGTGGTTTTGTTTTTTTGCAGTTAGCATGAATTATTTGATTTGCCTTTACTTTACTTACTGTTCCTAAACAACTCTCACTTTCAGATCATCAGGTGCTTATACCTTACTGCAGGTTTGAGCTGTGCACCATAGACTCTCTTGTATAAACATTTGCAAAATTAAGTTTTATTCCCCCGAAGGAGTGCTTTCTGAAGTCAGAAAACACCCTTTTACTATGAATATCAATGTAATTAGTGAGATTTCACCCTGTGCAAAATGCTAACTGCTTTCTCCCAGCATGTAGCACTTGCTGATAAATAAGA
The DNA here is from genome assembly GCF_009819655.1 of Sylvia atricapilla. Lineage (NCBI taxonomy): Eukaryota > Metazoa > Chordata > Aves > Passeriformes > Sylviidae > Sylvia > Sylvia atricapilla. Next base: position 22,781,980 of record NC_089141.1, on the reverse strand, counting down.
CAAAATGTACTTTTATGAACATTGTATCATATTTGTCAGTGTCTATGCTTTGGCTGCACTTAGTTCCACTTTAATATGTCCCCTCTGCACAAATTTGGCCAATTTAGTTGTATGGCAAAAAAAAAAAAAAAAAAAAAAAAAAAAAAAAAAAATTCAGCATTGTGGAAATAGTCATAGAAACTCAATCGTAGAAATTCCATGGAGAGTATTCAACATAGAAGTCATAGAAGTATTTGTTCATTTGGCCAACCTTAGTAATTGTCAAAGAGAATCAGTCTTGAAGTCCCCTGAGCCCTGATTTGACTTATCAGAATAAGCAGCATCAGATTTTCAATTGAAAAGTAAGGGAACCACCATAGTTTGTGGATAATATCATATTTTTATCAATAATAATGATTAGTTTATTCCCTGAAGCATAAGGTAATATAGTCTGTGTCATCAGCAATGGTAGTTTATATTTTGATGTTTTAGTTCTCCAGGTAAATATGCAATTCTTTGCTCCACTTTGCTAAACTCTTAGCTTTAATGTAATTTACCAGTGAGTTCTCTTGCCAAAGTTCAGTGTTCTGTTAAAAAAACCCCAAAAAACCACTAGTAAATTTGTAATCACCACCTTTCAGCTTCATTAACTGCTCATTTCTACTTACATTATGAAGAAAGAAAACTAGTTCTTCATCTCCATTCTCCATAATATTCACTATTTTGTAGACTTTATCACACCTCCTCTTATTTGTCTTCTCTTTGACACAAACATCCCCCCCTCCTTTTATTCCTGTTTCCTATATGCATTTTTCCACTCCTGTTATCATTCTTGCCACCTTTCTAAAGAGGAGGCTGAAACAATACATTGTGACTTATCTGGCCACTAGTCAAACCATCTGGAATTTCAGACTTCACCTTAGAGGGGGAGAGAGACTGGGTGGGGGGGAATCCATCAAATAAATTGGAAAAACAAATACATTTATTGAACTCACCATCTGGTAGTGCACATTCCACCAGCAGAACAAAAAAAAAAAAAAAAAAACAACAACAAAAAAAACCCCTACAACCCACCAAGCTAAATTCAACAAATCAATTATTCATTGTGAATTATTCACTAGCTTCTATTTCAAACACTGCCAAGATATGTTTGTTTATTTTCATTTGGAGTTTAAAAAAATCCATGGCAACATTGCTGTTTGTCTGTGTTCAAGCACAAAGAGCAGACCTGCACTTCTGTTCTGGATGCCTTTATTTAATCAAAGAAAAGCAACAGAACAAGAAAGAACAAAAGCAAAGTCCTCAGAAGAGAAAATAGCATGTGTCTGTAACACATCTTTTCACTGTGTCCGATAAAATGGGTAGGTGTTGCAGTTGGCCAGGCTGTTTTAGAAATACAGATGTGAAAAATGCAGAAACACTGTATCTGTTACATCTGTATTAGGGCATCACCTGACACAGACAGGGTTTGTGCCACAGCTAAGGAAAACAGAATGGATTGATTTTTACTGGAGAAGAGATTAATAAACTGGTGTGGCTGCAGGTCGGGCTTTGCACTGTCAAACTGGGGAGTAGAGGATGGGAGAAGAGAGAGTTTGAGCAGGTGATACGGGAACAGGAGGATTAGGAGCACCCTTATCTGATGGGAACCTTCCATGTGCTTGGGCTCAAGCTCCTGCCTGGTTTGGTCTGTTTTTGTGGCTCCACTTGTGCCGTAGGACTGCAGTGGGGATCTGAGCAGTCCAAAGCAATGGTGATTTGTAATATTCTCTCTGGTTTGCAAGCTTCTGCAGAGCAAAGCCATTTGGGGAACTGGGAGAGCTGGACAGCTCCAGGTGGTGTGATTAGATTTGAGGAGTCAGCAGAAGGGACAAGGCGAGACCTGCCCATCCATGGCCCTCATCCTGCTGCTCTATTGTATTGAAAAGCACAGCAGTAAAGAAGGTGTATATATATATATATATATATATATTTTTTTTTTTTTTGTGTGTCCCAACTTAGTTACTGCTAACTAATTAAGCCCTAATTGAATATTGGCCGAAGGGCAGTCAGATAAGTGGTTAGGAAATGGAAGGAAATAAAAGTGCACTATGAGTCACGCTTTATATTGATTGTAGTCTCCACCAATATAAGGTGCCTGGCCTTAGAAGTATTTGGGGCAGAGCATTTTTCCATATGTTTTCACACTGCCATGCACACAGCCTGGGTCCTTTGGCTCCTGCTGCCTTTGGAGACTATGGTGTGCAAATATGCCTTTGCAGGCGCTGCTCTTGGCATCCCAGTACAAGATTTGTTATTTTGCACCATATGAGATGTTCAGTTCTGGCTTTATGGGGGTGTTGTACCACTGAGCCCTGTTGCCTTTACCCAGTAATGAAATTATGTAATTCACTGATATATTTCCAGAAGTAGGGGAGGCAGAAGTTCTTATCTGGGGACATGCTTTATTCTTCAATATTTTGTTCCTAGTTTTTTCCATATTTAAAAACAAACAAACAGCCCCCCAAAACAAACAAAAAGCACCCCAACCCCCCCCCCCAAAAAAAAAAAAACAAACCCAAAAAACCAAAAACAAAAAACCAAAAGAAAAACAAAATACCAAAACCAAAACAAAAAACACACAAAACCCCCAACCTGGTCCCACTCTGCATTCAGATGCAATTTTTGCAATTTTTATTCCCACTGATCAGTGCCTGCCTGGTCATCAGTTTTGTGTCTGCAATTAAATCATTAGCACAAAATGTCCCACCATTAAGCTGTAGGAAAAAATGCTGCTGTGTCAAATTGCAACAGGATAAGAGGTAAGAATTCTTACTGATAAAGCAACATTCGAGTTTTGAATGTATGCTACCTTTTTAAAACTGTGGCCCAGATTTTGGGAACTGAGGGTAGAATATTCAAAGCAATGGCATTTCCCATCTGCTGATGTCCTCAGCTATCAGGTTGCTGTGCTGAACAGTTTACTCTGCTAGAGATCTCTACTGCTTCTTGTGGCACTAATGCAAATATATATATTCAGAAAAAGGAGAGAAGGAGCGAAAGAGAGATTGAAATTGAAAACACACAAGATTAAAAACAAGAGAAAAAAAATAAAATAACGCAAACCAAAAAGCCCAGAAAATGAAAGATTAGGGAGACTTTCCCCCACCTTAGAAAAAGCTTTTCTCTTTCATCATCTGATTTTCTTGGCTTCAGTCCAAACATTCCTCCTCCACTCTGGAGGTTGTGGTTTCCTTGTTCCCTGTCCCTGCCCTGGTGTTCCTGTGCCCAGTACTCTGCCACTGGTTTTCCTGGGCAAAGCTGTGGAACTGTCCAAGTGTTGGCAGGACAACAGGAGAACCAGACAGCGAGCCCAAGGGAATGGGCACTGCTCTGGTGGCAGCTCGATGTGTGTCAAACAGGATCAATGCCCACCTCTACTTCAAGGGACTGATGCCTCCCCCACGAGAGGTTGCCTGAGCATAGTCCAGATCAAAGGGGCTTCTTGATATTAGGGATTGTTGCAGGAGGTGGAGATGTTGGCGCAGAGAAGGTTCATAGAGCAGAAAGTGAGGTGGCAGAGCAGTTGAAACCCTTGAAAATCCTTCTGCACTTCATAACTGGCAGATCAGAGACAGGCTGTGTAAACAAGAGGACACAGATGATTTTGACACCCAAAATCGTCTTCAGAATAAATGCATTTGCATTTTTCTTTGGGATTTTGGGGGATGAAGGCTTAGAATTAATGCCAGCAATTCACAAGGCTGCCAGTGTTTTGCAGCAACACTGTCCTCTAAGATACAAGGGAGTTTTGTTGGCCTTTACAAATGATTTATTCTGACAGTTATTGTATGTTCAACAATAAATTAGGTTAAAATAGACTTAATAGCACATATTACGGGTGCTCTTAACAGCTCAGTAATAGATAGGAATTTCCTCTCCAACCTCATTCTCCTTCTTAAGTAAGCAAACTTTGGTATGTAAGCCAGACCAAGGCAGGTACCTCCAAAGGGAGGATAGGTAGGTAGGCGGGGAGAGAGATGTGTTCAGCAAATGACTCTCTAGTTGCTGATATGTGATGGCAGAGGACTGAGAAGATCACTTTGGTGTTAATGGCAATGCTGGGTTTCTCCCAGCAAATAATGTGTCCAGTGAGAACTTGCACTCGTAGCACTTTGAATCTTTCTGGAAATCTCAAATGCCTGGCAGTTGATTCTGTTTCACAAACAGAAACAGAATGTTTCTTTGCAGCCTGTGCCTCACAGGTCTGGGTGGCTCTCCCTGCATGTCAAAGGCACCCCTTCCTCACCAAGCTGTCATGCCTCTGGCAAACCTGTCCATGTTTTCTGGTACAATGCTGCATTGAGGCACTGCTCCTCTGGGTTCTTTGTGCTGCAGGGTCAGCTCAGAGGGTGGAAGTGACATCAAAAGGAGTGCATCCTTGTGCCCCCCATGCAGAGCTCATGTCATTCTAACCAGCCAGGTATCTGACAAGCTTTCACTTTAAAAAGGCTTTTCACACTGTTGTGGCATCCCAATAAGCATATCAGAGAAGGTCAGTTGAAATACCAAAGGGTAGTTGCAACATCTCTTGAGCTCAGAGAGGAGCTACCCACAGTTCTCTGTCGAACTGGAAAGTGTGTGCAGTGGGAGGGCTCAGTCCTACAGCAGTCACTGCTCAGTATTTTCTTTCCTGAGTTCGATGATAGGTATAGCAAAGAAGCTCTTTTTAAAATGTTTATGGGATTGCAGGCATGCTTGTGGAATGGGCTAGAACAAAATGCTTAAATTGCCTGAAAATGTTGTGTCTGAAATTCAGGGAGAGCATGTGCTAAGAGCTGCACTTTGTCAGGGATAATGAAGTACATGTATATGGGCCAAGGAATGGCAGGTTGTAGAGCAATCCTGTGGAAGAACGCGCTGGAATTACTGTGAAATGTGAAGTCAGAAGGTGCTAAACTGAAGCAGGAATATATTTATTTAATTATCCTCATCTTTTCCCTTTCTCCTGCAGCAGCCAGGACACTTAGTATTACTTCCTGACCTGCCTCCCTAGCATCCTTGGAATCTGGCCCTGAGTCTCTGTTATAGGCAGACAATTGTGGCCACAGATAGGTGACAAAAGCTTATGCGAGGGCTGTGTGACTCTGAGGTGCATCAGGGGCTCCAGCTTTTCTCCTTGCTCCCTGTCTAATTTTGTGCCAGGTCTGGAGAACCTCGATGCCATCAGCACACCAGCGGCATTAAGGAAACAGGGAGCTAAAGAAGTGGAAGAATGAGGCAGAGGGCAGCCTATCAAACCAACATGCTGTAAAAATACCCCAGATGCTGCAGAGGCTGCTTCTCCATGGGCAACAGAGTCTGCATCCACCTGTCCAAGCCCTCTGAGGCAGCACAAATGAAAGCCTAATTCTTAGGCATTGAAAGTAATCTGCCTGTCATCACCTCCCCTTCTTTTGCCTGCTACCTTCTGTCCCTCACTTGCCTCATACTATTTTCTTGTCGACAAGGTGGTCTCTGTTTCCTTGAAAAGCATTGAGTTGGTGGTTAGACCTGGAAGGATAATTCACAGAGATCCACCAGCTCTGCAGTTTTGAATCGTCCATTACAAATGTCTGTGAGCAGAGGGCAGTTGCCTTGACTTGTACTCAAGGAATGATTGTTTGCTTACTTGTATGGCTCCTTTTGTATTTGTGCTTTCCTTTTTTTCCTCCTTTCTTTCTTTCTCCCTGTTTTTTCCCCTCCTTTTTATATTTTTTTGAGTCAGTTGATCAGCAAGTATCAGAGGCTTGCTGTTGAATCTACCTTTGCTGTGGTAGATCACACTCTCTTCCCTTGTTTTCATGATTTGCTGAGGATATTTCCTGTAGCTAGATGGTCTTATGAAGAAACCAGTGGCTTTCACTCTCTCTGGAAGATGAATCAATTTATGAAAATAGAACACAGAAGATCTGAAGACTATTTGGAACTTGTTTAAAGGTTTTTCCTCTCCCCAGGCTTGTGCCCAAGTATCACTCCTAGGAAATTTGAGCATCTCCACATCTCTTTGGCTGTGTGGGAGTTTAGAGGTAGCCTGTCCATGCCCAGTTATATCCATGCACGCAAACATTTTACATAGTTAGAAGTGTGCAACTGACTTCCCTGATTGCTTTGGAACCAGAGCTGCAGCAGGAGATTTTGGGAGCTCTTTGTTTTTGCTGTGACCAGCAGTGTCTGGTGCAATATAAAGTACAACTTCCGATGCGAATGTGTGCATATGTTTGAGCTTCTTCTTTGTTCTCTGCCCTTTACCGTTACGTGGGCTGGCAAGCTGGAAATGGCTTTGTGCCAGCCTTTAATGGGAACAGCTCCCAACTGCTGAACGTGAGTGCAGAAAGCAAATGCAAAAGAGAGGGGGTTTTGATAGTGAGAGCAACCATGTTTTAACTGGGGAAAATTCTCCTGTAATACAGATTCTATAACTTTCCCAACTCTGGTTATGACACATTTTAAAATCCATACTGCTGTGAAGTAGAAATTATAGCCAATTAAACAAGACTACCAAACAGAGTCTGTCCCCAAATTTTCCCTTTTTGTATTTGTTGAACTGCACAATTATTTTAAATTGAGTGTTGCATATTCATAAACCACATTTCAAACCACCCAGTCTTCTGGTTTATGTATCTAGTTGGAATATTAGCATATATTTCAGTAGCTCATTTCATTTCATTGATCCCAAAGTTCCTCACAGCAGACGTGTGTGATATTTGTACCGGTACCGAAGTGCAGCCTCCTCTGCGACAGAATATAACAGGTGTTTAACAGAGTGAGAATTTCCTCCCACCACATCAGCTAAACCAACATACAGCTGCCTCTGCCTCCACCAGGAATGGCTGGGTGGGTTGTGTGCAAATGCCATGTACAGCAGAGGGGTCACAGCACTTCCACGACACTGGCAGATTTCTTTCGCTGGATTGGTGTTGAGGGTGACCATAGATCCTAAGGGTTAGTCCGTGTGGGCAGGTGCTGCAGTTGTAATGAGAGATGTGGATTTTAGTGGCTGTCATTGCAGTGATGGATTGGGGTTACCCAGCCTGTTGGGAAAGCTGCTCAGGAGGAGCTCAGGTGAATGAGGCCACCCACGAGGGAGGATGAGTTACACTGTGGGGTAAACGGGTGCAGGGATATCTTCTCAAAATCTCACCTTATGTGTGAGTGGTAAAACTTTCCCATGCAGACAAACCCAAAGACTCGCTCGGTGAAATGAAGGTTATCAATTGCCTGTCACTTTTTAAAAACATAGCATAAGGGTTGGTAGCTCATGGAGGGAATCCTTCAAAGCTGCACCCCAGCACCTCCCTCTTAGAATTCTGTGGCAGCACTGCTGAGTTTCTGAGTCACTAACACTGTTATTTGCAGTTTCTCCCATCCAAACAGTGACAGTTCTTTTCTCAGCTCTGTTTAGCTTGTCAGCTCTGCAGTGGGGGGCTATGGCTCCTCAGGCACAGTTACTGAAAAGAGGGAAAGAGAAACCTCTTAAATTTCTATTGTCTTTCATTGTCATGACATTTATCAAATTTCCTCTGACAAGTTCAGATCAGACGTGTTTCCCTGCCTTCCTACAAGTATCCCTCTGATGGGCAAGGGAGGGTGAGACAACGGGCAGCATGTGCTAGAAGAAAAGGGGAAAAGTATTGTATAAGTGAGAATGAGGAAGAAAAAGATTCACTGAAAAAACACAGAAATAAAAATAAAATTAAAAAAGGCCCCAAAACCTACAGAAGGGGGAAGGTGATAAAAAAAAGAGGCAGGAAAATAAGGAAAATAAATGGTTTAAGATTGTTTGAAAGACTTATTAAGCCCACACACTAGAGTCTGCAGTCTTTAAAATACATGGAAAAACAAGTGTTGTCTCTACCGTAGTGTCTGCCAATATTCTTGTCACATTGCTAGTTCTGCATTTTCTAGTCCTTAGTTTTCCCCTGAATTTCTCCACTTTTCTTTTTTTTTTCCCATCTCTTTTTGCCTGAGTCCTGAGTTGGGAAGTTTTCTTCCATTTCCAAGACAGATGGACAACCACAGTAGATCATGTCCACCCACCTTCTCTTTCTTATGCCACATCAGGGGATGTCCCAGGAGACAAAAGGCAAAGAGAGATCTGAACTAAACTTCCAGATCCTTCTGCATCTTCTTGCCTTACAATTTGGGACTGTGGTGCTGGGCAGACTGGTAGCAGTCTCTGCCTCCATCAGCAGCATAGTTTAACTGCCTGCTTCTCAGGGGATCGTTTGGAGAAGACTCCTCATTCAGGAAAGAGAGCAAATGGCAAATCATGGGCAAATCAGTAGCTCCCTGGCTGTTTTGAAATGCTTTTTCCCAGGCCTCTGACACTTGGTCCATACTTGTCAATGGTAGCACTTCTTGCAGGACACTGGCACCATCACTGCAGGGGCTCTACAGAAACCATCTCTTCTTAAAAATCATTGCAGCTCTAGAACGCTCAGCTCTGCTGACACATGGGCATTCACTAGCTGGTACAGGCAGTGGCTGATATCTGTCTTTAACTTCAAGATAGGAACAGATGACAGCTGCCCTCGTCCTGAGCTCCCATCTCCACAGAATGTACAGACAAAGTTTCATGGCAAGGCACAGCCATGTAGGCTGGGAGGTTTAGGGTCTGCTGGTCACATAATTGTGTACAAGAAAAGTGACTGAAAAATCCACTGGAATGAGCACAATCTTACTGAGCAGAACTGTGCTTGCTAATGACATTGAAGAGTTTTGCTTGTGGATAGCAATGAGCCTCACATTTTAACTCCCAGAAGTACAAATGGTCCTGCAGCTGCTGTTTGGTTTATCTTTCTGCTAGGCTGGCTGCTGCCAGCTTTTCCTCTGCCATGCATCTAGTTTCTGTGTGTGTCAGAGGAAAAGCTCTGAGGAAGTGCTGCATACTGGATTGGTAGCATCTGCCATCTTTTCAAAAGATATGTTAGAGTCTTGATGGTTTGCACATGTTTTTCTGGGCTCTCTGTGGCTGAAGGAGTATCATGGTGATTGCCGTCTGCCCTCAAAGTTCACAGGCTGGTTGAAAAACTGCCAAATATCAGGGAGTTTTCATGATCAAAACATCTCTTGAATCTGGAAATCAGCAGAGAACACTTTCCTGGGAGGTTTCCATTAGTATTAGTCAGAAAGCAACTTCTCCATGTGGCTTAAAACTACAGGAGTGTTTGAGAATGAGTGGATGGAAGTCATGAAACGTAGAAGTGATCAGGTTTGGGTTTGCCTCTTGTTTGGACCAAGAAGGTTCATGGATGGTTGGTTCTTTATTGCACTTGAATAACCCTGATAATCTGGAAATATCCACACATCCATGCCCTTTGGCACTTACTATCAGACATGAACAGGAAGGTCTGTGGTAAAGGAATGACTGAAAGAGAGCATGAACTGTGTAACTCAACTCAGGTCTCTGTTTCAGGCTAAACATGACACAAATGGAAAAAGCCAAAGATACAGCCATTCATTGATTCCCTGTGCTTACAGATATCTGCTCAAACGTGCAGCATTTCCTTCTTGATAGCATTTCTGTTGCATGTTACTGTCCATCTGCAAGGAGATTACATATTTAGCATCTGTCTACCCATCCATCAGCATTACATTTCTTAAGGCACCCGTTAATGTTGGCTTTCAGCATCTGTCTTCCTTGCCACCTGCTCTCTGCATTCTGCATCTTTTCTGACAGAAAATTCCCTTTCTGTTATGGGCATTTGCTCTCTTGTGTCTCAGTTCAGGAAGAGACTTGCTGGCTCCCTTTCATGGAGATTGTTTTTCTTTTCTTCTTTCTCTCTGCAGTGTCTCTTGAATGTAAAATAAAAGTGAGACTGGTTGAGATATTTAGATTGCTTCTGCAAGATCCAGGCATGACTTGGCAGTGTGTCACTGTTTCCTGATGGCACAGGACAGCTCACTTCTGCAATTACACACAGTACCAGCAGCATGTCAGAATCCTGACTCGCACAGCTTCCCAATTCAAACATCTTACTTGTGATTAAGAAAGATGTCGGTGTTTTCATTATTCAGAAGTTCTAAAAGAGTCATCCCAGTATGTGGAAAAGTGGCTGACTTGGACACCAAAGGTGAACATCTTGACCTTTTAACTCCAAGGCTATTTTCGCCATGCAGTCAGGTGGAGAATTATACTGCTGAATCTACCAGGACTGGTTACCTGCAGAGACTAAATTGCTCTGTATGCAGCTGATGCACCCTGGAAGCTCAGGGCAATTAGCTGTGCATGATGAGAGTCACAAGTTCTCAAGGTCAAAGTGCCAGCTGCTCCAGTCTTGGAGATCTTGGACACTCTACAGGGCCTGACCTTCACTCTTCACTCGACCATCAACCTTGGCACGTAGATAATCAAGAGGCTGGAGTAACTGGGATAGAAAATTGTGGTGAACACTGTACAGTTTTAAAGCTCTTCTGCTGCTGGGGGCCTCAGGTTATGGAAACAGCAAAATTGTTTTGACTTTTTTTCTTGTCATTAGAAAGAAGAAAAGTAGAATCTAAATGCAGTCTGTCACCTGTCCGTAGCTGAACCACTAACTTACTGTGTGTCTTGTAATGATACTTAGAAGCCTAGGTGTCATTATTAGCAGTGCACAAAAATATATCAAAGAACTGTTCCTGTTCCCAGAAAACTTGTGATTTAAAGTCCAGATCCGACAAAGCATTAAGAATCTGCTTAGCAGTGTGTTTCAATTATAACTGATTAAAATTGCTGTTGTGGAAAATACAGTTCCCAAATATCAGTCAGGAACCCAGGTTACAGAGCCCTCTAATAATACACGAGGAGAGTTCCAGACCCAGCAAGTTTACAGTTAAAATGTTGAACATTGGCCCTCTGTTGGATTTCTTACAGTGCATACAAATTCAGTGCCTGTGTAAGGCTTTGCAGACACTATGCACAAAATGGGGAAAAGATAAGAAATAGATACAACAAAGATATAGGTGGAAGCATAAGGTAACAATGTAATGTAATATTAAGAATATAAATCTAAGATAGAATTGAGAATATTCCAAGAGCTTGGGTTTTTTCTGCAACATTAACTTGATCGCATCGCACACTAGAATATATATAGGTTCTCTGTTCTTATTTTACCTGTGAAATGTACAGTTTCATATATAGTATGTGATAAATAGGATGCACAATGGCCTAGAATCAATGATGCAGCAGCAACTTTAACATATGGAATGGCTTGACTTCTAAGCTTGATTTCTCAGTCTTAATGTTATAGCAATGCTGAGGTTTTTTTGTGCTGTAGATACATTTGCATGCATGTGCCCTTCTGAAAACTAGGTGAAACAGAAGCCAAACTTAGCCATGTAGTAGTGCTGTCTTTAAAAAGAAAGACCTAACGAGCTTGTTTCAAAGCCCATCTGTTTGACAGGCCATTTGTTGAGTGCTAGTGCAGCTGGAGTGGGATGCTCTCCGATGGGAATAGATGGGCAGGCTGATAATTTTTATACAGGAGAGCTGAGTCTGTTGGGGAAGAAAAATGTTTTTGCATTAGTTTTGTTACCTTTTTGTTGCCCTAGTTGTTAATAGTGGGACTTCCTTGGGGCTCTTTTCCTATTTCAAAATTGAGATAAATAAAGAAAAATAGGTATTTTTCCCCATAACCTTGGGGATAAACTGGGCTGACTCTGTAGAATGACAGAGATTTTCTCCTGTGGAGTGGAGAGTGCTGGGGTTTAGAACATGTTATTTTAGACAGATATCTATTTGGAGAGAGTGAAAAACCTGAAGGTGATAAATGGCCTGTATTTGCACATTTCCCAACTGAAATGCTAACATTACTGGAGGCCCATTTCCCAAATCTGATCTGAAAGACATGCTTCATACTTATGTCTCTTCCTAGTGCTTTTATACCATCATAAAGACTTTAGTATCCCATCAAGACATATTAACATTTTTCCTTGAGCTGGGATGGTGTGAAAGTTGCTTATTTTCCAGAAGTCATCATGCCTTCTCTAGGTAACAAAGAAGTCTCATATATCCTCACTTTCAGTCCTCTTAGAAGCTCAGGGCATGAAGAAGGCTTGATGTGACAGTCAAATAGGTAAGAACTCTGATGAAGTACATAAAAATACAACCTAAGGCTCTCAGGGAAAAATAATTTTTACCACTAGTGCCCTGACCACAGCACAGTTTTTGTTGTCTCCTTTCTCAAGGAATGAAACGTGGAGTGACAAGCAAATATAGGAGTGGAAGGTAACAGATGATACATGGAAGCATTATGTATGAACATAAACATAAATATATGATGGAAAACAGTGCATAGCCCCAGTCAATTTTTCCCCCTCTGTCTTTCTTTCTGTTTCAAATCAGATAAATTAATATTTTATTTTTGTGCAGCTGTAGGGGAGATATATTATTGAAGGGATCAGGGATCATGTTTTCCCAGAGTCCCTCCCCATTCCCTGGTTTTCTGTGCTAGATTAAGGCAAGTTTAAAGAGAAAAATAAACAATGACTTGTAGGGCTGGAGTTGTCCAAGTTCCAAAAATTCCACCCAAACACTCATGGAAAGACCCTCTGCAAGGTTTCATTTGTGCCTCAAGTCCTTTTTGTCTTACTGTACTCAACATATTCATGAATAACGCTCCCATGAGACAGGTACATCAAGTTTGGCTCTTAGTAAGTTATACAGATGCCCAAGGTGTGGGTATGGTCAGAAGAATGGTGCATTGCTCAAAGGCCTGCCTGCAGTTTTGGGTTCTGCACCTGTGCACTTCTCAGGATCCCTGTCAAAAAGCAATGCTTCTTAATTTGTGTAGCATGCTGTAAAATGCATGCATGAAAAACTCTAAGGAAAGTATTGTGGTATTGCTGTCTTGAGCATAGAAAAATTTGCTGCTCATCTGTGTGGTGTTTGTTTCTATTATTTTTCTTCTGGAGCAGACCTGAGGGTTTCGCATCCATGAAATTAGGAATACTTCAAGTCCACTGAATTTAATCAATTCAGCAGATATTTTCGTGCAGTCTCACAGAGGACACAGGGTGACCTAAAAGTTTTGACTCCACACTTTAAATCTACACTGTTCCCTCACAGGACACTCTGCACAAAATCTGCAAATATAAGATAGAGCTTGGTTCTGTTAAAAACCTTACTACTCTTCAGCCTGCCAAAGTATGAAGGTGCTGATGAGTCTGTCTGTAAGGAAAAGTTCAAAATAGCATTTGAAAACATGTGAGTTATGATCTGAAAACAGTCGATGAGGCAAGTAGGTGTTCCCTCCAGACCAGGTATAGGGGGTATGAGCAGCTCTGTTTTACTGTTGTCCCTGTGTGAATCTCTAAGTAAGATATAGCAGAGATGAAATGCCAAAACACAGAGATAACACATATGTTTAGGTCATGTTTTTTTTCTGGCATTTCAGAGGATAATGTTGTTGGGGTAGTGGTGGGGTGTTTTTATTATTATTATCATCATTATTTGGGTTTTTTGTGGGTTTGTTTGTTTTTGTGGGGGTTTGTTGTTGTTGTTGTTGTGGGTTTTTTTGGGGGTTTTTTTTGGTTTTTTTTTGTGGTTTTTTTTTTTTTTTTTTTTTTTTTTTTTTTTTTTTTGGGTGTTTTTGTTGTTGTTGTTTCCCCCCTGAAGAGTCTCCTGGCTGTTGCAAATGTCTTTTAGGGGAAAAAATGCTGCAGAGAATAAACAGATCCCACAGGCTGATCTAAAAGATATTCCTTTCTGGCTTTTGCTGATGGTGGAAGGGGATGTATTTGAGAGTGGGAGGACTGGGTGCAGCATGGCCATTTGCCTGACACCCCAGGAGTTCAGTGAGAAGCTTTATCATCTCATGGTGTGCTGTGAGGCATTGGCTAAGTCCTGTGCAAAACTGTCACTGTCAGCGCAGCGAAGGTGTTGGCACTGTTTAGAAACACAGAGCATCCTCCTTCATGAAAATCATGCATGTAAAGCTGTCCTGCTTTGCCTTAGGCCCCTCTAATCTCCCCCTTCTCTCCCTGGGGCTGCCCCCCAACCCCATGACCCTTCTGCTTGTTTCATGGCTGAGAAGACACACACAGCTGTAGAAGAAATTTGCATCCTCCTCTGTGTCCTCCCCCTTCCCAGACACACGCAGAAAGAAAATTCAATTAAGCAAGTGATTTGCTGTTGTGTTTAAGTTACAATAGTAGTAATCACACCAATTATAGAAATCAGATTGGCAATCATGGACCCTGCCCTCTGCATTGCTTATTAACTTCATTCCAGTGTGTGATTTCCCTCCGCCCCACTGAAATTGGTGAATGTCACCTGTGTACGTCCCTGCTCCTCCGGGGTGTAATAGCATCTTTGAAACCTAACAACCAATTGCTGCCCTCACACATGCAGTCAGATTTATCCCTACCTCTCTCTATTACAATAATGAGTGGGTAGCAGATGTAGTCAAATGTTTTTGCAGTATTTTCCCTCTGCCCTCCCTCCCTTTCCCTAGCAAGCAATAGTTTGAATCTTAAGCAGTGTCTTGGATTGCTTAGTGGAAACATTTCCCAAGCCCAGGGGGAAAATAGTTACACAACTGCCTAGGATCTTTTTTTTCCGTTTTCCATTTTTTTTTTCCTTAATCCTATCTTTCTTTCTACTTGGATGAATCTTCTTTAATTATTTAAACTGTACAACAAGAAGCACCATTAAATATGATGACAGATGTCTCCCTCTGTTCCTGTTCTCCCATCTCCAAGATTATCAATGGAAAACCCTTCACAGGCAAAACATTACTTTGTTGCAGGGAAATTTTACCGTATTTTTTCCCCTTCTATTGCTCTCATGAATGCAGGCAGATTTCTAGTTGACTTCCTTTTGTTACCTCTTTCTCCAGCTCTAGAGTCAAAGAGATGCAAAATCCAAAATACATTTGACTACAAAAATTTTTGAGAAAAAAGCTATTGGTCCAGTTTCTTTGGCACAGGCAGGAAACGATACCTCTTTTTGCCATGAAATGCTGAGATGCTGTATTGTAAACACGTGCCCTAGCTTTGGGATGCAGCAGCTGTTCCAGATATCCAGGTACCCTCCAAAACCAGAAACACTCAAATCACCATCTTCTTTCCATAAAATTGGTTGTTGCTCAACTGTACATATGTATGAGCTCAAGGTGAAATTAGGTTGTGACATGTGGAGGGAATGAGATGAGGTGATGAATGAGATTAATCTCACACTACTTTAAAAAGATTTCAAGTTCTTTGAATAGAACTGCCAGTGAAAGAAACAGAATTATGATTCCTCTTATTGATACTATTCCTTTTTGCTGCTTTGCTCAGTCCCAGGGCTGGGAGATGATCTCACATCTCAGGGACAAACTGAACTCCAGCATTAGGGATTAGAGAACTCCACAGAGTCACAGAATGGTTTGGGTCGGATGGGACCATTATTTAGGTTAAAACTGTTCCCACTACTCCTCTCACTACAGACCCTGGTGAAAGGTCACTCTTCATCTTTCTTATAAGCACTCTTTATATATTGAAAGGCCACAATAATGTGTCCTTGGAGCCTTATCTTTTCCAGGCTAAACAAATCAAAGTTGCTCAGCGATTCTTCATAGGAGAGATGTTCCAGCCCCTCTCGTGGCCATCCTCTGGACTCAGTCATACAGGTTCATGTCTTTCTGTGCTAAGGACCCCAGAGGTGACTGCAGTACTCTAGTTGGAGTCTCATGAGAACAAAGTCAAGAGGGAAAATCATCTCCCCTTGCCCTGCTGGTGACACCTTTTTTTGATGCAGTTTAGGATGCAATTGGGTTTCTGAGCTGGGAAAGAACATTACCAGCTCATATCTTGTATTTTTTTTCACCAGTACCCCCACATTCTTTTCCACAGGGCTGCTCTCAATCAGTTGATTCTCCAATCTGTATTCATACTAGGGGTCGCCCCAATGCAGGTGCAGGACCTTACACTTGGTGTTGTTGAACTTCATAAGACTCTCGTGGGCCCCACGTCACAAACCCATCAAGGTCCTAGTGGACAGCGACCCTCAGCTTCCTGTCATGTACAAACTCTCTGAGGTGGACTCAACCTTACTATGTCATTAATAAAGCTGTCAAACTGTACCAGGCCTGACATGGCCCCTTGAGGAACATCACTTGTTACTCATCTCCATTTGGACCACTAAGCCATTGAGTGCAACTCATTCCGTCCATCCTTATTCCTTATCCATCTACTACTCCATCCATCAAACCCATATTGTTCCAATTTATCAACAAGGACGTTGGCCTGAACCATGTCAAAGGCATTACAGAAATAAAGATAGATGACATCAGTTGTGTCCATCAAAATGTTATCCTGCCTTGTCTAGTGCACAGCTGCTCCTCACGCCACCTCCTGTTGTACTCCTGCCTTTCCCAGTGTGTCTGGGTTGAGCATTCTTCAATCATTCATGGCATTTGCTGCAGTCCAAAAAAGAGGCTGTTGGGAGGATGTTAATTTAGATGCCTGTTCAAAAGTCAAATTAGCTTTTCACATCTCTGCCTTTTTGGGATCACTGTTTTTCCTGTGGTTGGTCTGCTGTATTATTTACACTTTCCACAAGAGAGGTGGCGAGCCATCTGGATTTGGTGCGCAGCCAAAGCTGGTCAGATTGTCCACAGAATTAAGATAGAGCTGCCATGTATTGGGAATATCAAGCCCTTTAACAGGTATGAGAGCAGCACTGGAGTGGCATTTTCCCAACATGCTGTGCCTGGTAAATTGGCCAGCACTGAATCATTTAAGGGACTCTCTTTGTTATTTCTCTCCTCTACTGCCTACCTCATGCTACATCTCTCTAAACAAGCTCATTACAAATTTGTGTCATGCTTGGTTCAACACGTTTGTGCAGTGAACTTGCGACTTGGCCACCCGAGTAACTTTGGGGTTTGACGTGGGACTGAGTGGTGCATCCATGTCATGTCACAAGCAGGTTGCCATGAATTGCTGCTGTGATAAGGCCCTGCCTCTTCCCTAATGTGGCTCAGGCTGTCTCCTGAGTAACCTGAGAGAGAGAGAGAGACTCAGTCATACTTCTTGTCAAGTAGGGGAGGATTCTGTTTAAACAAGAGTGTATCTTGAGAGGGAACCAGTGCAGAAATAGGAAATTGGGCCCTACAAGTTCAAGAAAATGTTTTTTCCAGTGTTCTTTCTTAGGTTAGGTTTATTGTCATTAGCCCACACTAAGAGAGAGCCACTGTGGGTACCCCAGGGTGCACAGGCAAAGGAGAGCAGCCCCAGAAGAAAGCTCCCTCATGGATTGGCACCAACCTGCTGCAGCTGATGAGGTGGCCATTTTCCATGGGTGCCCCAGCTTGATGTCCTGTGCTGGGATGTGGGCTGTGGCATTACCTCCTGCTGTGGGCTGAGTGCCTGCCTTGCAGGGTTTGACAGCAGTACTGGGCCAAGTGCCTGGCTGCAGTCTCCACAATCCCCGGGGCAGGCACAGGCTGTGTAATCGTACAGACAGGAGTGGTTTAGTCCTAGAGAAGGGAACAGATGGGGAAGGGAAATGGCAGTGTTTCAGGATGTGCAGGTGTTACCTGCCACAGTGACACTTTCGGTTGGCTGCACAATGAGGTTTTCTAGTCTTCCTGCCACCTTGGCTGGCCCATGGGCTGAGGGACCTTCCAGCCTTGTGGCAGGTGGAGGAGAGGGGGGCCACTGTGTCCTGGCCAGACCCCTGGAGCTTTAATTCCTGCGTGTTTTCCTGTTCTGACTCCCAGCCACGTGTAAATCTTCCCTTGCTTTTCACCTGCCACAGCCCAGGGCAATGAAGGATCAGGTGGCAGGTAAAGTAATCAATCTGGAGGGCTTTTAGCAGCACGTCCTGCCATCATTTGACAGCGCATCTCTGTCAAGGAGACTGTGTCTTTCCTTGATCAATAAATCAATCTGTCCTTTTTTACCTTTGTGCGCCAGCATGTCAGTCATTTCATGCCATGGACAATGTAGAGCTGGCACTGAAGTGGTATGGTAAACATTGCCTCCTGCCGAGACCCCTCAGGGCTGGATCAAAGTCCAGGGCCTTGGCAGGATTTCTGCCCACGTATCTGGGGATGGCTGCGATCCACATCCTTTTACCTGCCTGGGTCACTGGGTGGTATCTGCTTTCAAGGCAAATCCTCTGTCATCCTGATGTCTGTGACGCGCCGGAGTATATCCCTGAGAAGCCTTGGGTTCATGTCCGTGTAAGCCACAGGACTTCATTTCTGTCAGGTGTCACTGAGTCAGACATCTCTCCTGGTCCCTGCAACAAGGCTCTGCCAGCATCTCCCCTTGCATCCCACAAGTCCTCCCTTCCAAACGCTAGAAACGTTTAACTGCTGTGTTTTGGGAAGAAGATAGCATGGTCTCCCATGGCATTTGCAAGTGGAGGCATGGAGGAGGCTGCTAGAGCCGTGCCAAGTGTGGGCTGAGGCAGGCTGCTGAGGCTTGCCGGGTGAGGCTGCTGCTGGCCTGGGGCTGGCCCTGCACATGCACAAACGCTGCACGGGGGGTGGGCTGAGCTCCTGGTGCTAAGGGTTGTGGAGATGTAGCTTGTGTCAGCCCCAATCTCCGATTCATCTCCTCCTGTTCGCGGCGCTGTCGCTGCTCCTTCCCGCGAATGCAGAGCGAAGAGGGCAGCAGTGTTGGGTAGAGAGGGGCTGACAAACAGCTGGGGCCTCCCAGCCGAGGTGTGAATGATGCTGGCACACTGTGACATCTTGGCTTGTTTTAGCAAAGCCCACCAAAGTCAGTGTGCTTAGCAATGTAATTCTGTAATATCGAAGAGAAAGGCTGTGTCTCCTCCAGCATCTCTTCCACAAAACTGTGATTACCTGAGACTAGAAAGCAGCTGGTTTGGTTGTGCCATGTTAATTTAGGGCATTTTCTTTTGGTGTTTTATTGGTCCTGGCTCTTTTTGGCAACTAGCTTTGCTTTCTCTTAGCAGCTTTTTCCCTAAGATCTCCAATTGCAAGTCCAAGGTGTGCTAAAAGGGACCCTGGTGGTTGAACACCATAAAAATGCTTCAGCTTGGTCTTGGGAATTCCTGGTGTTAGTTTAGAAATGCTTGGAAACATTGAAACCAGGATAGCAGGAGACTGGAATTTTCCTGCTGGAGTCACAAGGCATCCCTGCAACACATCAGAATCATCCAGGAGCCAGCACCAGACTGCAACCGGTATTATCCCTACCTTTATGGTTTAACAACAAGATCAGCCTCCCTCTCTAGACGTGTCTAATTGTATCCTTAGGCTATCATGACTATAACTACACTGCTACACTAATTAGGCTTAAGGTTCAACATATTTCTTAATTTCTCCTTTCTTTAATTTCTTTGAAATGTTTTAGACAGCCATCCGAACTCAACCAGTCATTCATCACTTAACATCCTTCATCTTTCCGTCCCTCTCCCCTGGATGCAGCTGTGGAATGCCAAGCCACTTTTACAGCTCCTCTACAGCTGGTGGCTGGTGGAGCACCTCCTTCCATTCAGGCAGCGTGGGAGCTGCAACTAGAGCAGCAAGAATCCTGTCCTCACCCATACTGTGAGGTCTGGGGGGGCCTTGATGTGCTGCACAGTGACAGCTGCAAAATTCCTGGATGACTCTGGATTTGTTATCCTCTTAATTGCTCTTAATTCTTTTTGGAGGTCAGGCCCTGCCATCCGTTGCCAGCTCCTCAGTGAATTTAGAGAAAAATAGGGACTAGCAGCCTAAAATGTGGTTCTTGAAGAAAAAAAAAAAAAAAAAAGTGACTTGATAAAAATAGCCTCTTCCTCCTCTGTTGCTCTGATTTTTCTATGACTCCAGGTCAGTTTTGCTCGCTTACAGATGGAAAAAAAGTTTTTGCTATTTCTCTCCTGTTTCCCACAGAGCTCCAGGAGAGAAACCTGCAGTTTCTCAGCAGGATAGCTAACTAAAGTCTAAATGAAAAATTTGGGTTGTTCCTGGAAACAAGGTGGAGAAAATCCCCAAAGCAACAGTTTAATCCCTATATCTTTTCTTAGATCTGCATAGTTGACAATAAGACTAAAAAGTGACCAGCAACTTAGTAGGGCACATCAGGAATCAGATACCGTGTGATAACACAGTTGTGTATAACTATTTGCAAGGAATTTCTTCAGGAAATTGTTCTTAAATATCTTGGCCAACAAGATGCTTGCTAAGTTTTCACTATGTAAGCATTCTTATGTTGTAAGGAGACAGAGTCAGACAGACAAGGATGTTTTGTCACATACTGCCTACCCCCATATTGTCAGTATTTAGGGTGGTATGTGGGACTAAGAAAATATTGCCAAGCTTTTCCATCTTCTGCTTGCCACAGGCCAGCATCTCTTTTTCCCCTCTTTTGGTGCACTAAAGGTTTTTCATTTTGAAGGTATGAAATGTTTTTCCTTCTCTGACTGTTGTAATTTCTGTGAACAGTTGTTTTACATGGGGTCTGCTGTCAGCTCAAGGAATGTTCTAAAGAGAGGAAAACTTCAGATCATCAAAAATAGGCTGCAGACTACGTTAACGAAGTGTGCAAAATTTCCCTGCTCCAGCACATCCCATGTGCAAGAAACAAAAAAGACCTCAGGTTGTCTGCCTGTTAATCTTGCACACACTTCTCTTCTGCACACATCTCCGTATGGGGTGTTATGTCAGGGGGGTGCCCTCAGAGTCTGGGTGTGAAAGCCCTTAATTCCCAGCTCTGTGCCTCCCTCTCTCCAGCTCTGCTGTACAGGCTTGCTAAGGTACCTTAATGCAGGGACTCCAACCATGGCCTAGCCTTGTGAAGCAGGCAGCTTCACTGGGGATGTCCAAGCCTTGACAGCTTTCAGTTGGTGTTTTGACCTAGCAGTATCTCTGCTAACCTCTCTCCTGTCCAGCCTGAGAGCTTTAGGAGGGGGTTGTCCCAAGGGACAGGCAAAAATAAGCCCTCTGTCATCCTGATCAGAGCCTTAGAGCTGCGTGAGAGAGAAGAGAGATCCCAGCTGGATTTCCTCTGTGGTCCCTAGGGCTGATGTCAGGTGGGTGCTGCAAGCTGAAAATCCTGAAACTTGGACCATGCCCTCTTGAGATCCCACAGCATGTTTACTACAGTACCTGTGATGATGCTGGTGTTCATGGCTATCAGTTCATCCTGCCCACCTTTGCCACCTCTGTTAGATACCAAGCAGTTCTCCACTTTCTCTCCTAGGCAGCAGTGTGCCTGCTTCCAGCATTCCCCAGAGCTCTCCTTTCTGGCAGGTAAAGGAGAGCAGCCCCACTGCCAGCATGGGGAGCATCCCCAAAACATCCTGTGTTACACTGGGACTGTGCTGTAACTCAGAAACTGGAGATGAGGATAATACCTCTCATTCTGTGCTGTGCCACAGGTGTAGAAGAAATAGTTAAGCCAGCCTGGGGCTTAGGGATGTCCCCATTTCTGTTCCTTTCCTCCCATGCCCTCCTCAAATGCAAAGCTTAGAAGACAGGGAGGAGGGAAATTAAAGCTCTTTCACAGTGAACTTTGCAAGTCTGCTATTTGAGGGTCTTCAAGGGCAGCTGCCAGCTATAGTAAGACTTGCTGGAAATTCACAGGAGTTGGCTATAGTCATGTCAGATGATGTAAGGAGAAAGGGACTCACTGATGTATACAGAAATAGAATTCACCAAGCCAGTTGAGGAGTGTAGGAGATAAAAAAATGTTGCTTACTCACAGGAAAAAAAAAAAAAAAAAAAAAAAAAAAGGTAGTGGTGGTATGTTTTTAGTATTTGAGAGGAATTGTCTGCTTTCTTATTCCTTCCATGCTCCTGTTTTTCCAGATTCTTTAGTTGGTGGATGTCACCCCACATGCATCCCTAGATTACTACTAGCTCACAGGCACTTGAAAGTCACAGTGCTCTGAGATGTGGTGGTGTCCCTGGCACTGGGGCTTTTCTAAAAGTGAAAACTGACCCCAAAAGTAGTGTGGAGAAGGATTTAAAGCTGTTGTTTGGAAGCCTTCTGTGCTCCCTGAGTTCCAAACACTTTTTGTGGCTTCCTGTCCCAAATCTTGTGGGTGGCCACTGCCTGGCACTGGGGTCAGTGGTACTCTTCCAGCCCACCTCTGACATGCTTTCTGTCTATGATCTCTTGAACTACAGGATGTACAAAGTGAAGGATAATCTGACCCCATTCCACAAAAGGGAGTTTGTCATCCCTGTTGCCTCATTTTTTCTCACCCATTCCTGTGGACCCTGCTCGTGACTCCTGTTGGCTTTTCTGCTGTTCTCCGCACCATCAGCCATCTCAGCAGTAAAGACACGGAGACTATCTGGTCAGGCTCAGTGTGCCATTGCCCACAGCACACGCTTGCTAACCCTCATCCCGTGCCCTCTTGTCCTGGGGCCGCTCCGCAAACCCCCTGGAGGCAGCTGGGATGGGGCGAGCTGGTGCTGTCCTGGGCTCTTTGGGAGCTGTCCTGGCAGCCAGCCCTGCCGTGGGCTGGGACAGTGTCCCCTCCGTAGGGGCAGCCCGCCTGGCCGGAGTGTGCCGGAGGGCTCGGGGCTGAAGGGATGCAAGGGTGACAGGGAAAGCCAGCGCAGCCAAAGCAGGGAACAAGCGCTGACTGCAGATGGATTTTGCCCCCTTCTGACAGCATCCTGCAACAGACCGGAGCTGCTGCCGAGCCCGGTGCGTGTGGCTGTACAGATGCTGTCACAGCCACTGGCAGCCTCTCCCCAGCCTCTTGCTGCTTACAGGCAGGGAGGTTAAAAATTATGACAAGAAGCCTCTGGGCTCAGCTTTAGAGCCACACGATTGTGCCATAAACAGGGGTGTTTTATTTTCAGGTCAGAAGATAGTGGTCTGGGGCAGAGAAGCTGGTGGGGGTGTGGGAGGAATGGATGTCTGCAGAAACAAGGGAGTCACATAGCTGAGGGGCGACTGTCAGTGTCTGAACAGGCCTTGGAAGATGGCAACATATTTTTGCCTACAGACTCAGTTGTGAAAATCTGCTGCTCTCTTAAATGTTGTCAGTGCCTGAGTATTTGGCTCACAGGAACACAAAGGCAGGATGAACTTGCAGGCCCAGTCTCCTGGTGGATAGCAGAAGGGTGTGGAGCCTCTAAAGTAATATCTGTGATTGCACTGACCTCCTACCCTACCCTAGACCCTTGTACCTCACATGCTGGCAAAGTTTGCCATTGCTGTCAGAAAATGGCCGTGCAAAATTATGAGGTAAGCCTCATTCTTGAATTTGCTGAAGTGAGTGTCAAGGGGCGAGGATGTCAGGAGAGCAGGTGGGGGAAAATATGTGCCTTAGGGGTGCTCACTGTGTCCTGTGCTGCAGAGAATGGGGAGCTGTGCAGTTTTGTGGGTGTGTGTTATCTCCCAACCTATCTGCCTGAATGGTTTTTGCTTGAGGAATTGCATTCCTCGGGCCTTGGTTCCAGAGGAATGAGACAGCCTTTTCTTCCATCATTTTGCTGTTCAGCATTAGTTCTGGGCTTTAGTAGGAAGTTTTTTGTAGCCTTATAAATAATCCCCTTCTCTCCAGTGTGACCTCTGTGCACACTCTGTGTGTGCTGCTAAGCAGCTACATGAGAGGTGGTGGCTTTTCCATGACTCCAATGCACAGAGGCTTAGTGGCATTTCAGAGCTTCCTCATGGATGTGTACTCAACAAACATTTCATATGAAGGTCCAGGGAGCTGCCCAAGGTACAATGATTCCAGTGGTGTGGAATTTCCCAGTGATTGCCCAGTCATTATTTTAATGTCAGTCTGACCAAAATGAAATTTTCAATCCAAGGCAGACCTAAGAGGTCTAAGAAGATGTGTGCTTCAGAGTTATGTTGATCCCTGTGCTTCCAGCACAGCTGAAAAACAGATCTGCTGGGCAAACCTGCTTCTTGTCAGCTGCTGTCAGGAGAGTTTTGTCTCTGGAGCAGTCCTGAGCTCTCTCCAGGGCCCAGATGGCATTAGCTGAGGTGAGGTAGAAATCTTATGGGCACCGTTACAGCCTTCCTCCCCAGGGCAGTGTTACTGCCACCTGGTCCCCACTGCAGAGGGCACAATGTCATTCTTTGAAAACAAATGTTGTATGGAATGACCCTGCCTGATGGGGAGGATTTAGGTGCCTCCAGGAAAAAGGTAAAGAAGCACATTCAAGCCTTCCTGGCAGTTCAGTAGTAGTTTTGTATGCAAGTGTCTCAGCATCTTCCAGCCCATCGCTCTTTTCCTCCTGCATTTATCTGTGGCCTTTGTATCTCTCAGCTGCAACTCAGGCCAGACATGGGCAGCTCACCAGACAACTGTTCTTGCATCATTCCAGGACCCCCTGGGTTATGTATTTACTTTCTGCCTCTTTGTGCTCTATAAACAGAAGAGATACAGGTCAATGGGTCACTGGGAAAAGCACCTAGACTTCTGTATGCAGATTGTTTCCACAGCAGGCCGAGCAAATCCCACTCATACCCCAGCTATGAACATCTTTGTAGCTTGGCCAGGCTGGAAGAAAACAACCATATCTCGCACATGGGCCCTGCTTTTCCCTGGGAAATGAAAAGTGCTTCCAGCACTTCGCTATAAGACCTAGAGAGGAGGAGATGCCTGCAGCCTTCTGCCTGCCTCCTAGATGGCTCAGTGCAGCCTGGATCCATGGAAGCAGAGAGCCTGGGAACTGTGATCTGCTTGCCTGCCGGGGCTGTGAGCTGGTACCTCCTGATGGCCTTGCTGAGAGCATGTTATGGCTGGTGCATTTTTTCCTTTTTCTCCAAGCAGCTGAGGGTGGCACCTGTGACTCTGGGAGGGAAAGCTGGACAGGTTTTTGGAGTGCTAATGATGATTAGTTTGTCTAAGCCAGCACAAACTATCAATGGATTTGAAATGTTAATCAGGAGAAGGGCTAGTGCTGAAGAGCTGCAGAATGAGAAATGAATGGGAAAGGGAGGGGAGGGAGCACACGGGCTGGAGAGGGAAGAGATGCCTAAGTGGGGATTTGACACAAGTATTTTCAGCTGCTCAGCTCTTTGCTCTCTGAGTGGGACAGATGCCTTCCTCTTCTGTGTGCCTGGAATACCTCACTTAGCTCACAGAAACACGATGATTGCAATTAATTTCACTGCCTGTATAGGAAAAGTCTCCTTGAGGATTGCTTCCTAGACACTACTCCACCCAGGGAGTGACCTTGCTCTCCACCCCTATGAAATGAACTTTTGCTGCTCTCTACTGCTTGCTTATTTGGTATTTTGGTGCGCATATACCTTTGCACAGTCCTGGAAGATACTCTCCCACACACCTCATTTCAGACAAACCACTGCCTTGCAGGCTGCACTTTCCTGTAGAGTGCATGGATGGGTGGATTCTGATAAACACTAAAATACATGCACTGTAAAAAAATGTTTGCAAACATACTCCTCTCTCTCCTCTCTTCCTTTTGTAGATACCTGTGCACCTCCATATTTTTATCTCACACTTGCAGCAGCTATGCATGCCTGTACTATCTTACATTGACATATAGGAAGATAATCTTCAGGACACCTTGCCATGCTGTGCTGGCACTTTCAGCTCCTGAATTTATGTAGAACAGGATTGCTGCTCACACACCCTCTCCTGCTGGTAATCAAGGAGTGGGCATAGATGTGGTGAGGATGATGTCCCCTTACCACACCTCATCCTGATCGTGTGTAGATGTGAAACTGCTTTTTCTCCAGGAGCTCCTGCTCATTCTTCAGGCTAGTCATTTGGCCCATGGAATAGGAAAGGCAATGGGGAAAAAAAACCAGAAAGAGAGAAAGAAAAAGAAACACATCATTTCATAGCTCTCTAAAGCACAGGCATGCCTAACTTCCTGCTTAAGGATCTGAGCCATACAGCTCACCCAATTAGTCAGTAACGTAAGAACAGCCATACCAGGCAGAACCAAGAATCTGTCTAGCTGCCTTCCCCCCATATGTCTCCAGCAGTGACCTATAGTACATGCCAAGAGGAGAAGTATGAGTGCTGTAAGTGTATGATGTAACTAATGATACCGCTCTGTTACACTCACTGAGCCTCCAGTGATTTGCAGCCCAGGGACCTCCTGAGCCCATAGTATTCACTTTGTGCTCACTACTTCCTTGTGGATTTGCCTCACAGCTTTTTGAGGTTCTGCAATGTCCTGTGGCAATGAGTTCCACAGCTGAACTCTGCTCTACCTGCTCTGTTTTCCATTTGATCATCACCTGTCTGCTTCACTGAGTTTCCATTGCTCTCACTGGAAGACATAGTAAAAGATCTTTCTTATTCACTTGATGTATGATGCTCATGATTTTGTGTTTCTGTCACATTTCTTCTCCATCGTCCAAGCTCTAGCCTGAACAAACCTGTCTTTTTCTGTGTGAAGAAACACACAAACAAAGAATAAGCAGGAGGAGGCACTCCAAACATCCTTAGCTCTTAGCAAGTTTCAGACAGAAACTTTTCCTTCAAACTGGTACTAGAAATCAACCTGTGAGTAACTCCTCAAAGCTCCATATCCACATCCAAACGAGAAGTCTTCTGTGGTCAGTCTTTTATATACCAGAGATTTTGCTATCCCATATCTAACTTGCTAGTAAAATGGCTTTTGAAGAACGTGTTCACTGCATTTCTTGCACTCTTACTCATTTTTCCTGATTCTAGCCCTTTTCTGTCCTCTCTGCACTAAGCAGCAACTCCCCCCTCCCTGAGCACTGTTCTCCTCAGTGGAGGCTGACACCTCACAAAACTGTCAAAATTAATGCAAGCTGGGAGTCTCTGGCCTGGCCTCAAGGTCACAGCCCTGTGCTGTGCAAGACTTTTAGTCATTCCTCAGTGTGCATATTCCTGAGCGTGTGCTTCTGGCGAAGAGATAAACGGGGGCTGTGATCAAAGCATCTGGTGAGAGTCATGGCCTTGATGCAGTTAGGTAATTAGTTGGATCCCTGGCATCTTGGGATTGCCACCTTCCACATCTGTCCTTTTGCAAAGGAGAAGCTCTGCAGTCAGCTGCACAACATAATCGCAACAGTGGCCATCGGGATTAGCTCTGGGCTTTACAAGGCAAGTAAGCAGCTCAGACAAGATGGAGAGAGCAAGAGCTCCTATCTTCAAAGCTGATTTGGAGATAAGTAATTCCACTAAAGGGTGACACAAAAATGTAAGCAATAATAATAATTAATCTTCTTAATCAGGCAATCATTTTACAGCAAGCAGAGCTTTTAGTGAATTTAGTCCTATGTGTTACTCTATGACACACAAACCATTTGAGTCAATAGCACCTTTTCCTTTAGCAGGCTTTGGATCAGAAACTCTGGCCAAAGAGCCGGGTATCCTATTTTGATTTAACTACCGTTCCTGAGCATTTACTGAATGACTGTCAGGAATGTGAGAGCTGCCTGTCCAGTGGACTGCCATGATTTTTTGTTCAGGTACTGCGTACCCCTCTTACATGACCAGCACTTAGACTTGCCTAGCTCTGCTTTTTCTCTCTCGTGAGGTGCCTGTCAAGTTTTCCAGAGAGCCATACAAAACCTTCCAGTGCAGGTAGTTTAGCTGATACACAAAGTCAGCACCACAGTGCTCCTGACTTTGTTTCTCTCCCTGGGGACAGTCTTGCAAACCAAAGCCATTTGTGTTAATGTTTGCAGAAAGCAAGTAAAACGGGCCACGAACACAATCAAAACAAATCTGCTGTTTATATTTGAATGACTGTTTGGTCATGCTCTAATAGCAATAATCATCAGCAGTAGCAGCGGGGAGCCAGCATGCACGTTAACTGCATTACATTTTCATTTGACATGAGTAATTGTAACATTCACTGAAGTTGTTCTAATAGTTACGATACACTTGTTGGTCCACGAGGTGGAAAGTGGTGGAAGGCCAAATTAAGGTAGTTTGTCTGACTCTCACTAATGAATTGCCCTACTTGCAACTGATAATGTGGCAGAAGTAATTTGACTATTGCTGATTATTTTTAAACTATATTTAAGGCACATCAGCCGTTTCCTCTACTGCACGAATACATGTGATGATTTGAGATGGGCCCAGGCAGGAGTTGGTGTGAGTGCTGGATGCAACATCTGGATTTGGTTTACAGCTCTTCATCTCTGTTTGCAAACTAAATTAATACCCTGTTTCAAGCCAGCCCCATGTTGTGTAAAGAAAAGCCAAGAATCGATTCTGTTAAACAAAGAAAATTCTCAGCTAATAAATGGATCAACACAAGTTCCAGCCTAACAATGCTCTATCAGGTTTCCCTAAATCTTGCCCTGGTCTGAGGTACGGGCTATTAGATTGTGTCACTGGTGGTTCAGATGGGGATCCAAGGGTCCACTGGGTTTCAGGTCAAAGTGCCCAGGCTGAAGGCTGAGTCCTGAGGTTCCATTTCCAAGCCGTCTCTCGTCCTAAATGCCATGTTTGTTTTCTTATTCTCTAAATTAAAACAAACCAAACCAAACCATTCTGGGGATCTCACAACAGGGGCCTTTCCATACCTACAGGGGATGCACACAGGCCAGCCTGGCCTCTGCCTCGGTGTGCTGGCTCCAGCCTCCCACTGCCCCTGGCCGGCTGCTCGCCACCGCCCCGGGGTGACCTCCCTGCTTAGCGCCCTGCCGCTTCTGCTCACGTTCACAGCAGGCTCTAAACGAAGTAGAATGAGGCTCCAATTACAGTTTTAACGAGGATGAAAATCTTGATTCCCATCTCGTGCTGAGTTCCCAGCTGTAGGAATTTATCAGATTGTTCCAGCCGGGCGGACTCCGGCTCCTGGCTCTGCCGTGGCCTCTGCTGGGCAGTGCCTGCTGGCTGTGCTGCAGAGAGCAGAGTGCTCTCTGCTCAGCCAGGCCAGGCTGAGCTCTCACAGGGAGCGAGCAGTCGTTTTGTTCACTCATCTGCTCACATTACTGCGGTGTAATGATTTCCTAATTGCTTCTATTAAGCACATTCCTAAACAGCTACCTGTCCACCTGCCAGACCGTACTGGGGGCCATGTGGGTATTGAAAACAGCCCTGGAAGCCCCCTTGGACAGTATCTCTAAGGATCCAATTTTTGTTTCCAGTCAAGGATGAAGCCAAACCCTTAATGCAAGTCTTTGCCTAAATCATAGCTAGGTGCTGTACAGGGGCCAAGATGGGGGCCAACCCCATCCAGCATCTCCTCCCTCCAACTCTTCCCTGTGGCATCCAGACTCACCCAAAGCATTCCTGTGCTCAGCTTGACTCCAATGGATCCTCCACCTGAATAGTCTCCACCTGTCATGGAACCAGTCTGGCCTGAGGGCTTCCTACATGCTCCCTCTGCCTTCCTCTTGGATCTGTGTGTGCTTAGCCCACATCAGTCCTATTTGCTCTCCCCCATCTTCTGCCCCTTGGTCTCATCTCTCTCTCGTTCTGTCATGTGGTTCACAAGGTAATGCCAAGTCTGTCTTGCCTGTGCCCAGCACGAGGCAGCCCCACACCAGCCTGACCCTGCTGAACCCGGGCACAGAGGGGAAAGGAGGGGGAAAGATGGAAAGGCAACTGAAATGAAGAAGGAAAATACAGTTGGGGAGTTGGCACAGGTGCATGCCGTGTAGTGCCAGGCAGCATTTTCAGACGGCAGCAGCACGTGGTGAACATCACTTTGCATATGAAAATCTAGTTAAGCTAACGAGGTCCTTAATTAGGGCTTTTATTATCTTTTAATTCTTTGCTTAAAGGAAAGTGATTACAAAGCTCATCTTTATGATACAGCAAACTAATCTTTCATTTCTGAAGTGTTTCCTTTCCTTCTCTTACCACAATAATGGGGAAAGGGAAGGAAAGTAAAGGATGGAGAGGTGGGTGCAGAAAGGGAAACAAAACTGCGAGAAGGCTGCAAAGCAGAGAGTTTGAACACGCATGCACTTGCAATACCTTTTCCATGAAGATCACAAACCTGTGACTCAGTGGCTGGGAATGAGTGGGTAAGAGAAGCAAAATATCAAAAAAAGGCAGTGTCACAGCAAGGGGAGGGGGGCTGTCATCTTTTGCCACAGGATCTGCACACCTCTGTCCCTGGCACAGGGATTGCTGCTCCACAGTGCCACTCAGCCACACCAAGTGGCTCAGAGGGCCTTATGCTTTAATCCCATAAATGACTTCTTAAATGACTTCTTAAAGGGACTTCCATAAATGCCCCACTGATATCAAAGCAGAGTAACTGAGGCTGTGGGTCTCCTGTCTCCTCTTCTAGATGCCCCCAGACTACACAGCCCATGAAACTGGAGGATGAACAGAGGTGATTAGAAACAAGAACATGCTGAAAAGCTCTGCCAAGATCTCCTGCACCCTTCACCCCCAGCTTTCCCAGCCTGTGGCTCCCTTTACCAGCTTTCCCAGTGTATTTCCAATCTAATGACTGGTACCCTTTATGTCCTTCTACATTTCCTACAGGCCTGCTAATTTTATCCCATCCTGTTAGATCCTCTGGCATACTAGTCCTGGGCTTCACCCGTGGAGTACTTTATACACTGGATCTTGACTTGTTTTCACAGTCCTGTGAGTCTGACAAACAGATATCATGCTTTTTTTATATGGACATTTGTTGAAAGCTGCTAAATTCATGTTTCTTGTGAACACTGCCAACCTGGAACCTTGGCTACTGCTTCCCTTCACCCACCTCTAAAGGCACAGTATGTTATGACACAAAGCCATAATCCCTAGTAGGGGGATGGTGATAGATCTCTCCGAAACAAAGAGTGTAAGGTGAGGTCAGCTACCCAAAAATGAGAAGCTTGAGAACTTCCAGGTGGGAACTCCATGAAGACAAATTCTGTGAGCCAAGACTGATCAGGTGCCCCGCTGCAGCTTGTGCATCCCAGTGCTGATGGAGGAAGAATCCTTTGGATGGATATAAAAATAAAGTGTGGATCATTTTTTTTTGCCGTTAGAGATCATGTGATATCTCCTATAAAAGCAGGGATGTTAACATCAATTTCACTGAATTCCAATATAAGTCATTACGTGCTACTTTCTGAGTTTCTTCTCTTTGCAATTAAAATTTCTGTCTCTTCTTCTTTTCTTTTCCAGACTGCTTCAGCACTGCAAAGCAGTTGCTTCATTCCATACCACAGCCACATTTCAGTTTTTGCTGATACGATCTTTACTGTATGTGTTTAGAATGTATCAGAAAACACAGTTTGGTGTGTTAATGCTACCCACTTTTCACTGCCATGATAGCAATGTTTGCTGTGCACTTTTTAATCCAATTACAATCCAAATGAAAATAAAATAAATTTTAAAACCTTCAACTTGCAGTTGAAACTAGGAATATTGTGCCTTAGACACTAAGCATCAAACAGCAATTTTTGCCTTTGAATTCCTTTTCCCTGGTAAAAGATCATCAGCTTTATCTATAAGGTTGTAGATGATGCCAAAGACAAATGGACTGTTTTTGCAAGGTGCTTACTGTCTGCATTTCCAACTCAAGCTAATGCTTAGTATCTGTGAAAATTAGGCAAAACATTTTTTTACAACCACTTTGAAGTGCTTTGTAGTCTCTTTTCTCCATATCTTTCATATTTATCTAGATTGAAGCAAGTTTAGAGGAGCAAATAAAATTACTAGAACTTCTTTGTCAACCTGGCAATAGTTTCTGTCTGTTCTGCTTAGAAATCTCAGTCTAAACAGGTAAGATGAGCACGTATTACAGCTTTTCAGAAAATATCATTATGATATTTTTAAGCTGGTGGATTAGTCTTTAACTATTTATTTCTGTGTTCGTATTAATCTCCCCAATACCAGGTAGCTTAATTTTCCAATAATTCCTTAAGGACATATTGACCCTAGTTATAACTGGAATGAATAATGGAATACAGTTTATCATATTCATTAATCTCTGTAAATCTAATTTATACTGTAAGGTGGATATCCTGCTGATGCCTTTGTTTTACCTGGAGCCCCAGTTAAGTCATCTTTGCCCAAACTCTGGCCACAATGTTTGAGACCCCAGGTATTTTATTTTCTGGATTGGCATCTCTTTCTGACTTCTTACAATACTTGCCATAACCTTTCTTTGCATTAACTTCCCTGTACCCAAATTAAAACATCATCCATTAAAAGTCTGACATCTCATAATCCCTCAAAGATCTGTGCAATTACTCTTTGTAATACCTTGGGATCAGAACTTTTACCAAATGGCCTTTGCTTAAATTCACTGTATGGTATCCAAATGGTGTATTGTAAAATCACTAGCTTAGAGCCCAAGCTAACCTTTTATCTTCAAAAAAAAAATTGTTTTACATTAATTCTTTAGAATATTTTTATTTTTCTACTAAGATTTTAGCTGTCCTTTCTTTAGTGATTTGGATCAGATGCTATACTGACTTTATGGCTTCATTTCAGTTATGTGAATCAATATACATCCATAGCATATTTGACTTCTCAGTTACAACCACGTAATTCTTTCCAACCATAAATTGTTCTTCTGTACCAATAAATGCTTGCTTTTTTTCCCTATGATTAAATTCAGTTTTCCTGCTCATTAGGGCAAACTGTGCCTTTTTCTGGATGGGCATCACATGGGAGCGATTAATTCATCAAAGTGGTGTTTGGAGATGTGAGGATTGTGTAGTCTGTTTAGGATTCTGTAGCGCTTATCACACACATCACTTTTTACTAACTTGGACTGTGTCATTTTCAAGTCTCAGTATTTTCCCTGGAACATACTGCAGTCACCCAATTTAAAATAATACAACCATGCCATTAATGTTTAGCTGTGCTTGCCTGTGTGAGCCATTTATTTTGCTCTCTCTGTCTACAGAAATATATATGCCATTGTCTCTCTGTTCTCTAAATGTGCAGGCTCTCCTGGTTTTAATGTATTGGCTGCAACCATGATTTTTTTTTTCTTTTTGTCTTTGCATTTATATATTTATATGTTTGTGGCTAGGGGGCTGTGATTATCAGAGTAACTTTTATTTCCCTTCTGGATTCTTTTTTGGATTCCCTTAATCTCCGGCTTTCTGAAATGATGCAATATGGACACTCATTCATCACTGAGTCACACAGAGCACAACTGCACATTCCACTGCCTTTTAAAGTGTCTCTCTTCCTGTGTGAAGATTATATACCCTCTTCTTCAGAGGTTTGCATCCATCTGGGGTCTGATCCAATGCCCCCAAAAGCCTGTGGAATCATCCTAGTTGCCTTCAATAGGTTTTAAATAAGGCTTCAGTCATTTTGTCCCAGGGCTACAAATTTCTCTTTCATTTAAGGCTTGTGGAGCTCTTCAAATTCATGTGACTGAGCTTAAATTTCTCTCCAGTCCCCAGTGCATCAGCTAGATCAATTACCCATGGTTGCAATGTTTTTAAATGATCACATTTTGTATAGTAGCAGCTTCTCTCTCTGATTTTCAGAGCCTGAGCCAAATCCTCCCCAGTTGCTTCTCCTCCCATGCAAAAGCAGTGCACGCCAACAAACACCACCGAGTCCACTGTGTGTATGGTACTGCAGCTTTATAAGAGCCTCCTCTGCAGCTTATTGGGACTGGGCAACTGTTCAAACTCTTCCTGATGCTCTCTTTTCTGTCCAGATTTCTTGACAATTCAGAGAATTTGGGGAAAATAAACACTCCCATCTCTAACTTGTGTCAAGGTTCAGTGGGCACTAAGGAAGAGCGACGCGGTTGTCATGAAAAGGAAGATTATACTCGTTTGCATAAGGGTGTACTAGGGATCCTGGAGACATCTGAGTGATCCTGGGCATGCTTGGAATTTTAGTGCACATGCCATTATCACAGTACATCCTGTGTTCATGTAATGCCTTGTCAGCTCCAAAAGCTAGGCCTGAACTTAAACACCTCCAGGGTTAGACAAAGCATCCAGCCTGGGGTTGAACCAAGTCTGGCTACAAGCCATAAAGATACAACCTCTTTGGATGAGAAACGGGGCAAAAACCTGAAGCTGCAAGCTAGCCTTCCTAGCTGCCATGAACAAGACAAGATGAAACACAGGGAAAAAGAATTAACTATGAGGCATCCATCAAAGTCTTTCTCAAGGTGAATAATTACACTCTCTGTTAATTACATGTAGTACTATAGCTTGGCTTTCATGATATATGTCAGGTTTTATTGCTCTTGTTGTCAGTTTCTGGATGTCATAACTCTGCTCCCCAGCAGCCTGTCTTCAGGATGTGCTATGGTAAATGAATTCCATAAAAACCGCATTTGCTAATGTTTGTTTCCCCAGGAACAGCAGTGCAATAGGCTTGTTGCAGACCTTGCACCAAGCTCTCCCAATAGGATGGAGCTCAGAGCTGGTTTATTTCTGCACCTTCTACAGAGCCTTGAGATTAAACCCGAGTAGCAAACCTGAGTAATTCTTGCTACAGGAGGCAGGAAGGTGTTTCTTTGTACAGCATTTATCATGCTGCCTCTAATCTCATTCATAAACCTGACTGGCCACCATTGCTGCCTTAGGTTATCCTGGCTCTCCTAACCCACCTGAGCACCGAGAGCTGCAGCATTTTAGAGAGCTTCTCACTCTAGTGTGGGGTTTCATGGCTCTCTCCCTGCATATTGGCAAGTCTCATTTTCAGTACTCTGCTTATTTTTCTTTCAGAAGTGTTCCTTGGATGAATTTTGTTTACAGTTATGGAATCACAAAAATAAGCAATGAAAAAATGTATATGCTTATAAAAGTCCTGTCAGCCTGAACTCATCCAACCAAGGAGAATTATCAGTATTATTTGACTTTGCTTTGTCATACCAAATGATTTACTAGCCAGCTTTTGAAGAGCATATGAATTCTTGTAAGAGTTATGGTAGGACGTTGTGTTTCAGCTTATTCAAATAGAAATGTGAAAGGATGCTGCTGTTTTGTCTCTTTCCTTGCCAAAAATAAATACATTCCATTTCACATCTGAAATTTTTAATTTGCTCTAGCCATGGGGAAATTTTTATGTTTAGTCCATGGGCTGAAATATGTTCTCATCAATTTTGTTTTGGGTATGTTTGCATAAGGAACAAATTAATCAAAAATGTCTATGTGCCAAAATTTCATGAAGAAGCATTGCCAAATTTTTGCTGCAAATAATTTGTCCAGCTCTGGTGATCAGGATGAATAAGAAAGAGCAAAAAGTTCTCACAGAAGTTTTTGTGTCTGGTTCTTCCATTTTCTTAGTTACGGTTAGTATTTGCAGGCCCAAAAATACTTACTGTATTTAATACCCCTGTGAAATAATAATAATTAGCTTTTCCTTTCTCATGAGTGGCTCAGAAAGGGGGAGACTAAAGATGGGTCAAACCACCCAAATGAAATACCCAGTTTAAGATTGGATGCAGTGTTGTCTGGACCTCTGATCTTTTCTCTGTAGCCTGTACAGGGAGCTTATGATACAAGTCCATCTTGAAGGTAGGATGTTTGACTAGATGAATTCTGCACTGTATGGTAGGTATCCGTGGGAGGTGTCTGTGACTCTGCAGAAAATCTCTGGCAGAGCAAGGAAATAAAACTGTTGCAGGGATCCCAGGCAAATCATGGGACCTTCTTCCTTCTATGACATTTCAGGCATCCTCTCCTCTCACATATTTCAGAATGGAGAGGTGCTGATGGAAGCCAGCTAGCAGTCCACGTAGAATAGCACTCACATTACAAACAAGCAGAAAAATAAGTACTCTGAGCACAGAAGACATGCACTGATGCAGAGGACTAAAGCCAAAAACCATCTTGGCTTTCTGAGGCAAGTCTGGGTCAATATTGGTCTTACCTGGCCATGCCTTGAGCAGGGGGTTGGACTAGAGACCTTGAGAGACCTCTTTTCACCTGCAGGGTTCTGCAAGTCTCTGACTCCCTTTTTGTTGTGTGCCCTGGTCTCCAGTGCTGCTCTGTGGTTGCTCTGTCTCATGCACCATGGTGGCTCCTTGCCACCAACCACAGTGGAGGTACTGAAGATCACTGTGGCCTGTTACAGTGTCCATCCTGATCAAATGCTCCTAACACAGTGGTATAGAGACATCCTGGAAGCACTCTGGAATTCCAGAGAGAAGTGCCAGGGAACAGTGACCCTTTGGGTACTCAGAAAGGCTTGCAAGTAGATGTGAGCAGCCCTCAGAGATGCTCATGCTCATAGGAAGGAGTTGGGCATACCATCTCTTGTGTTCCCTCTTCTATGGGGCTCTCAGGAAATGCAGGAGGGTTGCACAGGACAGGGCAGGCCAGAGCTTTGCTCCCTACGGGCTTAGAACACCTCTCACTGAACCACCACCTCAGCTGCCAGCCATGCCCACGAGCCAGCAGCCTCAGCCCTGGCCCTTGCAGTTCCTGATGTGGAGGCTGTGGGGGGAGTGGGAGGATATCTCTCCTTTCCTGCCTTGCTGTAGAGGTCTAACCCCGGCTGGATGCCCATCAAAGCCTCTCTAACCCTCCCCTGCACAAGTAGGCAGGAAGACAAAATCCAACAGAGTTAATGGCTTGAGATACGAACCAGGAGAGGTCAGTCATCAAATAACATCATGGGCAAAACAGACTCAGACTGGGGATATTCACTGAATTTGTTACCAATCAAAATGGGAGCAGGATAATGAGAAGTAAAATAAATCTTAGAAACACCATTTCCCCAACCCTCCCTCATTCCCAAACTCTACTTCCTCCTCTCCAGCAGGGAGACAGAGAATGGGGCTGTGGTCAGTTGTTCCTGCTGCTGCTCGGGAAGAGGACTCACTCCTCTCTTCTCTGGCTGCAATTACAGCAGCACTAGAACATTTTTTTCCTTCTTAAAATGTTATCACCATGGCACTACCAGCATCTCTGATTGGCTTAGCCTTGGTCAGCAGTGGGTCCAGCTGGCATTGGCTCTGCTGGATATGGGGGAAGCTTCTTGCAGTTTCTCACAGAAGCCACCCCTGTAGCCCCTGCTCTGCTACCAAAACTGACCACACAAACCCACGACATTTGCTTTCCTTGTCCCTTAGAGTGGGCTGAGGGGAGGAACAGGGTATAGCCTGGCATCCAGGATGGATCTCGCCCATGGCTTTTGTCATGCTTTCACACCACTTGGCAGTGGTTTAGTTTCCTTTGGAAACCAGAGTGTTTTCAAATATGGCAGTGATAATTGCCTAAAATTGCTTTTAACCATGCTAAAATTACACATAATTCCTAGGGCAGTGAATGAGATGCATTCTTATTTGTTGTGTGGTCCCTTGTTCCATTTGGCTAGTTGTAATTACACCAACCCTTGGGGTTTCCCTGATGTAACTCTGGTAACTCATAGTCTTTCCTTTTTTGGAAGGGGAGGACATCACTGGGCCTCTGTCCTTTTTGCTGCGTTTCTGAAATTTGTATGGATGAAGTAGCAGAGAAATTGCTGTTTCTGTGTCAGGGCTAATTGAAAATGTCTTCTTTTATACCTTGGGTGACAGCGGGTCCAGCTATGCTCTGCCTTCTCATGTAACTGCACTAAAGTCATATGAAGCCAGATCCACAAAGGCAGGTATGTCTTGAAGAGCCCAGGAAAGCTTTTGGAGTCTGGGCCTTTGTTTCAGTTCCCCATCCCTAAAGATGGAGCCCATGTCTCTGTCTTTGAACTCTGGGCTGTTCTCTTGGTAGCTTCCAGGTTGCTCTGTGGTGACAGGGACAGTTCCTGCTACCACCAGGGTAAATTTTCTGCCAGCATGTAGTTCTGTAAGGTATTTTTACCATTCAGCCTCCCAAATAAATTGCGTTAGCAGAATCTGCTGTCCTGGTTGTCAAGAAGTTGGAAAGGCTTGCTGTAGAAAATCAGTGGCATTTGGAGATGAGAGAAAAAAAAAATGTAACTCCAAATGTAAGTGATCTTAATGAAGCCCTTATATAGATATTTGTGTATTTATTGTTAGTTCTCTCTGTAAAAACTTGGTATGTGGAGGAGTGATTTAATTCAATTACTTCAAGATTGTTCTTAAAAGTATTCCCTTAAGATGTCAGCATGTCTCTTTACCCACCAACACATTCGAAGACAGTCTGCACAATGGAAATCTGAGATATCACATTCAATCTAAGTCCCACACAATGTCTCTTGTTTTACCTAAACCAGCTTATGCCTTCTCTCTAGGAAAATGTTGCCCAGATGCTTGGGACTTTATAAGAGCACATGTTAACAGGCTTTGAGTTTCAGTAAAGGTTTTAATTTTCTGTAATAAATACTATCTTTGAGTTTATGCCAGTGTAACCCTTGCCATGACACAGTCTCTCACTGAAGCTCAGTAGGCAGAGGGCTGGTGATTTCATCCTGCAGAGCAATGGCAGAGAAAACACATTTTAGGAAATACACCTGAAGCATTTCTTTTTCTGATTGCATCTCTCAAACATCATTTTTAGGGCAAAGCAAGGCTGATGCCAGCATTCAAAGTGAACAGTTCCAATGAGTCTTAAAATAGGAACTCAAAGGGTCCTTAAAAACAACACAAGTCAATCTCTCTACCTTGATGCAGTCACCTGTACATCTCTTATTCCTATGATTTATTTGAAAGCTCAGTCCAGTATCAGAAAAACTATGCCCTTCCCAAGCAGACTTTCTAGTACTTTCCCAAGCTTACCAACAGATCCTTGCATCCTTCTTTCTGAAATTTAAGTCAGTTACTCCTTGCTCTGTCTGCAGTGGACATAAAGAACAAATGATTTTCCCCTTTTTAAACAACCTTTTATATACATGAAGATTCTTGTTATACCTCCCCCAGTCTTCTCTTCTGCTGACTTTCAATTTGCCCTGAAAGAGGTGTTTTGTAGAGGCATAATATTCTTGTTTACTCTCCTCTAGGCTCTTTTCTTGGGACCATATTTTTCTGAAAGTGTCATGTCCAAAACAAGAGACAGTATTTCAGCAGAAGACACTCAGTGCTTGGTAGAGTGGAAAGATCATATCATGTGTCCAGATCCCTATGTCTACATGATATTTGTCATTTTCTCAGTGTTATAATACTGCTCAGATAAGTCCAGCTGGCAAATCACTACATTCTGCCCACCTCAGGTTATTTTATTTTTGAAGAACTTTTGACTATTTTATTGTTCCCTTTTCTTCTGTCATTGTGGATATATCTCCCTGTTAAAGGCTTTAATTGATCTTTGTTGTATTCATTCAGTGTTTTGGAGTTCTCCACATTTTAAAGATTCATTTCAATTCTTGAAATTAGGTTTCAGCAGTCAGGTATCATCAACATAGTTTATGAACCAGATCTCTACTCCATACCATTGTTCATGTGAAGGACAATGTGTTCAGCATATTTGTCTTGTGAGAGACCCCTGAGCATCTCCCTTGGTGCAGTCTCCGTTGTTGACAGAAACCACTGAGAACGACCCTCTGAGTCAGGCTGTGACACTGGTTTTATTCCTACCCTTGAGTAGTTACTAGTCCATGTTTTCTGAGATTGCTGAAGAGACTATCACAGGCACCAGTCACAAATCCTACTAAAAGTCAAGATATATGGCATCTACTGCTTGTCACCTTTGCCCAAGGCCCATTACCTGTCACACAAAGAAATTAAATAGGCTTGACACAATTTCTTTCTGACAATTCAACAGGGTCTGTTACTCATCTCTTCGTACTTATCCTTTTAGCTTTCTACATACAGTTCGATTATTTGTTTCAATATTTTTTCTTGAGATGGAAGTTAAACTGAGTGGTCTGTAATTCTCTAGCATAATTTTTACAGCTAGGCACCATGTTTCTCCTTTCCAGACTTCTTAAGTAATTTCTGCTCTCTATGATTCATGTTCTCCATGAACTGGAATTGCCTCAGCCGCTTCCCTTGAGTATTCAAAGAAAGAAGTTTGTCAGGACAATCCAGCTTGAATTCACATTCCTCTGGGTTTGTTTCTTGGCTTTCATGCCATTGGCATTAATAGAATAGTATTAGATGCTTGCACTTGACCTACTTAATGAACTGTCCTCCAGAAATTATTCAGTCTTTAGACACTGTCATCTGTCCCTTTTTCATTAACACTTTCTTTTTATTCTCCTCTCCACTAGTGAATAAAGGGGTTGCTTGTTGCTTTTTGATTGAATCTGTGCATCATTTATACCCTCCTCCCATCCAGTAGCTGAACCTGGGGTCTGAGCTCCCTTTCATACAAGATCAAAGGAAGTGTTCATGATTTAGTCATGTCCTGCTGCCTTTCTATGTGCTGTAAGAGGACACTGGGTGTCTCAGTACTGTTTCTTTGAGATATTGTCAACTTTCCTTGTTTCCTTTAGAATCACTTCCACTGGAGCCTACCTGCCTGTTTTCGTTGTGTATCCTCTGCCTATTAAAGCTCCTGCTTTCGTATTCTTGTTTTACTTCTTACTCTTTGGATGGGTTCTGAACTCTGTCATTGGTCATTCACTCTCACAAAAGTTGCCTTCTGCGTTCACAGTCCCACCTCATCTTGGTTCCATGTATTAAGCAACCTTGGATCACCAAAGAGATTCTGTCTTTGGGACTGCAGCTCTTTCTGCTCCAGAGCTTTTTGCTGTGGTGATGGTGTTTCCCTCTCACTTGTTCCTTCTCCTTCTTGTCTGTCCCCGAGTTGATGTAGGTCGAACAGCAAAGCTTGTAAGCAGTGGCTGAGCTGCAGAGGCACAGGAACAGAGCTGCTGCAGAATTGCCCTTCTCCCACTGGGTCACTGGTTAGCAGTTTTGTTTACTTGGGTTTTTGAATTCCTTTGGGCTTGCCTCACATTGAATGAACTTCATGGATGCTTTGCGTTTGTTTTTTTCTCATTTAACGCTCATTGAAGTTGAACAGCCACTTCTTGCAGCTCAGCTTTGATTTACCTATCAGTATCAGGAAGAACCCGATAGTGTTACCATGTCAAATCTGGTCACTCCTACAGTTGATTTGAGTCCACGTTAAAATACCCTCTCTAACAGAAGTGGCTTCTCAAGTGTCTTCCCTTTCACATTTTTCTTCTGATTGTTTTGTTTGGTTTGTTTTTTTCTTTTGAATCTCCAGTTCCATTGCCACCACTGGGCAAAAGTGATAAATGATAACAGCACAAAGCATAATCAATGCCTGGTTTTGCTTCCATGTTGTTTTATATGGAAACTCTTTTTACATTTAAAGTTATGTTACAATGCAAATTTTGACTAGTATTTACTTCTGTAAAATAAATTTGTGATTTGTAGTTTTCTGCTTGTGGTATTCTGCCTATGGTGAATAATTTTTTCAAGGACGCTGGTGAATGAATTCTACTAAGTAAAGTTATTCTGAAATGAATGTAGCTCTTCTGTAGTTAAAGTTTCAACTGGAGTTTACCTGATTTTGAACAGATGTTTGCCTTATGAGATAGATAAACAAAGGAATAAAACCATCCCCAAAAGACAGACTATATGAAGCCTTGACTAAGAGGTTTCTACCTTCTAAGAAATGAACAGGATTCACTGGATTTCTGCCTATAGCTACCTGAAGGTAGAATTTTTTAGATGGAAAAATGTCCTTTAATTCACTTTGCCACTGTATGGCACAAGAACAAAAAAGCGAACAATGGAAAAACAAATCAAAGATTAAAACTACTCTAGTAGACTCATCTTGTTGAATCTAATGCACAAGAGCACTGAAAATTAGTTGATTGAACTCTAATTTTAAAAGTCACTGACATTATAAAAAATGTCAGAGGGCATGTCATCAGAAACAGGCTTAAAATAGGATGTCAGATGACTGCCGAAGACCTAATTCTTTTTTTCTGTTTCTATTCTTAATTTGTTTAGCAGTTTGCAAATACTGAAACTACAAAGCAATTGTCAAAAAGGATTTTTAGCAGAAATTCCCAACCCCTGGCAACACTCAGATGACCTGCATACATATAATAATGCAACAAGCAAACAAAAACTCTCTTCAGGAGTAGCTGAACTGAGCCCTGAGAAGGAAAATAAAACTCTACCACCAGTTCTCTCTCTTCCATTTAAATTGTATTGCCATTTGCTCGGGACAGTGCTTTTGGTATGAACAATTTACTGGTGATGATTTTCTTTTCTGATGATATAAGAATTAAGTCTATCAGAAAATCTCTGTGTTGATATAGACAAAGCTTTATTTTCTTTTTTCAGAAACATGTCCTTAGCTTGTAGGTGATTGTCCATTTTGGATTTTCTTAAAACAAGTTTTCTGTAGTAAGAAGGCAAATAGAAGCATTCTGTGCTGACTTGAAGAAGCAGTCATAAATTGTGGCTGGTGTTGAGAAGCTGTTACAAATGATTGGTGTAATAAGGGAAGCTTGTTAGGTTTTGGGCTGTCGACTTCAAATGGGAATAACCTAAGACTGAGGGGAAGAAGTGGGCAGATGGACAGCCACATACATGGCTGAGGAATATTTTCTGCAGAGAAGGAAGAGGGAAAGATAAATAACTTCTACCAGTAAAACAAACATGTCAGGTATTAATACCAAGTCATGCCTCACATTCTAAAAGGCTCATGCCTGTCCCATCCCTGGATAATTGAGCTTCTCAAGGAGAAGACCCTCAATGATTAAAATTTGTCTTCTAGTAGTTTAAGGTATGTTGAAATTCGTGACTATTCATCTTAAAATTCCAAGCTGCAAAGTGCAGAGCTGTAGGAGTTACCTATGAGCATCTCAAGTCTCTCTGCATTGGGACAGAGGCAGGGCATTTCAGGTCAGTGTGATGCCTGTCATCCTTACTCCTGAGCCAGAGCCTTTACAGAGCATGAAAACCAGAAGAAGCCTGGTCAGAGGGAGGAGCAAGAATGCATATTTTAACAATGGAGGGGTCAGTTTCAATCGTGAAACCAGGTCGTGGCAGGAATTCTATTGCTCGAAAGAAAAATGAAATTGTGTTTCTTCTTTATAAGTTCGGATGCTTAGCTGCATAGCAGGCTCATCTCAAAAAAAAAAAAAAAAAAAAAAAAAATCTGGGAAAATATCCCAATGCTGAGGAAAAAAGAGTAAACTGAAAGTGCTTTTTAGTATTCTTATAGATTTTTCAGCTTCTTATGCCAGCCAAAGTAAAGAACTATTGATTGGGGAATCCTCAGTGGGGCCTGTGAGTTTTCTCTAGGATGCATTTCTGGAAGGGTGAGTATCAGTTTCCAGCCTCTGCTTGCAGCTCTGGAGGTCTGGGACAAAGATGGGCTTGAGCTTTGTCTTAGTTTGGGACTGGAGCCAGCCCTGGAGTCTGGGCTGCTCCTGGGGGCTTGGATCAGCTGTGCTCCAGCGGGGCACAGGGGTGACACGGAGTGGGAGCCAGAGAAAAAGCTGAAGTGTGCCGGGGGGACTTGGGAAGGCAGAGCACAGCAAAGCCTGCTCACATCAAGGGAAGCTGAATTGCACATGGGCCCAGCACGTGAGACACAAATAAATATAGCAGCCTGGTGAGTGCCCAGCTGGGGTGAGCTTTATTTTGCTTTTTAAAGGAATGCTGTCAATTCCTATTTGGCTGATGAATTTTTGTTTTGTTTTAAAAGAGAAAAAAAAAAAAAAAAAAAGGAGAAAAGGTGGTGGTTGTTGGTTTTTCTCCCCCACACAAGCCAAGAGTAAGTAATTTCCATTGAGAAGTTCATTTTTTGTAAAAGTTCCAGTGCAAAGGATTGTCTTTGAAACTCCTTCCTTGTCACCTGATACTTCAATTCACTGGAGAGAAAAAGGAAAGCTGCCGCATTGATTTTCATTGTCCAGGCTGAGAGGAGGACAAAAACCTACCGGGGGAGGGAAAAAGACAGATGTGTTTAAGAATACTTCTCCTGACGATAATCTGAGTAGTTCTTTGCAATATGAATTAGGGGATATGTTCCTTTAAAAAACATTGTTCTTTTTAAGTGGCTACTTCTGCTGTAAACAAGTCTTGGAAAATGCCAGTGGAATTAGATGTATTTCAATTAAGGAACTCAAAGGAAGTAGGTTTTTACCTACAGCAGAGTATGGAAATGA
Organism: Sylvia atricapilla; assembly: GCF_009819655.1. Lineage (NCBI taxonomy): Eukaryota > Metazoa > Chordata > Aves > Passeriformes > Sylviidae > Sylvia > Sylvia atricapilla. The sequence goes on along the minus strand of NC_089141.1, from coordinate 22,738,227 downwards.
GGATGGAAGCGTAAGACATTTTACAAAGCAAAATGTAAGTTCCTTTGAGTAAACAGGGAAGTAACAGCTGTGAAATGTTGCTAGCAGAAATTAAATGTTGTGGCCAAAAGGTTTGTTTCGTTTTTTTGCCTGTTTGCTAAGGCGTAATTGTTCAGGTACAAACAATCAATCAATCTGCAAGTGTAAGAAAGGGTCAGGGTGTCTATTTCATCAAACCAGACCAGTACATTACTTACTGCCAGATTAAATTGTCCGGAGGTGGGAAGGATGTCAAAACGTCATGCCTTCGATGAATTTGTTTTCCTGCAGACAGTGATGTTTTTTGAGTGTTTGGCTGTGGCTGTTAGAAGTGCATCTTGCAGAAATGGGCAGTTGTTGCCCACCTGGTGGGCAGAACTAGGGTGTTTTGGAAGATGCACCAGTGTGTTTAATAAGTCAGTTTTTAATTTGCCAGACCTCATACAACAAGATACAGTGGTTTCCCCTTTCCCTTACATATTTATTGGCTGTCAGATGTCTAGAACGAAAGTTTAAGTGCAGCATCCAGAAGTTTCTGTGTCCATATACATATGTGAGTTGTGTGAAGTTTGAATCCTTACTGACAACAGAAGATCTAAGTGTGACTCAAGCTACACACGTGCGTAACTCTTTACAGATACAAGTCATGGTAATAATTAAATTCAAGTTAATGAATCCTGTGCAAGGTTTAATTTCTTTATGTGGGACCCATATTTCTGCTGGTACTCTGTACAGGCTAATTTGCGACCAGCTTAAGGATCCTGTTTCTCCCCATGTTGTCAGGGACAGATGGAAGATAGGCAGTTCTTTGCCTCATGATGCTCTTTGCTACAGCAAGTGCAAAATTTCTGTCTTTTCAATGATTTAAAAAAACCAATTTATTAATTAGCCACCTGCAGAAATTTGAAAACAGCAATCAGTATATATTATAAAAGAAAAAAACAAGACAGCTTGGAGAGATGGATAATTTTTACTTTTATGGAGGCACTCCTGTAGGAGAAAACTGACTGCCTGGATTGTATTTTATTTTGAATCCAGTGCAAACACAAGGTTTATGCAAATAGCAAAAATACTAAGTGCCACATATAATTGGGGCCAAAATTTTAACCTCTAGAAATAAAAAGCAGAGCAAAAGTAATGGAAAGTCTAATCTGCTTTAGTACAGCACAGGCTGAATTTCCTGTTTTCTGTATGCAGCAATTTGCTGCTTTCAGAGCAAATGGAAAGCGTTTTGATGAAAAATTTTCCATGTCTTCAGTGGAAAAGAGTCTTCTGTGTTTTAGGAGATTTTCATTTTGTCTAAAACTAGAAAAGCTCTTTGATCAAGTGATTTAAGCTTTTGGAAGGCTGTCCAGCTAGCACTGGCTAGCAGAATGCCAGCTACACCCATGCTTAGTTCCTTATGCTTCACTGTATTTTTGACTTGCACCTTGTTTTCTGCAACTACTGCCTATGTGCATGTTTTCAAAGATGTTTGAATTTTGAGTAACTTAGATGAAAAAAAATGTTTTGGTGGGTTTTTTGTTGGTTTTGGTGGGTTTTTTTGGAGGGGCAGGATGGGAGGTGGTTTGGTTTGTTTTCTCAAGTGAAAGAAGCTAAGGAAACATTTAGTCTCGCAAAGGTACAGTCTGGCATTGCCTACCTCTTTCAATTACAGGTCCAAATTCTTCAAATTGCAGTGAGGAGGAGGGAAGGGAGGAAAACAATCTTTTTACTTTCAGTACAAAACCCTGCAATTATGAGCTGAAGTTAGAGGAATGCATATGAAGAGTTATTTAAGTCAGAGCTGAGTGGAAACTGATTACAGCTTCGGCTCTGAAGAGACTCCAGCCCTTCTGTAATACAATGGCAAGTCTTGAAGTTTTCTGCCTTTCCAGGATCTGCCACTTTAATCGTCTTTAATCAATGCATGAAGACTGAGGTGAAGAAGTGTCTTGAGAAAGCACAGGTGTCCATTCTCAGTTGCCTCAGAGATGTCAACTTCTTTTGTCCATGAGATCTTTTGGTCACATTGGTTACAGGTGAATTTACCAGCCAGCAAATACAGTGGCATAGGAGGGTCAAGGGGATCCCCTGGCCCGGGTCTCCCAGCAGCTGGGAATTGGTGATGGAGGGAGGCACTCAGAGCAGACACAGGCAGAAACAGCCTTTTCTGTAACATTGTAGGACTAAGGAAATGGGTTTGATCAGATCTGACTCTTGGCAGCTTGCAGGTGGTGGCTGTTTGTCCTGTTGCAGCTGAGGAGCTGTCTGTAGTGAACATCCTGGGCATGCAGCATTTCTTCCTGCAGGTTCCTGCTGTCCAGCAGCTGAAGTGCAGGAAGAACAGGAGAGTTGGGCCTGTTTGCCCTCATATGCTCATCTCACAGCAGCCAAGGACCTTGAAAAGATAGCATTAGGTGACTCCATGTCATGTTTTGCTTTCTCTGGCATCCACATGTGAATGTGGATTCCCTCCCTTTGTTTTCTCTCTTTGTGCCTATAATAGAAAAAAAAAAAAAAAAAAAAAAAAAAAAAGGTTTTTGGACTAAGCCCAGGCTGGACAATGTTTCCCCACCCTTGTCTGGTTGGGAGCAGACTTGAGGGAAAAGCTTTTCTGATGGCACTCTGCTTTTTGCTGTGTGAGCAGCAGTGCTTGAGGAAGGGGCTCCCATCAGTCTGTTTGGGGAAATTATGCTATTTTTTACATGTTTTTAAAACTGATTTTACCCATTTTATTTTGTGTGTCCTCACAGTCACCTGTATTGGTGCAACTGAACAGATGCAAATAGCACTTAGACAAGAGGGTGGGGTGATGGGAAGTTCTTACACTGACTTCATAGCACAAGAAAATGTATCTGGCAAACCAGTCTTGGTCCTCTCAGCATGTCTAACTTTGGGAGTTTAGTAATTCAGAGTTGGCCACCAGTTCCTCATTTTAGGAATGAGCAACAGAGTAGACATTAAGGCAATAACAACAGCTGTCAGAATATAGCCTTTTTAGTGGTATATTGGAAAGGAAGTTTGGCCTGTGTTAGTCTCAGCTGAGAATGCATCAGCAAATGCTGGGAAAGATGAAGAAATGAGTGTGCAGCAGTGTCTGTTCCCTAGTTTGCTGTAAACCATATGTCTGTCGGTAGTATATATAAATACTGAGTAGGTGAATAGGTGACTCATATTCAATTGGACAGATATTATGATTACCAGCTCTGCCCAGCCATGCAGGCTCTGCCAAATAAGTTTCAGGCATTTAGCACCTGTGGATGCTATCCCAGTCACCATGCCAGAACTGGCTGCCATCTGAATAACAGCAGCTCTGGCCCCTTGGTGTTGCCTGTCTTGCTGAGCCAAGCTTAATGCACCCAGGAATTGTTCTACCTCCAAATGAGGCAGAGCCACTCTGCTTGGGATTGCTCTGTGTTTCTGTACTATACAACAGTGCAGGCAATAAGAAAGAGGCAATTTCTTACTGAACTGCAGGTAACACAAATGCAATTAACTGTATTGGTGTTCAACCAGTCAAAATACAGGAACATTCTCAGAAGCTGGAGAGTTAATGATGCTAAATCTTCATGAGTGACCAAAGTCTGTCTTCTCCTACTACTTTCTTTTTCCTACCTTAATGTATAACTTTCTACCTTTGAATTGCAGGTAATTAAGCTGGACTCCTCCGTGCGGAAATGTCACACTTACCACCCATGGGCTTCCTATCTCCAGCTTTAAAAGGAATTATTCTTCCTGCAGCTCCTGCTGCTCCTGTGTTCCACTCTTATTAACCTCGTGGCCACAAAGAACAGTCACTCCTGTGTTTTCATTAGATCTGCTTTCTAAAGAAATGTAACCAGAAACCAAAGGAAAATATTCAAAGTAAAGATTTGACTTCTTTCACTTGTGGAGTGAGGTGAAAATATGGAAAGAATCCTTCTAGTTCTTGTGGTCTATTCTGACCTGGTTCTTCTGCTGGATCTGTCACAGCCACGTTCTCCTGATTTGTCTCTCAGCAAGGAAGCAATTGCAGATACACACTTTTGCCATCATTCAGTCTCATATTTCATAACAACCCTGATTTGATAGTAATAGAAATGAAAAGTATTTTCACCTGGAAGGCGTTGCAGCATAGCAGTGCACTTCTTTGTGGTTTAATCTTAATTACAACTTGAGGGCACCCTGTGTGTTGGAATTGGCCAGCACAGACAGTGCTTGTCTGTGAATCCACATCCTGAAGCTGAGCTAGAGAAACTGTTACATCCATTTGAGCAGGAGAATGCATCAAAACACAGTGCAATACATTATACATTCAGATCCCTTCACACATTGCAGCACTTTGCTGGCATTTCTGCATTGCTCTGTGCCCATCCTGCAAGATGTGCAGATGTGCTGTGCTGGAGCTATGGAAGCATTGGATCTGTGGTGGATGCCAGCAGGAGACTGACTAAGCTTGGTGACGTGTTCAGATAGTCAAACTTTCAGGACAGACAAGCTTGGCCTGATATTTTCGATTTTGAGAAAAGTTAAATATCATTAGAGAGAGGAAAGAAAGAAGGGCATGTGTAAACTGAAGCTGCTTTTGAGACCAGTAGAGGATGATCTTCTTGAAGAGTTTACATAAGCAAGATTTTCAGTTCACTTACACTGGCTGTAGCCAATTTGTGCTTACCTTAAGTATTCAAATCATTACCAAATCAGAAAGAGATTGTTTGGTAGTTGCTTTGCCCAGATTTAGAAATTACAATTCTGGATGCCAGGTGATAAGAAACAGTGCCCAACATTCAATAAAGAGTTTGTTTTCTCCCTTCCCACCTAGGGCAAGCTGGGCACTGTGCTCCATCCAGCAGACTTGCACAGGAAAGGCACCTGGCATTCAAGGCAGAGGCACAAGGAGCACTGTTTGGTTTCCTGCTTTCTGATGTTAAAAGCTTCTTCCCTGGAAAATGTTTTCTCTTCCCTCGGGGCCCTCCTCTCATCAATCGAGAAAAGGAGTTACAAAGGCACACGACAGATTTTTAGATCTTAATAATAAAGAGTTAGCAAGGCTTTGGTTTGTACTCTGCTCAGGAGTCTTGGGATGTGCAGAGATGCTGTGTTTCATCATCAATTCCACAAGATAATGAAGTCCCAATTCCCCCTTATGGCAGTGTGAGTTCATGCAATCTTTCTGTTTTGCTTGGATTGTCCAAGACCTGCAGTAGGGCACAGCCACAGGCAGCATCCCAAACTCAGAAATCTCCCCCATGCTGAGCCTCTCATCTGCTTCTACCTTTTTCTGTGTGGTAGATGTGTCTGAGGCACCATGGGTGTGGGATATAGTGGAGCTTACAAGAATGAGATGAGGAGGGCAGGAAGGTGACATCCACACTTCTGCAGTTCTGCACTGTTAATCGTGGCTTCTCTGTTGGTATAGGCACACAAACAGCCCCAGGTTGCCTATGTCTTATGCTGAGATCCCTGAATATGAGGAGGAATTCAGCTGTTATAATTGTTTTCTCTCCCTCTGAGTTGCAGGATGAGTCTGGTCCAGACAAAAAAAGTTATTTGGCTCTGTCAGAGGTGGGATTTCTCCTAGTAGGATTTTCCCTAGTTATGAGTAGGGAATACTGCTCAGGTGCCATGGCACCCAGCTTACATGTCCTCATCTGGTTCCCCAGCCAGCTGTGATCATTACATGTCAGTGTCAGTCTGTGATTAAGCTGTTCATCACAGAAGACCCAGTGTGGGTGTGGGGTATGTGATGCTCACTCTCTGACCTTCAGGGACCTGAGGGGGAAGCCACTCATTGGAACGTTTGAGGTGGGCTGCTGGACTGGCAAGGAAGAGTTTTAGGAGTAATAATTTCTGTAGAGAAGAGGAGACTGAGGGAGTGGTTGTGAGGATATGAGAAGGGAATTTGGTGATCAAGGTTCAGAAAGTAGAGAGACTGTCTGTTATTTTAGAGAGAGAGAGAAAACAAGGATAATGCTATTTTTAGGAACAACATGTCCAGGCAAGTGGATGACAGTCATACCTCAGAGCAGAAATTCTCATGCTGAAGTGCAAATGCTGCTGAGTTTATGCTGCCAGCCTAATGAGCAGAGGAACATGACGAGCCAACTACAGTAAAATAGGGATTTAAATAGCATGGTTCCCAGGGAATTTGAATGGGAAAGAGATGTGCAGGAGTGGATGGTGGAAAGAGTGCTTTCTTTGGGGATAACTCCCTCATACAGCTCTCCCCAGAGACGGCATCAGTGCCAATAGCATGCAGAAAGGGATGTAAGCATTGATGTTGATTTGATGGTTTCTGGTGGGAAAGCTGACTCAAAGCCCTGTGATTGCCCCATTTGAGAGCTGTCCAATCAAACCTGTTGAGGAAAGTGCTGGTCCTCCAGAAACATCTCTGGAGCTGCTATTGCTTCTGTTTGTGTCACTCTGCCAGGGCCAGGCTGTCTTGGGTGAACATTCAATCCCACTTCCACTTGAAGGTGAATGAAAGTTTTGAAGGTTTGGACTTTGCTTCGTTGCAGATTTTTTCCCTGTATTCTCCATCCTTTGCTCTGTATCACAAAAGATAATGAACCCAAAATAAAAAAGGCAAAACCCAGAAAACCTCAGCACACCTATTTAAATTGAATGTCCTTTTTAAACTTTTAAATTTTAAATTTAATGTCCTGTTTAATTTTTTCTAGTTTCAACTTTGTAAAAACTGCAGAAAATCATAGCTGTATGAGTCAGGGAAAGCCCTCCAAGGTGAGCTCAGCTCCAGATATTCTGAGGTGTTATGGTCCTGCCTCCCAAAGGGATGTACTGGTAAATGCCATGGTAATTGTGTTTGTTTTCTGCAGCGTCTAGATTCATTACATTAGATACAGATAACAGGTGACTGCAACTTCACCTTCACATTTAGGATGCTCCATGATTCTTCATCCCTTTCCCTGGCCTTGCTGTCAGCCCACATGGTGCAGGGGCTATCTGCTGTAGCATCACGTGAGCCTCTGGCCCTTGGGTTTCAGAGGGCATGCTCTGAGATATAATGTGGGGAGTCAAAGTCTCCAGACTTGGGGAATTCAGAGGCAGGCAGTGAGAAAGAGCTGTGTGTGACTCCACATTCATCAAAAGCCTGACCCAAAGGGAGAGGTAGCGGTTGAAAGCGTTGCTTAGCCAGGAGAGGTTCTTTTTCTACTGACTATAGACTGGCAGGCCAAACTTTGGCTCCTTTGAGATGACTGAATAGGCAAGCAGTTTCATATTTAAACACTTTGATGACCATTGTGGTCTGCTGCATTCCCTGCTGCTGTCAGATGGGATCCCAAGGCTTGTCAACATGACTGATTGCCATGTTATGTCTCTCTCTGCATGTGAGTAAGAGGCCCCATGATCATTTGGATGAGCTTCACTGCACAGCCCTGCCCAGGGTGATGGTGTGGCTGAGGAGGCAGCTCGAGAAGCTGTTGCTTGCTTGAGAGCAGTGAAGCTGTCAAATGACTCAGCACACACCTGGCATGGTAGTGAGAGCAGCAGAACAGTGCCCGTGGGACATCAGGGTTCAAGCAGTTGTCACCAAGAAGAGTAGGGCTGGTCTTGGACCTTCTCCCTTGATGACAGCTAGCCCACAGGGACCAGGCAGTGTGGTGATGACACAGCCCCGAGTCAGCTCCTGCAGCCATGCGGTATTACCCTGTGGTTCCTGTGAGGCAGTCCTGTGATCACTGGTGATGGTTCTGGTGGGCAATAAAGCAGGAAGTCTTCTCTTGCTGATGTTAAGAATCTTCTTTGCTTTGTCCCAGTGACACTTCCCACTCTCCTGGTCTGTCTGCCAGATTCCTTGGTTTAGCCCCACACTTAGGATTTGCACTGGTTTTAACTGGGTTGGCTTAGGAACAATTAGTTAACTGCTGGAACAGGTTGGTGGAGTCTCTCGATTTGGGGAACTTCATGTTGGTGTCATCTGTGCACACCAAACTGGCACCAGAACCTCTTTAATCCAAATTACGAGCAGCTGAGCAAGGAGTCAAATCAAATTTAGCAGACCATTTTAGAAAATGATTTTGTTCAACCCGTACAGCTCCTGTGTGTTCATTGAACCAGAGATGAAGTGATTGTTAAAGTCACTAGAGTTAAACTCATATAAATTTGAGTGCGGGCAGGCTTTTATGAACTCATTCGTGTGGATCAATCATAGTGTTGATCCTACAGGAGCACTTTGAAGAACACAAAAAATAATTTAGTATGCTAGATGTTTGGTACCGGGCTCACCTGTTGGTAAAGGCCATTACCAGGCATGTGGTGTGGCCAGTGCCATTTGTTGCCACTGTGGGCACACTCAGGTCTGCATCTAACCAGCCATTTGACATCAGCAGCTCTCCTTGCTGAGGCATTAGCCCTATCCCATATGCAGTACAAAGTGACTCTAATGGGATTTTTTTCTGCAAGTTGATTCCCTGGGAGTGACTCTACTTGAGGACACTGGGTGGTTCCTCCTTGCAGGGGAGAAGTCCAAGACATTCAAAGGGCAGTATCACACCTGACAGCTTTCTCAAGCTCAAAATAATAAGGACTGTGTCCGTACCAACTCCAAAATATCAACCTTTTCCTAAGGGAGACTCCAGCAGGAGTGTGAACAAGGCTGTAGCTCATCTTTAATAATGCTACTTTTAAAAATAAATCATGTTTTATGGATCTAAACTTAGCCTCTCCAGATAAGCGAGTCCTGGGGCCGCTGGTGATTAATATGCAGCACTGGAGCGTGGCCCAGCGGGGCCCTGATTAATAGCGATGACATCATGACTTTTAAACATTCTGTTAATGCCGGCCCCGGTGACAAATGGGGATGCGTGGCATCGCTTCCCGTGGCATTTGCGTCGCCGCGGAGAGGAGAGGGCCGGGAGCAGCGCCCTGTCGCCTCCCCTGGGCCAGCAGCAGGGGCAACCTGCCGGCAGACCCACACCAGCCCTGGGAGCTGTGCCCCGGGACCTGGCACTGCCACAGTGCCCCCGAATTCCTCCAGGGGCTTGTGCGAGTCCCTGGAGAGCAAAGCAGCTATGGCGGAGGTTCTCTCCACCTTCAGCTTTCTCTGCCACCCTGCCCTTCAGGGAGTTTGCTCATAGGCTTGGGGCCAAGGCAGCTCCCCATTTGAGGCTCCTGCTTGCTGCTGCAGTCAACCCTGAGTTTTAGGGGCTGGTACCTCACAAACCTGGCACAACATGCACCCCTAGCAGGTCTGAGGCCTCCATCCTTACCCTTCTGGGCATCATCAGGTGGCTATTTTGCTTCAGCTGCTGCCCCTCCTCGTCAGCCATGGGTTAGTTAATAAGCATTGGTGATTGTTGTGCTGCCAGGGAGAAATGACTGCTGCAGTGCTGTGCTGTTTCCCACAGTTTCCTGCAGTTCCATGAGCTCCTGGTCTTTCCCTCCTATGGCTGGTCCCGTGTTGAAGGGCATCATGCTGCATGAGTGTCTGGGCCATCCTGCAGTACCTGGCAGGCAGCAGCTCCCCAGGTACATTCTGTGCCTGTAGGCTCTGAACTAATGAGCAGCCCCGTCACTTCCCTTTTCCTCTCCTGCCTTTATGGCATCATGCAGGCAGAAGGCTTGAGTTGGAATGCTGGCCTTGACCTCCATGGATGCTCTGGAAAGCTCTGTAGATTGGTCTGCATTTTAGGGCTTGGGATTTGTTTATACTTTTTGTTCACAGGGCTTGAGCTGGACTGGTCTGGTGTCTGGAGTGCAATCTAGTAGACCAGACTGTTAAAACTTTCATATCCTAAAGAACACATTTCTCAACTCTTAAAGATTTTGCCCAGTGTTCAAATAAATCCTCTTCTGCCATCCCACCAGCACCAGTGAGAAAGATGTCATTTGAAGCTCTCTGCTTTGACAACCCCATGAATCCAGACTCCATTTTGTATCCAGAAGTAATCCCAGGAAGGTTTTGGACAGTTTGAGTTTTATAATACAATTTCATCTTTGCAGTGGTCTCTACACAACACTAATATGGAATATGGGGACCAAATATGTGAGGAATCTTGAACTGGCAAAAAATCTACATGAGACTAACTGGTTGCGCTGGGACAGGCACGGCCCTGTAGCCCCACAGTTGTTAAAACCTTCACAAAAAGCTGATGACTGTTAATATTGTTGTATTAAAGTTATATGTGGTCTTCTGGCACCTCTTTGACTCTTCTGATACCAAATGACAGTGCTGCATTTTGCAGAGCTTTTCATGTTGAGTAGATAGGTTGCTTTGGACTTGCTCAGTGAGTAGGGAGGGGTTTTTATTCCTAAATACCTCCCTCTAAAACCCAAGATATCTAACTGTAATGCTTAACATACAGAGTGTATTTTATGAACTTAAAGGTCTGAGAATATAAAAAATGTTGTAAATATATAACCTCTGAGCTACTGAGCATCAGCCAGGGAAATGTTCTCCCTCCCCTTCAGCATGACTATGAGAATGCAGACATGCTGCCTGTCAGAGAAGTCTTTGCTTGTTGGCATCATCTGCTTCACCCTTGCAGCAAATCCTCTCACCCCTTCTCCAATCAGTCTTGTTCTTTGCACTTTCGAAGCCTTTGCCGCCCCGCCTTTAATGCATACTCCTTGTGCAGTTAGTGCTGTGATAAAGTGCATTTCAGAGTGAAGGCAGTGTGGATGGATGGGATCAGGGGCATCTATTTTTGTGTCTCAGCCATGGACTTGTGTGTACTTGGTTTCATCAGCTTGCTCCCCAGCGTCAGCAACAAATTGGTATTTGTCATAAACTCTTGATCCTTGAAGAAAATGAAGGGCCATTTAACATTTTTAGAGTAATAATAATAATGTAGGAAAAGAGATGCATCCTGGTAGCTGAGAACAGCAGGTTATTTGTTTAAGAGCATACTTTAGAACAACAGCAAAAAGGACCTTTAATCTCAGAATTTCAAGGCACCTTGTAAACTATAAACATTGATTCTCCTTCTTGTTATTCCTTGTGGGCATTTTACCTCTATAAAATAGAGCAACATTCCTACCCTGATGATCTTGCAGCAAGAACAAACGAATACTAGAGAGAACTGAGGCGAAATACAAGCAGGATTCAGATGGAAAACACAACCAGGGAGTGTGCTGGGAATGGGTGGTTTATGTTCGTGATATCTCACCCATGGGGACGTGCATTCTGGGTAAGTCAGCCTCATGGACACCTGTGAAAAGAAATTTATCCCGCCCTGGGGAAGCTGAGTAGTGGGGCATGTAAATGAGATTGGTCACTATAAATTTCTCTTTGAGAAATGTAGCTTTTAACCTGGCAAGAAGGGAGTGGGTGAGTGTTGTTGAATCATGGAGGGGACAGGCAGCAGCTGGGGGAGTTTTCCACTGATTCCAGTAGATAAAGACTTCCTGCTGGAAGGGAGTTCTAGAATTGCCTCCCTAAGTGTGTGCCTGCTGTGTCATCTCTACACTGATAATGTTATGCCTCCTTTCCTTTTTTCCTTTTTTGTTTCCCCCCCTCCACTTTCTATAAAGAAAGCGCTGAAAACCATTTTGAGCTGTTCTGAAATTTTGGGTTCTTTTGTTTCATTGCATTTCTATTGGATTATGTCCCTGACATTATTGCCAAGAAGTTAAATAATACATCTAGAGATTGAGAAAACTAAATAACGAAGCTCTGCAGCTTATAGCTTTTCTAACGTTGTGCCAAAGAGCTTTTTGAGTCAAGAATTGTGACTGGCAGTCAGATTTAGACAAAAATGGTTTGAAAATTATTTGTTTTTCTCTTTTCTTTTTTTATCTGGTAAGGACTAAAATGTACTGTTGGAAGCTGTAACATTCATGGCAAAATAGCCTCAGAGATTAAGAAGTAAATATGGTTAAGTAGGAAACCTGTTTGCTAAGCAAATGCCTGTGGTTGCAGACCACAGGTTATTCAGAAAGCACGGGCTGTGCCACTCCACAAGAGATGAACTGGGCACACCCGATTCATCTGGACCCTTGTGCAAGATCAGGTCATAAAAGAAAATTCAGACTGAGCTTCAGGACTGATGGAGGGCTCCCTCAGCACCTGTGGAAAGGGTGGAGGTGCTTCCATTGCCATGAATGGATTTTGGCAGCCAGACCAAATCAAATTCAGCAACTCCAGCTCCAGCTTCTCACTCTCAGTTTCCAAGTCCCACAACCTTTGCCCCACGTACTCCTGTCTGCAGCACCCTGATGGCAGCAGGAACTGGGGTCTGGGCTTAGACTGTCTGTGCTTTGACTGCTCCTCTCTCTGGCCCTCAGCGCACTGTAGAGTCAAGGGCAATTGAGTTTGGTCCTTGATGCCTCAAGGAGCTGTGTGACAGCATGGATGTTCTCCTTAACCTTTTCATTGGCTGTGGGTCCCCTCCTCACTGCCTGCTGCACCATCCCCAAGCTTGTTCAGGACACCTCTTCCAAATCTCAGTCAGATCAGCCAGGCGAACTCATCCTCACTCTTTTGCCTGTGGGTAGAGAAAGAGGTAATAAAGCTCCTCCAAAACAGACTGAACAGAAGCCATTGTTTTATGTCCAGATCTTGCTGAGTAATAATGATCTGCCTTTAACCACCCACTCGTGCCTCTGCTTATCCCCCTGCTTGTTCATGACCTTCACTCATTGTATTCTGTTGAATTGAGCTTGTATATTCCTGACACACAGGAGCTGCATCTTCATTCATTTGTGGTAAATGCCTGAGACACTCAGGGCACTTGAAATTAAATAATCAGCAGTGAAACAAAAGACCCCAATTGGGCACACAGGCACATTGTCTGTTTTATTTGCAGATAAGTTCTGTCTAAAAGCCAGCAATGCGTGATGCTTCTTGCTGTTTTTTTAGTTTAAAGCAGATGTTGTACACAATATTAGACACCATATCCTTGCAGGCTGTGAAGTAATGAGGGCAGGAAGTGGAAAGTGAGGAGCTGGGATATCTCCTGCTTTATTTTAGGTGAGGTTTTGGGGAAGGGAAAAGTGTAGAGGGAGTGCTCTGCATTTGAGCAAAATGGTCTGTGCTTTTGTGCCTTTTGAGGCTGAGTGTCTGTCCAGTTGAGGATGATATGTGAAAGGGAGGGACAAAGGGAGGAAAGGAGGGAGGAAAGGAGGGGAAGAAATAAAGGTTTTAGTGCCCTATGTTGGATCTACACAGCATGGGTCAGTGAAGGTGTGAGTTGTGCTGGGCTCTAGAGGGTGGCATATCTTTGCTGGAGGTGAGAGAAGAGTCTATGAATTTTGTGATGATGCTTCATGCTCGAAGAAGCCAATATTGTCCTATCAGGTGTTTGAAAACTATGAAAAATTTGAAGAGATACAAGCATATATTTGCACCCAGGATAGATTCAAAGGGGTCTCGTATCCAAGAAGAATCCCTTCTCTTTTTTCTTCCATTGGATTTTTGGGAAAGACCCTTGGTAAAACGCATTTTCTCTCCCAGCTGAAGAACAGCCACGTGAGAACAGTCCTGCGAAGCACCCTGATCACTGGTGGGACATCTTCCTCTAGGAATGCATGGCAGAACAGCGAACTCTCATTTTATTTCTCTTCTTGGGAGCAGATAAATCCACTTGTTTTAAAATACTGAGAAGATAGGAACTAGTGTGTGCATGCATGCATGTGCCTAAATCTCCCCTGGGAACTCTGGGAGCGGCTGCTGGGCGTGTGCAGCTGGAAGATAACACACTCATCTCCTCTCTGTGGGCTGGCAAAGCCAGCCTGGCCCTCAGGACCAGGTTATCTGTTACCAGCATGCTGCTTGCTGTGTCTCTTGCCTCTTCCCACCTGGTTCCAGCCAATTCCAGATGAGACCCACTGCATAGAAACTTGACAATTAGTCCATCAACCCCACTGAACTTGTAGGATCTGGCCACAGAGCCAAGGGAATCCCATGCTATGGCAGTGGGCAGAACAAATCAACCATGCCTGCCAGGTAACAGTGGGGTCAGGCAGCCTCTCAGTCCCCAAAAAGCTCCAGTTTTCTATGGAGCAGCTCTCAGGTTTCTGGTTACCTGTCAGAAATGGCAGCTTCTATGGCTTGTTCTTCCCTTCCTTTACTGAGGACTGCTGAAAGATTTGTGGAAGCCCTGCAGGAGGTCTGTGAGTGTGGCCCTTCTCAGCAGAAAGCACAGCCTTTTTGTCAGGGGAAACTTGGAAATCTCTGCTTGTGAGTAGCAAGGAAGGGGAGGTATTTATTGGTGTGGGGGTAGTTGGCACTGCCTTCTGGGATAATTGCTGATTATTATTTAGATATCAAAAGGGCTGAGTGAGTAACATCCACCTTCCCATTTTACAAACTGGGTGTGGTCTTAGCATAATAATCTCTCAACACAAAAAAGATCCTACTTGCAATGCACAAAAAATATCAATAAGGGCAGGTTGGAGCATCACTCTTCCAAGGAAGACCAGAAGTTTTTTATGGGGGGAGGGAGAAGGAAATCCACTCCTAGTTCTGTTCATAGAGTCAGAGGGCTTTTAGTTGGAATCACCAAGTAAATAAATGGGAGCTGTTCATGTAAATCCCTCAGACAGCCTTGTAAATCTCAACTATAGGCTCCAAAAAAAGTCAATTTATTCATATTATCAGCATTTTAATTGGATTTTTTTTTAAGAAAAAGGAAGTGAGTAAGAGAAAGGAAGAAAGGAAGAGAAAGAAAAGAAGGAAAGAAATTATTGGAGTGAGAAAGGAAAAAAGGAGAAAAGGAAGAAGGAAGGAAAGAGCAAACTGCACTAGCAGCAGAATATTAAGGTTTGATAAGGCTCAGATAAGTTGTGGAGCTGAGAAATCTTGCCTCACTCATCTGTATGCTGCATAAGTTATGAAGAGAAGTGAGTGACACAATATATCTTGTTATTTAAGGAATATGTGCCATGTAGTTCTAGCATTTCCCTGCATTAGCATACTTGTGCAGCTATCACACTTTCAGTGTATCCATTTAGGGGTGGGCTTTTTTTCCCTACTTTTTCTTTTTAAATGAATTTTGAAGGGTGGGTCCTTTCTTAGCGAAGACTTTCTGTATTCCATAACTTTTTCTGAAAACCGCTGCACAACCCCCAGTTCCAACAAAGCAGAGCCCTGGGATGTTGAAGGAATTACAGAACTGCTGGGTTTGGAAGGCACCTCTTGAGACCATTTAGTCTGACCTCATTGCACAAGCAGGGCCAGCTGGACCAGGCTGCCCAGGACCATGTCCAGTTGGCTTTTGAGCATTTCCACAGATGGAGACTCCACAGCCTGTCTGGGCAACCTGTTCCAGTGTTTGATCACTCTCCTAATTAAAAGATGTTTTCCTACGTTTAGGTGGGATTTCTGGGGCTTTAGTTGGTGAAGGAGGTGCTGCTGCAGGGCCCTACCTTCCTGATGTCTTCTGAAAGAAGTAGAAGAAATAGCAGTACCCTTGAAATGAAAAGTGGGAAGACAACCCAGAAGGATTCCATTACACACTTACTTTGGTTTAGAAAAGTGAAGGGAGATACCATCTGGAGAAAGCAGGAACTAATTTGACTGGGTAGAACATGGCTTCATCTGAACAAGTTTGATCTGCAGTTAGCTTTTAAGTGCCTTGAAGCTTGTGGTGTAATCAGAGCTTTGCATTTCATTTGTAAAGAAGGCAAACAGGTGCCAGCTGTAAAATTTATTCCTGGATCTGGACCCAAGAATTTTCATCCTCCTCAACTTTTCAGAAGTTTTGATTCAGATTTTATTTCTGCTTTTCCCCCTTTCCTCTTTGGCCAAGCTGAAATGCCTGGGCCTTTATTTGGAATCTTTCAGAAATGAAGAAAGATGGGAAGAATATGCATACCTGATAGGACTGGCATATCCCTGTGTGTCCATTAAATGAGAATTCCTCGTCTTCCTGGGGCTGCTGGTAAAAATTACCAGATGGAGGACATGAACCAAAATAACACATTGGACCTAGATGACCCAAAGTTCTGGTGCTGGAGAGGAAATACTGCAGCCCTGGTTCCTGGACATGCACAGTGACATCTGAGCAAAGCAGCCACGGATGTCACTGCTCTCTTCTGAGCCTCATCCTGTAGGTTGATGGACACCTCTGGAAAGATAATGAGGATCTTCACTTGCCCGCGTGGTGCAATGTGGAGGGGGATCTGCACTGACACGGGATCACCAGGGTGGCTGCAGCTCAGGAGGAGACGCAGGGTTTCAGTGCACAACAGGAAAAGATCCAGGCTTCCTGAGACCTTGTTCAAACTGAAGCTTTAAGCAGGATGATTGCCCATCAATAAGGAAGACACCATAGAGCACCACCACCTGGTTCTTGACAGTGTGATGGGATATTCATGACAGTATAATAGGATTTTGGTGAAATGCAGTATTTTATTCTCATTACTAGAATGCAGAAGGGGCCCTTTAAGTCAGAAAAAATTGATTTCAGAATAGGGTTTGCTAGAACCTTTCAGTCCCACAATCGATGCAAATGGGCAAATATAATTCTCTTTAAATCCAGTTTCCTGAGGCACAGCTGTGTCATGCACACATTGGAGAAACAAGGAGAACAACCCTGTGTACCATCAAAGCAGAAAAAAACAGACCAATTCTTCATGCTGGAAGCCCTCTGAAGGGAAGGCTGAAAGAGGTGTGTATGAATGGGCCAAATTGCACCCTCACCCCTGGTGTAGTGCTGTTAATTCTGGAGAATGGAAGGCAGAAGGGAGACATGCGGCCTGTCTGCTGACATAGGAAGGAATATGTTGCAAAAGAGGAGAGACCAATTATTCTCAGTAGCCAAGAGGGAAAATGCAGAGAATATTTAGATCAAGCATTAGGAGAAAGTTTCCAGTGGGTGAGTTTTTAATCAGCTAAGGCAAGGCATACATTGGAAAACCAGCCCTGCTCTTTGGGAGACAAATGAATGTTGTATGCCTGGAAGAACGGGGAAGTGGGATGTTGGGGTGTAAGGCTTAAATCCTGTCCCTGCCTCTGACACTGAGTCATAGCAGTCCTGTGGAAGAATACCATTTTTAGCACCTGCAGGCAAGTCTAAGCTATCCACAGCCTAATTAGGTCTGCAACCAAAGAACAGACATGGTGAAGACATGGACAATATGAATGTTTGGAGCTGCTTGGCTTCCAAAGCTGCTGGATCAGATACAGCTGTGTCCAGATTTGGGGTTGTCTCCACTGGGAGTTTACTTGTGCTGTGTTTCTAGGGAGAGAAGACATTAATTTCTCTGTTCACTGGATGAAAATGTGTAAAAATGCAAAACAATATTGGAAGCACTATAAAAATTACACACTTGAAAAAACAGATTTTCATCTTTGGAAAATCTAAAATTTTAAATTTCTTGTCATGTGACCTGAGGAAAAATGGAGGGGAAAGTTATAATGTTGGAAACATCCATAAAGAGTCTAAAAATGTTTTACTTCAAACTTAGCAAGGCATTTGGCTTCCTCTTCATGTTATATTCATGTAATGCAACATCAACTTTTTTTTCAGCCTTATCCAAATGAGATGCTGTCATGAAATTTTTCCTTGAAGATTTCAGCACAATTGATATTTTCCTGCAAAATATGCCTTTTTGGCTCAACTTGAATTTTCTCCCAGAAAATGTTCCTTTCAAAACTCTTGGGCCAGTGCTGATTACCATTATGCAGCTGCTGTTCCAGTAGCAGATCCTTCCAAACACAGCCAGTGAGCATGCTGGTTTGTAGCCTGTACTTTGTGGCACCAAAGAACACAGCAAAACCACCCCTTAGCTGCGACTGGGATGGACTGGGGATGTTGCAGATGTAACTTGTGTGGCCTTGTCTCTTGCTCTCGTGATGGGACCATACCTGTTTCTACAGCTGGAGTGTGAGGAGGGTGAGCACCACAATGCACAGGCGCCATTACCTGCCTGTCTCCAGCACCATGGCAGAGAGGGATGCTAAGGTTCCTCTGAGGGCCCTGTGGGCACCTATTTCAGTGGTTCAAATGTCTCCTTATGGACAGCTTTCTTACTTCTGAGGTTGGTTGTGAGGCCACTCAGGACTTGGAAGGGTAGCGTACTATGGAAATGAGTACAAGTTCTTACTCCAAGCAAGAGCTCAGACTTGGGAATTCAAGGCCTGTGATTTTGAGCCAGGGTGGTGACACAGCTTATACACATGGATGTGCACACCCCAAGGCCTCTTTTGCTGTGTGTGCATGAAAATACATAAATAATATATAAGTGTAAATGTTCCCTGTCACACACACATTTTTTCCTCTTTCTCCTTCATCTCAATCCTTCGATGGTTGTATTCCTGGATTTCTATTATCAGTGTACAAGCAGGGATATTTGCTGCTCAGAAAAACACGTCACTACACACCGAGCTCTCGCCTTCTCTTTCCCCCACCACACACACCAGCACACAGAAATTATGCAGCTGCAGTCCATGCACGAGCCAGCATGGATGTCACTTAATAGGTACACTTATGTGGAGCCTGATTTCTCTGGAGGAATTGCAGTCACCAGCCTTTAAAATCAAAGGCTGGCCTAAATGCCAGCCATGCAACTGCAGGGTGTGTGGGTCACTGCCTGGGAACCTGACGAAAAAGTTCAGAGAGGGGTTTGTTTGGATGCGGGTGGACAGGAAGATTACATCTTTGGAGGGGATTTGGTGCTGGCATTAAGGTCACTCACAAAGCCCCTTGCAGGTAGCACCATGCCCTCCCTAGCTCGTGCTGGGGGAGGGTCATGTGCTTTGTGTTGATGGTGCTGTGTCCTCAGAGCTGCCTGGGAGATGCAATAAGGTGGAAAGTGAGAGTATACTCAAGGGTGAGGGAGTCTTAGCCACAGAGTGAGGCAGTTTCCACCTCTGCAGGTTTCCACCTCTGCTTTCCCTGGATGCATTGGCAGTGAGAGCAGAATCTAGTGTGGATTGTAGAGATGGAAAAGGTGTAAGAGATCCATCCAGTCCCTCTCCAGGCAGGTGTAGTGCTTTTATTTGAGCATCATGCTGTTAGGATTTCCTGAGGTGACATTAAGTGGATTCATGACCACAGCTAGCCTGACACCACAGCACGCCCCAGCATGTTTTGGTGCCATTATTCGGTCTAATGATGGGAATAAATACACCTGGAAGCAGGGAATCCTCTCCCATCCTGGAAATTTGTCTGGGTGGATGCGAAGCCTTATCAGCCCAGATCTGTGCAGTAGACAGAAAGTGATTTTTGTCCCTTCAGTGGATGGTAAGTGATACTTGAGCCCTGTCGCCTCCCAGTCGCCTCCATCCTTCATTACCCTCCCATCTCCTCCCACTGCCCCCTCCCTGTATTGCCACCCACTCTCGTAATAGCTCCTGCACCAGCACACCACGGCTGCAATAACAAATACCGCCTCGTTTCAGCATGATGAATGAAGAGTTTTAATGAAACTGGCCTAAGCCGTTCCTGGCAAGCTGCCTGGTTTTTGTTTGTTTTAAGCAAGAGTGATCCATCACCCTCCCGACTTCTCTCCATCGCAGCATCCCCAATCAATGCTCTGCACTAACCTCTCTCCTGTATCCCTCAGTGGCAGCCCATTCCCTGGCTTCCTGCAGTTACCTCATGACCCCGGACCCCTTCCAGCTTTGCTCTCTGTGGCAGAAATTTCCTTTGGGTGTGTCTCCTTTCCTCGGGTGTCAGTAGCTGTGGCTAACAGGGTGCTCAGGGCTGCACGAGTGGATATCATAATCTCTGCCTGCACATCTCCAGCTGCCAGTGCTCACACAGAGGCACATATTGCTCACTAATGGTGCAGTTGAATATCTGGTAGGTATTAATTACCCTTGCAGCCTGCTCTTTCATTAGGGTCCTCCTGGCTCTCCTGGGACAGACTGTAAATCAAAGTGTGACTCACACAGCTTTCAGAACAGAAAAATATAAACAACCAGGCCTCGAAGAAGGGAAGAAATAAAGCAGAGCTCCACCCAACCTCTTGGGAAATAATAATAAAAAATAATAATAAAAAAAAGAAAAAAAAAAGAAAAAAAAAAAGAGGAAGGCAATCTCAAAAAGCAGGAAGCACTTTAATCAACTGAGTGGGTGGCAGCCCCCAGCTCCACACTCCAGAGCCATTTGGAAAGGAGGGTAAGAGTGTTCCCTCTATGCATTGCTCTGTCTTCCCATGCAATTTTTCATTATTACAAGGCAGGGAGAAGGAACAATGTTGGTCTTTTCCATCTTTGAAGAAATTAAGCTGACAGATGTACGTGCAGGCGGTGGAATGAGGCAGGACAGAGGAAGGGAACAAGCCAACTCAAATACAGAGTGCAATGTAACATCAAGCATGGGACTCCTGGAAGAAAGAGCCAGAGAGCAATATCAATGTAGCTTGATTTTCTAGCCTTTCTCCAACTGTCTTTAGTACTTAGGTTTTTCAGAACATCCTGATGGCCTGTGCTGAATAAATGCCATTTTTAAGCATTTCTCCAAATTTTTGACAAATTTTCCAATGAGAATAGCCTGCTGAATTTTTATTTCTATCTGAGAAGCACCTGGGGAACAGAATTTGATTTCTTTAAGCAAAATATAGGGTGCATAAGGGACAAACAGGAGAATCCATGAGAGCTAGCAGAATGCATTTGAAGAAACTTGTTAACTAGAATTTTCAATAGAAAGCCTTGAAAAACTTCTGGATAAAGTAAGTGATGGCATTTTCATCTATAAAAGCTGCTCTATGTGGCCAGAATCTTGTGGCTTTTATAAGCAAAACGAAAAAAAAAAAAAAAATTTGGACCAGAATTACTCTTAGTGTTAAGTCAGGAGTTCTTGGAATGAGGAGGTGATGTGCTGTCCTTACTGTTTACTACTTCTGATTTTTTTGTGGAAGGAGTCTCAGGGCAAAATCAAGACCTTACAAATGCCATGAAGGGATTTATATTTCTTTGCAGCCTTTGATGCCAAATTGCTTTACAACCTTTTCCAGTAGAGAGCATTCAGAATGCAGGTTTCTCTGTGCAAGGTTGTATCTCTGTTTGCAGTTTGATATGGAAGGGATACTGTAGGAAGGGATACCGTAGGATAGAACTTCTGGAGGAAAGGGCCTGTCTTTTAAAATTATCTTGAAATCTGTAATATTTTCAGACAGCAGAATAAGCATTGTAAAAAAAAAGAAAAGAAAAAAAAAGCAGCTGGACATTCTGACTGCAAAGCAAATAATTGTTTAGGGATATCCATTCCAAGTCTTTGCAACATTTCCATCCTTGCTTTCCAAGCTTCAGATTGTTAAAAAGGAAGAAAACTTTTATTCTTTTCTTATTTTTTCATTGCATGGTGGTAAAGCCTGCGGGGGGGTTGAAGTAATCTTGCAAGCCCAATAAGGACAGAGATTTTCTTCCCTTTCCCTTTCTGTCAGGAAAACTTGGCTGCCCTCTGTTTAATACATTCAAAATCCCACAAGATTTATCCAAGCTTGCTCTTTTAATCCCATGGTTTGTTCTTACAAAGAAATTGTATCCCATACAGCTTGCTAACTAAGGTGGCCCCATTTACTTGTAGGAGCCTGTCAGCAGATGCACCTTTGTAGGAGACCTGCAATGTCTCTTTTGCCTTTGTGGGTCTTTCTTTTCACCTCTGATCACTTGCTGTGAAAATAAGAGCTGACCTTGAAGAGTGTGGTGTGGTCCTACATCCCATCACTATTAGGCTTTTGAAACTAGGGTAACCCTCAAATCTAAATACCTCTTTCACTACCTGTTCTTTCTGAAACTTGATCAATTTTTATTGAAAACAGGGCTTAAAGTAAATGCAGTAAGATATCTCATTACCAGGAGCACAAGCAGAGATTCAGTTAGTTGACTGCTATATTGTACAGAGAGAAAGAAAAAGCATATGGAGCCTGGGCTATCTAATCTAATCTCACTCTGTCTATATAATCTGGGTAAATGGCTAATCTATCACAAAGAGATAATAATAATTAAGGCTGCAACCGGGTTCCATTAGCAAAATTGATGTGCCTTGATCCTATTGGGTTTACTTTGAAAGCAAGACGGAATTTTTTCCATATAGCTCGGAGAAAATTAGTCAAAGTGGCTTTTTTTTTTTTTTTTTTTTTTTTTATATTACAAGGCATTAACACATTAACCTAGATTTGAAATTTTGGCTCCTACCTATAATTTGTTTTCTCATCTTCTAGCTAAACATAGCTTTATCACTGTCCTGTATTCCAGATTTGCAAACGGTGAAAGACTCTTGAGAATTCACTGCTGGATGTATTAGTGGAAAATAGGTTGTAAATCAGCAGAATCATTAACTCTTGTTTTATGTAAGAGCAGTGATTGCTCTATACTCTGGAAAGAAATGTTCTGCCACCTATTAGTCCCTCCTAACCCAAAGAGAATACAAACAGTCATTTTTCAGGAAGCTTTTCAGGAGGTTTTGTTTTACACAGAAAATATTTGCTCTGAGTGCTTGCTGTGCCAGTGGTGGTGGCAGCAGAGTAGCCCAGATTTTTTCATCTCTTTT